>NC_091744.1:20518862-20827732 GCF_043380555.1 Nothobranchius furzeri | reverse complement strand
TTGTTGTGTGACGGGGTGAGTACTCCCTCTTCTCCACAACATCTTTGTAAGACTGTCATTCCAGGAGAGGGCACTCACCAGCTGTGGGGCATTACCGATCAGCGGCAGCTGCAGATCCTCTAATCAACCGCAGCAGAGCTCTATTTAAGAGGAGAGGGAACCACTTCACATCGCTGGATGATTAACTACTCACGGTAGAATCTTGCCACTCAGTACTAGGTTTTACTTGGTCTCTGCTCAGACATTTGTGCTGTCACAGTTTTTGGATTTATCTGGTTTTTTGTGCTTGGATTTTTTGGTGTTTGGACTCAAGTCTGTTTCATCTTCAGGATACTTGGAATCGCTGAACCACAGATGGATGTACCTACCTGGAAGTCACCATAACCCGCCTGGATTACACACTCAAGGTTCACCTCTCCTCCTTCTTCACTTGCCCTCTGCCGCCATCATCTCGCTCCCTCTCCTGGACGCACCCCGTCACACCGTCTGCCCTCCCTGCTGGCTTTTGGACTCTTGCCGACTACTTCACACTTGGATATCTCCAGGACACTTTTAGTTAGGGTTAATAAATCATTGTTTGAACTTTCTGCCTTTGTCCTGTGATGGTTCTTCATGTCGTGGGTTAAACACCTTCCCAGGAACATGACACTTAATACACTTAATTCTTAACATTTAATTTTTGCAATATAAATTGAGGAATGTTATTTTTTGAATAAACTTATTCAATAAATTGGTGTTTTTAAATAGTATCGAAATCGAGTATCGAGTTTTTATTCAAGTATTGAATCGAGTTTGAAATTTTAGTATCGTGACAACCCTAGTCCAAGGAGACCAACGTCCTAAGGGACAAACCCATCTGTGCTTCCGACAATCAAGTCGACCGACAACCAAGTCGACCGACGTCATGAGGGACAAACCCATCTGTGCTTCCGACAATCGAGCTCTGGCGCGATCCCCGAAACCAAAAGCGGGAATGTTGAGGGTCTGCCCTCGTGAGAAATTGCTGCAGTAATTTTCTCCAAAAGACTGTGCTAAATTGCTCTGAAAAAGCAGATAAGTTCCAGTGCCAAGACACTTCATTTCCCATGATGTTTTGTTCCCAGAAGCAATGTGATGACGTCACCGCCAAGGTGGAGCACGGGTTCTGTACATGCGCAGAACCCACAACAGTCAGCCCGCGAACCGCCAGAGTCTATAAAAGAGAGACAAAAGTGAAACTTATCATCTTTGTCCAGAGTTCTACTGGCCGTGAAGATGCAATATTCCGCTATCGCTCTGGACCGCATGTGCACAGGCCGAACAGCTTGAAGTGGACGGCGCCGATCTGTGGGAAAACAGCGGAAAAGCCATCAAACGACTGAAGCCCGGATGACGAGGGGACGCCTTTGCTTCGGAACAGCTGTTTGCTCCTGCATGTTTTAATTTTATTGTTTTAACTTCTTTCTTCTTCCGTTTCTTCTAGACCAAAATAAGCGGTCGTAGCGCGTGACCGTTTCAAAATACCAACGGCTTTTTCTCTATCTCCGGACCAAAAACGCCACCCGGATTACCATGAAGTAAGGTCGTTTCTTTTATTAATATCTATGTGTTAAAAGCTGTGGCCACAGCTTCACACAGATCATTAGATAATGCCTGGGAGTGACCTTTCCTTTTGTGTGTCTCTTGATATTGTTTTTCTGAGTTTTGTGAAGGAAGTTAGTATTTGTAAGTCACTAACTGTTTGGGAAAGTTGAAGAAACTTTACACATCCAGGTTCTCACTGTGGAATGCGAGAGGGAGGGGAAAGTCCCCCTCACACACACACACACACACACACACACACACACACACACACACACACACACACACACACACACACACACACACAAACACACACACACATATACACACACACACACACACACACGCACCCACTCTCAGCAGAACAAAGGATCCCTTTTACACACACACCTATATACACACATCTTGGGTTGCTATATCAGATCATTACATCATATTGTTATTATTCCTTATTTGTTATTCATTTGATAAAATAAGTTGGCTAATACATGTGTTAAATTCAATTAAATTGCTAAGGTGACTTCTTTGTGTTGACTGAAAATCTCTGCTCCTAAACCGGATTCCACAACTTTAGTCGAGACTGATAAGAGTTTGGATTCAATTTTCCCCCGGTTAAAAGGGGATGGTGCCCCAAAGATATCTAAGAATATCTTAATTAATTAATAAATCGGTAAATATTTCCATATTTACAGAATTTATTGAAGAGTCCCAAAGTAAGTAAAAGCTTACAAATTATTCGTTTACCTAATAATCCCAACATTTGTTTACTTTCATGCTCCTAATTATTATGTAAAATTGCGTTTAGAGCTGCAGCAAAAGGTCTGAGCCATGTGTCTGTGTCCTACACGCATTTTTAAATAACATGTCTGATCTAAAATAATAACCTACATCTATAAATCCATCTAGAACTTCACCGCTACTTCTGGACTCCAGACGAGTCCCGTAGGCACAGGGGTCGGCAACCTGTTCCCATCAAAGAGCCATTATTACCCGCAAGGGCGTCAGTTTGTTTTTAGAATTGCTGGGGACAATAACCATACACTTGAGTGGGGTTTAAAAATTGCTGGGGACAATCATTAAATAGGCTAGCATATTTAAGTATTCATCAGTTTTTAATGTTTCACTCCAATATGCACAGTAGTGTATTGACAGTTATTAAATATCCTGTTTTGTTTTTCCAACGGCACTGAAACCCCTCATTTGCCTGTAAGCAAGGTGGAATCTTTACATCCATATAGCTAGCCTAGCAAAAAAGATCTTGTATTATTATTATTATTATTATTATTATTATTATTATTATTGTTGTTGTTGTATTATATTATATACGTATATCCTTGTTAAATTATTTGTGACTGTCAAATTAGATTTTCAGAGAAAAATACTCATCGTTACATCAGGCTCCACTCTCTGGTCAACTCCACGCTCCGACAGCCTAGCTGTCTGTGAACTACCGGATTCATTGATTTTTTTAAAAGTTAAGAAGCTGAAGTAGGTGAAAAGTAGGTGTCCGTCGACCATGTCGACAAGAAAGAACGCAACCGATATCAGATGGTTTTTCGGCAAGAAAAAATGTGCTGTAAGCATGCCCGGATTAACGCAAAGGCAAAGTAGGCACGTGCCTAGAGCCAGATTGGCTGGATGGGGCCCAGACAGAGGGACAAAATAAATAAATAAATAAATCAAAAATAAACTGTACAAATGTCCTGTGATAGAATTTGTAGAGAGGACTCGTCCTCTCTACAATCTATTTAAATATTTATTAACTGAAAATAGTGACAATGTTTATCTTAACCATAGACTGTTACATTAGCTACATCACATTAACGCCAGCCTATCACAGTAGCCTATAACTTGGGCGCCACCCAGTTAAGGACGTCAGAGAAGGAAGCGGTCAGAGTGGAGCGGGATCATCGAGCGGGACACGATTAAGCTAGTAGCAGGTGTTTTAGGTTAACTTTCGCGATGCTTTCAGGTGCAGCAAAACGTAAAAAAAAAAAAGAGAAGAGGAATAAAAGAAGAAACAGCGGGGGGCTTTAAAGAAGTTTCTGTCGGGCTGCCGTCCGACAGCTGTGAACCCTCTGGAGTCAGCAGAGCCAGAGGCCGGGCCGGAGGAGACATGGCCCGAAGACGAGGTGGAAGATGCGGCGGGAAATGCGACGGAAGACGTTGTTGCGCCAACAACATCAACGCAGTCGCAGAAAGAACTGGAAGGACAGCAGCCAGCCAGAAGTGAGCCCAACATACAGCAGGAGCCTCCAGACCCAGAAAGGGTATTAAGAAGAAGAACCTACCCATCTGATCCTGCAAAATGGTGCGAAATTGATGACAGGATGCGTGAGTACTTTGCCCTAAACCATCCCTCCCAAGATATTGGAGATTTCTCTGCATCACAGAGGAAATACGGAGACGTAAACCGATGCTTAACTAAGAAACATTTCTTTAGAAAAAAGCTAAATGGAGAAACGCTGTCAAGAAAATGGTTAGTGTACTCACCATCTACTGGAACTGTATTCTGTTTCTGCTGCAAGTTGTTCAGTGTAAGAGACAATCAATTTGTCACTGGATATAATGACTGGAAAAACTGTGCTAATCGCTTGCATGAACATGAGAATAGTATGGATCATCGTACTGCTGTGCTGAGTCTAGCATCTATCAAGAAGACAGGAGGAGACTGGAGAGAAGAGGAGCAGAGAAGAAGACAGGAGGAGACTGGAGAGAAGAGGAGCAGAGAAGAAGACAGGAGGAGACTGGAGAGAAGAGGAGCAGAGAAGAAGACAGGAGGAGACTGGAGAGAAAAGAGGAGCAGAGAAGAAGACAGGAGGAGACTGGAGAAAAGAGGAGCAGAGAAGAAGACAGGAGGAGACTGGAGAGAAGAGGAGCAGAGAAGAAGACAGGAGGAGACTGGAGAAAAGAGGAGCAGAGAAGAAGACAGGAGGAGACTGGAGAGAAGAGGAGCAGAGAAGAAGACAGGAGGAGACTGGAGAAAAGAGGAGCAGAGAAGAAGACAGGAGGAGACTGGAGAGAAGAGGAGCAGAGAAGAAGACAGGAGGAGACTGGAGAGAAAAGAGGAGCAGAGAAGAAGACAGGAGGAGACTGGAGAAAAGAGGAGAAGAGAAGAAGTCAGGAGGAGACTGGAGAGAAGAGGAGCAGAGAAGAAGACAGGAGGAGACTGGAGAGAAAAGAGGAGCAGAGAAGAAGACAGGAGGAGACTGGAGAAAAGAGGAGCAGAGAAGAAGACAGGAGGAGACTGGAGAGAAGAGGAGCAGAGAAGAAGACAGGAGGAGACTGGAGAGAAGAGGAGCAGAGAAGAAGACAGGAGGAGACTGGAGAGAAGAGGAGCAGAGAAGAAGACAGGAGGAGACTGGAGAAAAGAGGAGCAGAGAAGAAGACAGGAGGAGACTGGAGAGAAGAGGAGCAGAGAAGAAGACAGGAGGAGACTGGAGAGAAAAGAGGAGCAGAGAAGAAGACAGGAGGAGACTGGAGAAAAGAGGAGCAGAGAAGAAGACAGGAGGAGACTGGAGAGAAGAGGAGCAGAGAAGAAGACAGGAGGAGACTGGAGAAAAGAGGAGCAGAGAAGAAGACAGGAGGAGACTGGAGAGAAGAGGAGCAGAGAAGAAGACAGGAGGAGACTGGAGAAAAGAGGAGCAGAGAAGAAGACAGGAGGAGACTGGAGAGAAGAGGAGCAGAGAAGAAGACAGGAGGAGACTGGAGAGAAAAGAGGAGCAGAGAAGAAGACAGGAGGAGACTGGAGAAAAGAGGAGAAGAGAAGAAGTCAGGAGGAGACTGGAGAGAAGAGGAGCAGAGAAGAAGACAGGAGGAGACTGGAGAGAAAAGAGGAGCAGAGAAGAAGACAGGAGGAGACTGGAGAAAAGAGGAGCAGAGAAGAAGACAGGAGGAGACTGGAGAGAAGAGGAGCAGAGAAGAAGACAGGAGGAGACTGGAGAGAAAAGAGGAGCAGAGAAGAAGACAGGAGGAGACTGGAGAGAAAAGAGGAGCAGAGAAGAAGACAGGAGGAGACTGGACAAAAGAGCGGTCAGTAATGTGAGAAAAGTGAATCTCTTTCTATTGTGTTGCTGTTGTTAGCATAAATACTAACCTTTTCTTGTCTACAATAAACTCATATGTTACAGTAAATCAGAGCTGTGGAGAATGGAGAGAAGACAAGTGGAGAATGGAGACTTAAGAGGAGCAGAGAAGAGGACAGGAGGAGACTGGAGAAAAGAGGAGCAGAGAAGAAGACAGGAGGAGACTGGAGAGAAGAGGAGCAGAGAAGAAGACAGGAGGAGACTGGAGAAAAGAGGAGCAGAGAAGAAGACAGGAGGAGACTGGAGAAAAGAGGAGCAGAGAAGAAGACAGGAGGAGACTGGAGAAAAGAGGAGCAGAGAAGAAGACAGGAGGGGGAAACTGGGCAGAAGTGGTGAGAGCCTGCCTAGTGTAGTTCATTTATTTAATCCGGCTCTGGCTGTAAGTGCATCCCTACAAAAAAGACTAAGATATCCAGTTTTATCATTTGATATTGACTTACTTAGCAGTAAATAAGAGGGCAATATTTCTCTCATCTACTGGTAACAGTTAGCTAGCAGCGATAACGGTTTAGAACCATGCACTTTAGGTGACCAAACCTCTTTTTCCGTGAAATTTTTGCTTTTTATGTGCAATTAGGGCATCTGGGAAGATTTCATAAATTGATAAAATGTCTAGGTTTTCATCGTTTTTCAGAAGACTTCAACTTAGTGCTGGGCGATATGACGATTTTAGACCGTTTTACGATCTACACATCTGACTGTCTGTCATTTTGGAGAGACCTTTTTATCATGATTCACAGCTCTGCTGTTGAAATTCTGCCTCTGAATGAAAAGGGAACTTACCTCAGGCGAATGACACGCCTTTGTTTGACCCTTAACCAATCAGAGTGAGTCATAGTAATATATTAGTGCCCCTCTTGTTTTCACCTGTGTGTGAACAAACATGGCTTCGGCCGCGGCTGAGAGCGACAGCGAGGTTTTCGTTCCGAAGAGAAATGCCTCGTCCATTATATGGAACTGGTTTGGTTTTTCACCAGATGACAAAGAGCAGCGAAACGTCATTTGCAAAGTTTGCAAGGAGTGCGTCAAGGCAAGTGATGGCAACACCACAAACTTGTTTAATCACTTGAAAAGAAGGCATCCCAAACAATACAATGAGAGCCAGCTGGCAGCTAAAGCTAAAAAGCCTGCGGCTGCAGCGGCAGCGGCTAGCGCTTCTTCCAGGCAGCAAACGCTAACAGAAACACTGACAAAACTCACTCCCTACTACAGAGACAGCAGACGATGGAACAGCGTGACAGATGCAGTGACGTACCACTTGGTTAAAGATTTGTGTCCCATGCGAACAGTAGGAGTGAGATTTAAGAAAATGATTAAAACATTGGATCCGCGCTACGAGTTGCCCAGCCGCAAGTATTTTTCGAACACCGTCATTCCACGCATGTACGCTGAATGCAAAGAGAGAGTTGCAGAAAATATTCAGAATGTGCAGTTTTTTGCTACCACAAGCGACCTCTGGTCCAGCCGCACATCAGAGCCGTATTTGAGCTTAACCATCCACTACATGAGCAACTGGGAGCTACATAGTGCAACACTGCAAACAACCTACTTTCCAGAAGACCACACAGGAGAGCAGATCGCAGCGGGTCTGAGAGAGGCTTTTGAAACGTGGGGCCTTATAGAGGAAAACATGACCTGCATGACAACAGACAGTGGATCTAACATGGTGAAGGCCTTGGACCTGAATGGCTGGACACGACTGCCATGCTTTGGCCACAGATTACATCTTGCAATAGGTGTGTTTATTAGTAAATAATCAGTTTTAAATAATCATCGTTATTTACAACATATATATTTTTTACAATTTTAAAGTGTAAATGTGTAAAAATAAACTCAACATTTGTGTTATAAACTGTTTTCAAATAGTTGCCTGAACACGTTTATTTTTTTAGATTATTTGTTTCAGAAAATGGTTCCAGAGATCCCTGGATTGAAAGAGCAACCTCAGTTTGCAAGAAAGTGGGCAGCACATTTTCCCTTAGTTGGAAAAAGAAACGAGCTCTCACGGATGCCCAAGCAAGCATGAATCTACCCCAGCAGAAGCTGAAAACAGAATCACCAACTCGATGGGGTTCCAGATTAGCAATGATTGAGAGAATACTTCAGCAGGAAAAGGCCATCTCTCATGTACTCAAGTCCGACAAGAAAACAAAACATGTGGCTCCCACCTGGCAAGACCTTGATGTCATGGACTCAATTAAGAAAGCCCTAGGACCACTCCGAGACTTCACTGATGCACTTTCTGGGGAGGATTACGTCAGTGTCTCCTATGTGAAGCCTGTCCTGCATCTGCTACATAACAATCTTCTGAAACCAGAGGACGATGACACAGAGCTGACAGCACAGATAAAAACATCCATAGACAACTACCTCACAGAAAAGTACCAGGATCCTGTCACTGATGCTCTGTTAGACATGGCATCTCTTGTCGATCCCAGATTTAAAACCCAGTACATTAACACCACAGAGAAAGAGCAGAGGCTGAGCAGAGCTGTGGCTGAGCTGGAGTCTCTGCTGACTCCTGAATCAGAGCACCCAGTGCCCTCTACCTCCTCTACATCACAAAGCCAAAGCCCTGAAGCACAGCCAGCAAAGAAAGCAAGAAAGTCTTTGGCCTGCTTTTTCAAAACTGCAGCAGTTCCCTCAACATCCACTGAAGGACCCACACCGAGAGAGCTGATTGAAAAGGAACTGCAGGCCTACTTGTCCACACCCAATGTGGATAGTGAAATGAATCCACTTGAATGGTGGAAGGCCCATGAGGTCTTTTTTCCAAAAGTGAGTCAGCTTGCTCAGAAGTATCTTTGCATCCCTGCAACAAGTTCTCCCTCTGAGCGAGTGTTTAGCACTGGTGGCAATATTGTCACATGCCAAAGGGCAGCCCTTAAACCAGACAAGGTGGACAAACTCATCTTCCTGGCAAAAAACCTGTGACTTGTTTTGTTTTAGTTTTGCTTGGATTGATGGAAGAATAATTTTCTTCACAACGTTACTCCAGTGTTAGAAATGCTTACACGTTAACTCTGTTCCATTTTATTAAGAAACTTTATGTGTGCGTGTTTAGTTCATCAGTATTTTGAACAAGTTAATGTTTGCACAATACGTTTGCAATTGACATGTTTGCACTTTAAATGTTTACCATTTTAATTTATGTTAAGTTACTTGAAAAACGAGAAACTGATTTTTGTAATTGTTTCTCTCAGGACTTTTATCATCACTGGTGTGAGTTTAAAATATAAGTGTGTTAGCACTGTGTTGATTATCCCTAATTGGAATAAATGTTTATTTATCCAGTGTTTCTCTTCTTTAATATGCAATTGAAGTTATGCTATTCATGGATAAAAAATTGTGATAAAATATTGGAAAAATCGTGATATTCTATTTTTGCCATATCGCCCAGCCCTACTTCAACTTACAATACATAAATACGACAGCACAGCCCTGTGATATACTCCTGACCTGCTCAAGTGGAAGGTTCTGAAAGTAGGTTGCAGTAGCCTAAAATACAGGTGTTGCACCCGTCAGAGTGGTGCTGTTTAACTAATTCCAGCTAGGTCCCCATCTAGCAAATGGTCCTATTAGGTGCAATGACCCATCCATAACTAAAAAGTATTAGAGGGATAAAATTTTAGGTTGAAGTGTGTAAATGAATAAGTCTCAGAATAAAGTTTTGGGGTGTAAAAGTGACTGGGAAACCAGATTCTAACAGTGTGACTCTAACCCCTTACATTACCTTAACCAGCCCTTTCTTAGCCTTGCAAAACTGTGTTAACCTTAAATCAGATTTTGATGGCAATGTTTAAAGCAAATCATACCCACACTTCCAGCAAAGAGGCTGCCCAAATTCTTAGAGGGATGCAACTAGAGGTCAGAGGGCTCTTCTCACAAGTTGAGACTCTGGTGAGACTGCTAATTGTGGTCCCAGTGTCATTCTGTGAGGCTGAAAGGAGTTTCAGCGCTCTGCGATGGTTGAAGACCTGGCTGAGGTCAACAATGACACAGCTGAGGCTCAACAGCACTGCAGTCTGCCATATCCACAGGGATGGACTGAAGAGGCTAGACGAAAGAGAAATAGCCACAGCTTTCATTGGTACATCTGAGAGACGGGTGTACATCTTTGGCCACTATTAACTCTCTACCTGACTTGGAAAACTACATAAAACACACACAATCCACTTGTTTACTGTCTCAAACAAACTCAAACAGCATTAGTTAAGATTACAGTTCTGACATCAAGTTCAATATGCATTTAATTTTGGTTCAATTTTTTTAGCTACATTTAATTTAATCGATTGTGTGTCAGCGTGCTCTTACACCCGTGAAGAGCTTCTAAACGTCAGAACATCAACGCCGACGGATCTACTTCCAGTTTTTTTAGTGGGTGTAGCGGATTTGGTCCACTTTTTAATTAAGAAAGTGAGATGCCGTAGGAGGGGGAAACGTGCGGGAGTGCTCGTGCGTCTACAAAGACGCGGCTCACGTACGCCCTTACCTGGGATTTTCCTCTCCAATGTCCGCTCACTTAGCAAAAAGACGGACGAACTCGCGTCGCTGATGAGACGGAACAGAGACTTTTCTTCCTCCTCTGTCTTATGCTTCACGGAGACGTGGCTCAACGAGCAGATGCCGGATTGCGCACTCCATTTGGAGGGATTCCAGCTCCTCCACGCAGACAGACAGCGGGTCTTATCCGGAGGAAAGACAAAAGGTGGAGGTGTCTGCTTCTACATCAACAATGCCTGGTGGTCGGATGTGACTGTGATCTCCCAGCACTGCTCTCCTGCCCTGGAATTCCTCTTCATAAACTGTAAGCCATTGGTATCAGGGTAAGATGGCGCTCGCGCGGGTGCACGCTGCGAGCTGCTCGTCCTCTTTATGCACTGGTACCTTGCTTTTTACTGGCTTTTATTGGTGTTTTATTGGCTTTTATGCATTTTTGTTGTCTCTGATGCTTTTTTTGAATGGTGTGGATCCTCTGCTGACATATGACCGAGCTGCGCTGCTGAGGCTTCGTCCTTCCGTTGATGTAGCGGGCTACGCGCGCTGGGAACCGGGCTGCGCGAGCTGGGAACCTCACGGATGGTGCTGCTGGTTGGACTGCCCGTTTGCTCTCTCCCCACAAGCCGTGATGTGTCGGCCCTCTGTCCGCCCCAGCTCGAGAAGGAAGCATTGGAGAAGACGGGGAAAGAGAGGTAGCCGGCACGTGAGATGTCGGCCTGGATCCCTGAAGAAGCGGCTGGCCCGATTCGGCCCAGCTTCTGACCCGGTGGTTCCGAGATGTCTCCTGGATTAGTCAGCGCCCTGCCCATGGAACTTGGCCGGCTCTGAGGGTGAACTGGCACCGCGCCACGGCCAATCGGCTCGAAGATCTCGCCAGACTGGGGTTTGCTGGGAGAATCTGCGCTCGGTTACGGGCACTGAGTTAAAGGAGTCTGGGCCCGTGCGCGATCTCGGTGCTGCAGCCCCGCCGCAGACCCGGTTTGGTCTGGTCAATGCCAGGTCTGTGCTGAACAAAACTTTTATACTTCGTGACTTCTTTATTCAGCATGACTTGGGTTTTCTTTGCATCTGTGAGTCATGGATCCCGTTTGGTGACTCAAGCACCCTGCTGGAGCTGGTTCCACCTGGCTGCTCCTATTTTGATATCCCCAGATCACGGGGCAGAGGTGGAGGGCTGGTTGTTGTTTTTAAATCCAGCTTTCCTTGTAAACAGCTTACACCCACCATGCCATTTTCTTCCTTCGAATTATGCCTATTTGAACTGTGCACCTCCCCCCGCCTGTTCGTTGTGCTAATTTATCGCCCTCCAAAGACTGACTCTAACTTCCTTAATGATTTCTATGATCTTGTGGCAGACTGCATCCTAAAATATGACTATGTAAGTAAGTAAGTAAGTAAGTAAGTAAAAGTCTATTTATATAGCGCCTTTCACAGATATGTCCTATTTTTGGTGATTTTAACATCCATATCTGCTGTCCTGACAATGTGCTTGCTAAAGGCTTTTTGAATTTGCTAGATTCATTCAATTTGACTCAATGGGTAACATCCCCAACTCATGCCAGGGGTCACTCCCTGGACCTGGTTCTCTCTTTTGGTCTACCCGTCATGAACCTTGTGACTTTGCCTCCTGTGTTCTCTGACCACTCTCCTATACTCCCTGTGTGTGAAGCTCCTGCTACTAGGTTCAGAGCCCTGGATGCAGAAACTATTTCAAAGTTTGTGGACTGTAAGGTTAGAGACCTTTAACCCTGATCCATCTAACACTGAACACTATTCACAACACTTTGATTTACTTTGTAATCAGGTCCTGGACGTGGTTGCCCCTCTCAAACTTTGCAAGTCTCGGCCTAGGAGGGAGCCTTGGCTTTCTGATGTCACACGGGCTTGTGGGTGGGCGTGTAGATCCTCTGAGAGAAAGTGGGAAAAGGATGTCCTACAGGTCTCGCGTGAGTTGTTCAGAGCATCTCTGGTTGCTTATCAGGATGCTGTGAGGGCTGCCAGAATGGCCTATTTTGCAGAAATCATCGAAACAAACTCCAAGAATCCCAGGATTCTCTACAAAACACTAAACTCTGTTCTGGTGTATCAGGAGCCCAGCTTCATGTCTCCTACAGCTGCTGGAAACTCTGAAGATTTTCACAGATTCTTTGTTGATAAAGTATCAGGCATTAGAGCAGCTATTTCTGGTAACTCGGTTGACCCTGTTCCAGTTCCTCCATCACCACCCACCCTGAGCTCCCTCAATACTGTTTCATACTCTGAGCTGAGTAAGCTTGTTGCGAGGCAGAAGCAATCTGGCTCTCCACTTGACGTTCTGCCGCCTTGTCTCTGGAAGGCGGCCTTTCCGTGTCTTGGCCCTTCACTTGGTCAGATTATCAATGGGAGCCTCAGCACAGGTGTGGTCCCAGCTGCTTTGAAAGCAGCAGTTATATGGCCGAACCTGAAGAAACCTGGTGCTGATGTCTCTGAGATCGCAAATTACAGGCCTATCTCTACCCTGCCTTTTACATCAAAACTGCTTGAGAAAGTCGTTTATCAGCAGCTGGTCTCACATTTAGCTGACTCTGATCTGTTTGAGGTTTTTCAATCAGGGCTCAGGTCTGGCCATAGCACAGAGTCAGCTCTACTGAGGGTCCTAAATGACATCTATCTATCACTAGATCAGGGTACATCTGTGGTGCTTCTGTTGTTAGACCTGACAGCAGCCTTCGACACAGTTGACCACGCGATTCTACTCGATCGCTTGGAACGATGGGTTGGGATCAAAGGGTCTGCTCTGGACTGGTTTAGATCGTATCTCCACAACAGGACATTCTGCGTTAAACTGGGTGATGTTTTTTCATCTTGGAAGGGGCTCCGCTGGGGGGTCCCGCAGGGATCGATCCTTGGTCCTCTTTTGTTTGCCATTTATCTGCTACCTCTGGGGTCAATCTTTCGTAAACACGGCCTATCATTCCATCTCTATGCTGACGATTGCCAGATTTACTCTCCATTGTGTCAGGAGAAAGGTCACTCTATCCAGGCCTTTGTGTTCTGCATTAACGAGGTGAAATCTTGGCTAATGGCCAACGTTCTACATCTGAATGAGGGAAAGACAGAGCTCATTGTTTTTCACTCCAACAGCAGGAATGTGGATCGTTATGTTGATCTTGGCCCTCTTTCTCCCTACTCAAAACTAGTTGTTACCAGTTTGGGGGTGAAATTTGATGCTGGACTTAAATTTGATGCTCACATCAATTCTGTGATCCGGTCCAGTTTCTTTCACCTGAAATGCCTTGTAAAAATCAAGCATATGCTGTCGAGAGCCCACCTGGAGTGGGTACTGCATGCCTTTGTTATTTCTAGGCTTGATTACTGCAACTCTCTCAATGCAGGGTTGTGTCAGTCATCACTGCATCGCCTACAGGTTGTGCAGAACAGCACAGCCAGGTTCCTGACTGGGACCAGGAAACGGGACCACATCAGTCCGGTTCTGGCCTCCCTGCAATGGCTTCCGGTTTGCTATTGCTCATAGGGGTTGTACGAAATAGTCGACTAGTCGACTAGTCGACTTCACGGCTCTGTAGTGACTTTTTATGCCTGTCATCAACTAGTCGCTGTCACGTGATAATGACTGACAAGATGCAGTCCTCGGAAAAGACAGCAGGTGATGAGCCCCTGCGTGTCTGGATCGAGGCGGAGGCGACGCGCTGTGCGGTACTGACACTGGCAGTAAAACGGACATTTAACCAAACTGTGACCTTTTCCCTCTTGCAATTTAACCTTCCCCTCACCCCCATCCTAATCTTAACCAGTTTGTGCATGCAAAGCTCTGATCATTGACGTGCGCTCCAGACATTGCGTCCTGAGCACCGCCAAATCAGGTGTCACCACCTCAAAAACAAATTAAACACGCGATCGTTCATGTCAGCTCATTTCCTTTCATGTTTTCTGTCTGTTATTTGTGCCTGATGCATTTCGCTGCTGCGGAGCGAGGTGCATCACCTGTTGTCCTCCGGTGACGCACCCCCAAGATTCCACTATCTCCACTCCGCTCCGCTCCGGCATGAACTCCGCAGCAAAAACAGTCCCGTTGTAGTCGGCCGGCGAGCAGCGGCACTCCGCTGTTTTGCGGTCGGTAGATCTTTTAGAACTGCAGTTCAAAGGTAACTCATGAGGTGAATATATATGAACCCAGGTAGCAGTTTTTCTTTAGGATTGAGAGGAGATGCAGGAAGATAATAAACAGGCAGGACAGAAAAATAGTCAAATAAAAACAAGTTTGTTTTTGTACTTGGTGGTTGCAACAAACAGACACCACTGAAGGTAATCAGAAGTGAGGAACAGAAATGAAATAATTATTTTAATGTTTAGAGCAGCAGGAAAGGGTGCAGGCGCATCAGTAGCTGCGTTTTCATGTGGCAAATTTCCTCAATCCGATTGAAATCTTGGTTGATCGGAATTTCCGAATCTCTGTTCACATGGACACGAACTGAAATGATCCGATCATGCCGTGCGTACATACGCACCAAGCATTTAATCCGATTAAATAGGTTGAGCATGCGCAGAGTTGCCTTTGCCGAAAGAAAAATTGTAAACAAACGCCATGAAACGAAAAGAAAAATGTAAAAACAGAAATAACTATTCTTCCTGCTTTCCTGATCTATTTATTCAATTTAATATTTTTATTTAGCTCATAGAAGTGACGTTTTCTTCAGTGAATAACTGCACATATATGCTTTGCTGCATTTTATTGTTGATTAAAATAAGGGAGGGTTATGTCTGCCTCTTGATCAGCTGGTCCGCGGGTCTGAATTGACAGCTGTTGCGCTGCGCTGCGGCACAGAGCGGGGGTGGGTGGGTGGGGGGGGGGGGGGGGGGTTAGCCTCATGTTTTATTACTGAGCTCTGTTGTGGCTTATTATTAATAACATGTGACGATCAGCTGAAACTGTTGAGAAAAATTTGTTCAAACTAAATAACAGAAGATGTTCAGAAAGTTTTAGAAGCCTGTGTTCATCATTAACGAACCGCATCTCAGGTCATCTGCGTTTACGTGCTTCTAACACGGACTTTACTGTCGTCCAGAGTGTTTAACCGAGGACGTTTTCCTACCCAACATCAGACTCCAATCAGGTCTGTAAAACCCAGATTATCCTGTCTTCTTTACAAGCGCGTCTCCATCACCTGCTGCAGAAGCTGCTGCATTCAAAGCTGACAGAAACGGGGATCCGTGCGCTGCAACCCCCGCAATAAACCTGCGTATTTCCAGTACAGATTTGAACATGTTTGTCGAGTGATTGGTGCAATAATCAGATTTTTATTTTACTTCCACAAAATACAAGTTCTGAATTAAATATTACTGAAACGGGGACGGCTTGTCGTCGGATTTAAAAGCCACCGCTCGTTAATTACACCGTCATTTTTGAAGTCAGGCAGTCCAAATGACAGCGGAGAGGCCCGCTGGCTGTTGCACACATGCGCAGTGGGCATTATTTTACCCCAACAATCCGAATGGCTGTGTACATGCACGTCAATCGGAATGAAGAACGGAATAAACCACCTCTCTCAATCGGATTGAAATTTCAATCCGATCGGGCCGAATCGGATCAGAATATTCCGATTGACATGTTTACATGCAGAATTTTCAATCTGAATGGGCATTCAATCCGATTAAATATGCGCATGTAAACGTGGCTACTGATGGCCGTGTAAAACTGCACCATCATCTGGGCCGGCAGCTTGGCCTTTTTCAACTGCCGCAGAAAGTACATCCTCTGCTGGGCCTTTTTGAGCAGGGAGCTGATGGATGGCTCCCACCTAAGGTCATGTGTGATGGTGGTTCCGAGGAAGCGGAAGGAGTCCACAGTGGTGACGGGGGTGTCCGTCAGGACGAGGGGGAGAGATGGGGCTGTGACTTTCCTGAAGTCCACAATCATCTCCACTGTCTTCTGAGCATTGAGCTCCAGGTTGTTGCTGCTGCACCAGTACACCAGCCGTTCCACCTCCCTCCTGTAGGCGGACTCATCACCGTCAGAGATGAGCCAGATGAGGGTGGTGTTGTCTGCAAACTTGATCAGTTTAACTGAGTCATGGCTCGAGGTGCAGCAGTTTGTGTACAGGGAGAAGAGCAGAGGAGACAGTACACAGCCCTGTGGAGATCCTGTGCTAATAGTCTTAGTTGTGGAAACATTCATCCCCAGCCGCACGCACTGCCTTCGGTCCGTCAGAAAGTCAGTGATCCACCTGCAGGTGGAATTGGGTACGTTGAGCATGGAGAGCTTGTCCTGGAGCAGAGCAGGGAGGATGGTGTTGAATGCAGAGCTGAAGTCCACAAACAGGATCCTAGCGTAGGTTCCCGGGGAGTCCAGGTGCTGCAGGATGAAGTGGAGGGCCAGGTTGATGGCGTCGTCTACAGACCTATTAGCTCTGTATGCGAACTGCAGAGGGTCCAGGAGAGGGGAGGTGAAGGACTTGAGATGAGGAAGGACCAGGCGCTCAAAAGACTTCATGACTACAGACGTCAGCGCCACAAGCCTGTAATCATTCAGTCCAGTGATCCGGGATTTCTTAGGGACAGGGACAATGGTGGACAGCTTAAAGCAGGCTGGAATATGCCAGGACTCCAAGGAGATGTTAAACATGTCCGTGAAGATTGGAGACAGTTCCTCTGCGCAGTGTCTCAGGGTTGCGGGGGAGACACCGTCCGGGCCCGGGGATTTCCGTGGGTTTTTGCTTACGGAAAAGCCTGAGCACATCCTCTTCTGTCACTGAGAAGGCAGTGGAGGGGGAGGGGTGGTCAGCGGGGACTGTACTGTTCACAGTAGGGTAGGTGGTGGGGGGGGGGCATGTGACACCAGAGTGGCTGAAGAAACCTTTGCAGTAGGGGGTGTGGGGGATGGGTGTTGCAGTTCAAACCTTGCATAAAAGGAGTTAAGTTGCTCAGCCAGTTGTAGGTCATCAGCAGCATGTTGGGCTCTAGGCTTGTAGTTTGTGATTTGCCTGAGCCCTCTCCAGACAGAGGCGGTGTCATCGTCAGAGAACTGCTCCTTTAGACACTTATTGTACCGAGATCTCGCCTTCTTCAACTCTTTTGAGAACTGGTACTTAGCACCCTTGTAGCTTTCTCTGTCCTTGGCTCTGTGGGCTGCTTCTTTCTCCCTCCTCAGCTGTCTCAGTTTGGGTGTGAACCAGGGCTTATCGTTGTTAAAAGTGACCCTTGTTTTTGTTGGAATAATGCTGTCCTCACAGAATTTTATATATGACGTCACAGTGTCACTGTGGCAGATCCAAACACGTTCCAGTCTGTTGTGTCCAGACACATGCGAAGCTCCTCCACAGCCTCGCAGGTCCACTTCTTAGAAGTCTTCACTGCAGGTTTGAAGAGCTTCAGCATCTGCCTATATGAGGGGATGAGGTGAATCATGGCGTGGTCTGAGAAGCCGAGAGCAGCTCGCTGCACGGCTCGATAAGCTCCACTGACTGTGGTGTAGCAGTGGTCCAGCGTGTACTGCTCTCTTGTCGGGCATTTAACAAAATGTATGTACTTAGGCAATTCCTGGCTCAGATTTCCCTTGTTAAAGTCCCCAAGGATAATAACTAGAGAGTCCGGAAAGGTCTGTTTCACACTTAGGATCTGCTCCGTGAGCGCATGTTGAGCCTCGTGCACGTCCGCACCAGGCGGAAGGTAAACAGTGGCCAGAATGAATTAAGCGAACTCACGTGGGGAGTAGAATCAATCAATCAATCAATCAATCAATCAATCAAAGCTTTATTTATAAAGCGCCTTCCGCAACCCTGTCAGGAAGCCCAAAGTGCTGAACATGGTTCAGTTGAAGTTAAATATATAGAATAAATCAAAAATAAAGGCAATTCAAAGTACAAAATACAAATTACAAAATAGGTAAAACATTCTAGTACAGGACAAATGTGTAAAACAATGGATTGAGTGAACCAATGAAAACTGAAATGAATTCAACATAATAGAGGGCCAAAATCAAACATGTTCTGGAAACGCCAAGCGGAGGAGTTGTGTTTTTAGGCGACTCTTAAAGACTGGCAGAGATGGGGACAGCCTAACTGAGGGTGGCAACTGGTTCCAGAGTGTTGGTGCTAGGACTGAGAAAGCCCGATCCCCGCGAGTACGACACCTAGAACGAGGGACAGCGAGCAGGCCTTGGTCAGACGAGCGCAGAGTGCGTGATGAGGAATGTCTGTTCAGGAGTGTGGCTAGATAGGGGGGACCACCACCCTGGAAGAAATGATAAACAAAGATGAGGATTTTGAATTGTGAGCAATTAGGGCCTGCACGACTTTATTTTTTTTAAAGTCGACAGTCAAGTAATGAAAGTCGAGTCGACCTCGACTAGTCGTTGATGGCCTCATACGCCGGAAGCGGCGGCGGGGGGGGGGGGGGGGGTGTGTCAGTCGGTAGGTTCGCTGGAGTTTTTGACAATTAAAATTGCGCCCACATTTTCTAAGTTAACACATCTCTTTTAACAACGGTAGTTTCTGCATCCTACTTCAGTCCTCTCCCCCCTCCCCCTGCGCAGCAGCAGCAAACTCACTAGCCACGTTTACATGCGCATATTTAATCGGATTGAATGCCCATTCAGATTGAAAATTCTGCATGTAAACATGTCAATCGGAATATTCTGATCCGATTCGGCCCGATCGGATTGAAATTTCAATCCGATTGAGAGAGGTGGTTTATTCCGTTCTTCATTCCGATTGACGTGCATGTACACAGCCATTCGGATTGTTGGGGTAAAATAATGCCCACTGCGCATGTGTGCAACAGCCAGCGGGCCTCTCCGCTGTCATTTGGACTGCCTGACTTCAAAAATGACGGTGTAATTAACGAGCGGTGGCTTTTAAATCCGACGACAAGCCGTCCCCGTTTCAGTAATATTTAATTCAGAACTTGTATTTTGTGGAAGTAAAATAAAAATCTGATTATTGCACCAATCACTCGACAAACATGTTCAAATCTGTACTGGAAATACGCAGGTTTATTGCGGGGGTTGCAGCGCACGGATCTCCGTTTCTGTCAGCTTTGAATGCAGCAGCTTCTGCAGCAGGTGATGGAGACGCGCTTGTAAAGAAGACAGGATAATCTGGGTTTTACAGACCTGATTGGAGTCTGATGTTGGGTAGGAAAACGTCCTCGGTTAAACACTCTGGACGACAGTAAAGTCCGTGTTAGAAGCACGTAAACGCAGATGACCTGAGATGCGGTTCGTTAATGATGAACACAGGCTTCTAAAACTTTCTGAACATCTTCTGTTATTTAGTTTGAACAAATTTTTCTCAACAGTTTCAGCTGATCGTCACATGTTATTAATAATAAGCCACAACAGAGCTCAGTAATAAAACATGAGGCTAACCCCCCCCCCCCCACCCCACCCCCGCTCTGTGCCGCAGCGCAGCGCAACAGCTGTCAATTCAGACCCGCGGACCAGCTGATCAAGAGGCAGACATAACCCTCCCTTATTTTAATCAACAATAAAATGCAGCAAAGCATATATGTGCAGTTATTCACTGAAGAAAACATCACTTCTATGAGCTAAATAAAAATATTAAATTGAATAAATAGATCAGGAAAGCAGGAAGAATAGTTATTTCTGTTTTTACATTTTTCTTTTCATTTCATGGCGTTTGTTTACAATTTTTCTTTCGGCAAAGGCAACTCTGCGCATGCTCAACCTATTTAATCGGATTAAATGCTTGGTGCGTATGTACGCACGGCATGATCGGATCATTTCAGTTCGTGTCCATGTGAACAGAGATTCGGAAATTCCGATCAACCAAGATTTCAATCGGATTGAGGAAATTTGCCACATGAAAACGCAGCTAGTGAGTCCATCCTCACCTCCTCCATCGCTGTGTGGTACGTTGGAGCCACAGTGAGGGACAAACATAGACTTCAGCGTATTGTGCGCTCTGCTGAGAAGGTGATTGGCTGCAGCCTGCCATCTCTCCAGGACCTGTACGTCTCCAGAACTCGGGGGCGTGCAGGTCGGATAGCAGCTGACCCTTTTCACCTGGGTCACAGACTTTTTGAGCCGCTTCCCTCAGGCAGGAGGTTACGGTCCATCCGGACCAGAACCTCCCGCCATAAGAACAGCTTCTTTCCATCTGCCGTTAGACTTGTGAACAGCTTATAAACACACAACCATGCTGGTCTTCTGTACTCGACACAACGTCACGTTATCGGCCATGTTACCATTACCTGCCATTTTTTATAGCTGAAAGTTTCCTTCTATTTTTATTCTATTTTATTCTATTTTTAATCTTATTATTATTCATGTTATATGTAGCACATTAGTACCAAAGCAAGTTCCTAGTTTGTGAATTGTTTGTTCACTAACAATGGCAATAAACCTATTCTGATTCTGATTCTGTTCTCAGTGTGTTCAGAATGTGTATTTGTGTGCATTCAAACCTAATGGTTATTTCCCTTTTCATTTTTGTTCTGTTAATAAAACAGTTAACTGATCCATATTTGACTAAAGAATACTTCATATTATTTTAAGCTTCAAAAGACTCATCAAGGCATCCAAACAAAATAAAGGGAGAGCGGCTAATGTAACGGATCACCTTCTGACCTGTTCAGGAGATGTGGTCTGGACAATTTGTGTCATCACTCTTGTGCTCCACATTCACCAAAAAGCAGATTATGGCACCAGATTATTCTTCAACATGCTTTTATTGGCAGCAATCTGGTCCAACAGAACACACACAATTTCCATCAATGTGTGTTATCCAGCCTCACATAGGGGTCTCCACCAACTTACATGTTACTGTGCTGCGTGATTTAGTGGTTATTACTATTCAAGTTTTTTTTTCCACAATTTACATAAAAACCAGATTATAGTGGATAACCAAAAGTTGCTAACAACACTTGTAACACAAATACATTTTTCTTCTATAACATTCATACATGAGCCTACCTGGTATAACAGAACACACAATTTCCATCACTAGCCATGTTTACATGGAAACAAGTAATTGGATTGAACACCCAATCAGATAAAAAATTCTGCACACTACATTTTTCATTTCGTTTCATGGCGTTTGTTTACCATTCTTTGCGGGAAAGACAACTCTCTGCGCATGCTCAACCTATTCATTCGGATTGAATAATTGGTGCATAAATTAATGTCCATGTAAACAGATATTTGGGATTTCCGAACAGCCATAATTTTAATCGGATAGAGGAGATTTTGCACATGTAAACGTGGCTAATGTGTGTTATCCAGCATCACACTCTGTTCAGGTTAAAAAAACAGCGAAGTAACTTAAAGGTGTAGCAATCGATGTTTCTGAAGAACCGCCCACTCAACGTTCTTTAAAATGCGCACCCCTCTACCAGTCCGTGGAGCGTGCTCGTGCATGCTCTGTTTCCAAGCAACTGCCGGCTTTGCACCTGTTGACTCTGGCAACTTCTTTTTTTCCCACAATGTCGGATTCTCCACCAGTAAGTTATATTCCATGTAGCATTACGAGCATCTTCATAGCTAACTATAGCATTACAAAAAAAGCTATCAATTGTTTTGCTGATTGGTTTAGAGCTTTCCTGAGGAAAGTCTTGTTGGTTCCGATACGGACTACGAGCCCGTGCCCGGTCCATCCTGACCAAGATTCAGGATGAGGGGTGCACCTAGAGACCGAGTGAGATGATCCAGGGCCGGAAGAGCCACAGCTTCAACAACCCGCGGCAGCCGAGAGCAGGAAGGAGGCGGCCGTGTCAGAGGTCGACGTCGAGGTCAAGCTAGAACCCGTGGGGGTCTGCTCGCTGACCTTACACGGGATGACTTCGAAAGGGTCCAACAACTCCGGCAACAGTTGGTGGCAGTGGAAGAGGCATGCGTGCACATCTAACTACTAACTTATAATTTTGCGCAAAAAAAACGCCAAAAGCAAAGCCTTTATTTTACATTTGCTCCATCACGAGTCCAATTATTTCATCTGTATGATTATCCCGATTTTGAATGTGTGAAATGTTATGTGGATTTATTCTAACGTATTCATAACATACTCTGCTCCATATACATTATGAGTTACATGTGCTACAGTGAATACACAGAAAAATGTTGTGAATGTACTTCCTTCATTTTATTCCAGACATTTTGCACTCAAGGTCCTTATGCATGTAACATGTAGTATTTGAAAGTTTTATGAGTCCATTAGCCAAGCACAACAATTTTAAAGTGTGATTTTGCATTCACAGGCTAGGATAAAGAGACTGATGCTAGAAGAGTGCCAACAGCTTCTACAAAGATGTCTCACATGGGAACCTAGTCTCATCTTTGACCTGATGAGTCTCACCCCTGATCACCCTCAACCTGGACCTTGTTCTCCACAGTCACCCAGCTGGTGTGTCTGTCTACAGTGCAGAAATATGGCAACACCGCTGGAACAAAAATGCTGTCAACAACAACCACAGAACTGTACATCACTGTTGCCACACATGGACTTACACATCTTGAATGAAGGTGCATTGAGACTGGCCAGACGAATCTGGAACGACCTTAGAGCGGAGGCTGACATCCACGATCCAGGAGAAAGCCATAGGCAGTTCCGCTATGCTGCATACAGGAACTTTATTTTCTGGCAGTATGGCCTTCTGGGACCTGGTGTTAGAATTGTTATACCTTCATGTTGTGTGAGGAAAATTAGAGATCGTTTCCCAGATCCAAATGTATGTAGGCTTTCTTCCATCAAGAGTGTAAAACATTTGTAGATGCCTAATAAATCTTTTTGTAATTTACCTCGAAAAAAGAGACCTCAAGAGCTTTACTTGCACACTCATAACCTGATTGATTACATGGTTGTATTCT
This sequence comes from Nothobranchius furzeri, assembly GCF_043380555.1. Taxonomy (NCBI): domain Eukaryota; kingdom Metazoa; phylum Chordata; class Actinopteri; order Cyprinodontiformes; family Nothobranchiidae; genus Nothobranchius; species Nothobranchius furzeri. Next base: position 20,804,767 of record NC_091744.1, on the reverse strand, counting down.
GACACATCAAATATGTAACATTTCCAGGTTTTAATAAAAAAAAAGTCTTCCAAGGTTTTCAAGGTGTTCAAACACAACTTTATTTACATTTATAAATACATAAACAACTTACCTCAGCAAAATTTTATTAAAAAAATGTATGCGGAAATATAAATAAATGATTATGATTTTTTTATTAGCTCTTACGTATAAAGTCAATGTTTTACGAAAGGCATACATCCACCAGCAAATGTTTGATATGGCACATTATGTACAGCAGAAATAGAAGCACAAATTTGGTTCCCTTTAGATGTAGGTACAGCTGTAAACATCAAGTTGTCTCACTTCATCACCCACAGCATTTGACATCTCAGGTTGACCTGTAGAAACAAAGAAATTAGGTTGGCAGCATTTCTAGATATAAAATTTTATTTATTTTCTAAGTAAATGTGTCCCATGTAATAGCTGTATACACAGAGGTGTGAGGTTCTGTGTGTGTGTGTGTGTGTGTGTGTGTGTGTGTGTGTGTGTGTGTGTGTGTGTGTGTGTGTGTGTGTGTGTGTGTGTGTGTGTGTGGTTCCTCACCTCTTCTCCTCAGGTGTGACAGGCAGGCCGCACCAGGTGCCATCGATCAGAGGCAATTAAGGTGGAGCACTTAAAGCTGGCCGGGGGAGGAAAGCAGATGCCAGATGATTAAGCCACACAGCTTGGTAATCAGGTCAGCTCTGTGCTTCCTTGCGCTTCCCAGTGTTTTTCTCACGAGTAATGTTTTGTCTCGCAGCCGGCCCAACTTTCTGAGTTCCCAGGATCTCCCGGCGTCTTCCCTGAACCGTGGTGTCTGCTTCACTCAGTACTCCTCCTGGCTGCAGTGCTTCAGCCTTTTCATCCATGCCCTGTTGGATCCTCCTCTTCTCCACCTGCCTGTCCACCCTCGAGCCTACAGCGAAATCTCAACCTCAGCCTGCCACACTCCCACACTGGACCTCACCTCCCCTCCAAACACTCCTCGCCACGCAGACCAGTAAGCTCACCCCCTTCAATTCTATTATCAGAACAGTCTCCTTGCTCCTCGACTCACCTTCTTTTTCCCCTTCAGAACCGCCTCTGCGAACCCGTCCAGAGTTCCTCCACCATTCTGAGAACCCGCTGAACTTTCAATAAAACTGTTACACTTTCTCCTGTGTCCGGGTGTGTTCGCTCCAGAGTCACCTAGAGAATCATGACAAGAGGATTTCATACACCATACAATGGAACTCACCAAGGCCTCGGCTAGCTTTCTTTTCCTTCAATTCTTGTACTGTTGGGGCGGGGCCACCAGACAACAGCCCAAGCCTTCGTGGATCATCAGGTGCAAGAACCTGCGTTTCTGCCATCCCCTAGGAGCCAACATTCTGGAATGGAGAATGGTGCAAAGTAGATCTGGAATGTTCTTGTAGGTTTTGGGTTTCTTGGTGGTGTATAGCCACCACATCTTGGATCTTTTGTTAAAAATCCTGCCATACCTAGGAGTACATACAAACACGTAAAAAAAAGATGTAGCTTGAGGAATCACATTCTGTACTACATTTGTGCCACAAGTAATGATGTTCAAAATCTTCCCTACAGTGAAAACAAATTGACTTTAGCATGGACAGAGAGAGCCACAAGGGTGCTAAGTACCAGTTCTCAAAAGAGCTGAAGAAGGCGAGATCTCGGTACAACAAGCGACTAAAGGAGCAGTTCTCTAACAATGACACCGCCTCTGTCTGGAGAGGGCTCAGGCAAATCACAAACTACAAGCCCAGAGCCCAACATGCTGCTGATCTACAACTGGCTGAACAACTTAACTCCTTTTATGCAAGGTTTGAAATGCAACACCCATCCCCCACACCCCCTACTGCACAGGTTTCTTCAGCCAATCTGGTCCCCCACTCCACCCTGCCCCCCCCCTCCCCCTCCCACTACCCCCTCCACCATCCCCCCCCCACCTCCTACACCACTGTGAATAGTACAGTCCCCACTGACCACCCCTCCCCCTCCACTGCCTTCTCAGTGACAAAAGAGGATGTGCTTAGGGTTTTCCGTAAGCAAAACCCACGGAAATCCCCGGGCCCGGACGGTGTCTCCCCCACAACCCTGAGACACTGCGCAGAGGAACTGTCTCCAATCTTCACGGACATCTTTACCATCTCCTTGGAGTCCTGCCACGTTCCAGCCAGCTTTAAGCTGTCCACCATTGTCCCTGTCCCAAAGAAACCCTGTGTCACTGGACTGAATGATTACAGGCCTGTGGCGCTGACGTCTGTAGTCATGAAGTCTTTTGAGCGCCTGGTCCTCCCTCATCTCAAGTCCTCCCCCCCCCCACACCCCCCCCCACCCCCCCCCTCCTGGACCCTCTGCAGTTTGCATACAGAGCTAATAGGTCTGTAGACTACGCCATCAACCTGGCCCTCCACTTCATCCTGCAGCACCTGGACTCCCCGGGAACCTACGCTAGGATCCTGTTTGTGGACTTCAGCTCTGCGTTCAACACCATCCTCCCTGCTCTGCTCCAGGACAAGCTCTCCATGCTCAACGTACCCAATTCCACCTGCAGGTGGATCACTGACTTCCTGACGGACCGAAGGCAGTGCGTGCGGCTGGGGAAGAATGTTTCCACCATTCAGACAATTAGCACAGGATCTCCACAGGGCTGTGTACTTTCTCGTCTGCTCTTCTCCCTGTACACAAACTGCTGCACCTCGAGCCATAACTCCGTTAAACTGATCAAGTTTGCGGACGACACCACCCTCATCGGGCTCATCTCTGACGGTGATGAGTCTGCCTACAGGAGGGAGGTGGAACGGCTGGTGTACTGGTGCAGTTGCAACAATCTGGAGCTCAATGCTCAGAAGACAGTGGAGATGATTGTGGACTTCAGGAAAGTCACAGCCCCATCTCTCCCCCTCGTCCTGACGGACACCCCCGTCACCACTGTGGACTCCTTCCGCTTCCTCGGAACCACCATCACACATGACCTTAGGTGGGAGCCATCCATCAGCTCCCTGCTCAAAAAGGCCAAGCAGAGGATGTACTTTCTGCGGCAGTTGAAAAAGGCCAAGCTGCCGGCCCAGATGATGGTGTAGTTTTACACGGCCATCATTGAGTCCATCCTCACCTCCTCCATCACTGTGTGGTACGCTGGAGCCACAGTGAGGGACAAACATAGACTGCAGTGCATTGTGCACTCTGCTGAGAAGGTGATTGGCTGCAGCCTTCCATCTCTCCAGGACCTGTACGTCTCCAGAACTCGGGGGCGTGCAGGTCGGATAGCAGCTGACCCGTCTCACCTGGGACACAGACTTTTCGAGCCGCTTCCCTCAGGCAGGAGGTTACGGTCCATCCAGACCAGAACCTCCCGCCATAAGAACAGCTTCTTTCCATCTGCTGTTAGACTTGTGAACAGCTTATAAATACACAACCATGTTCGTCTGCTGTATTTGACATAACGTCACGTTATCGGCCATATTACCATTACATGCCTTTTTTATAGCTGAATGTTTTATGCTAGTTTTATTATATTTTATTCTACTTTATTCTATTTTTGAATTTTATTATTCATGTTATATGTAGCACATTAGTACCGAAGCAAGTTCCTAGTTTGTGAACTGTTTGTTCATTGACAATGGCAATAAACCTTTTCTGATTCTGATTCCGATTCTGATAAGAAACGTACTGATGTGAGCCATCTGCTTTGGTTAGTTCTCCGCGGTGCAGGTGGTAGTTATAATCCAGCCCTGCCAACTTGGTCCGAGCGGAGTACACTGGTGGTGTGAAGGAGAAACACTTGGAGGCATGCATAAGAATGTGGTTATGAAAGGACTCCAGGTCTGAGGTAGATCCATTAAAAACAAGGTAAAAAGGACAAATATATTAGAATCTGATAAAAGGGAGCATTTGGCTGGTGTAAATCAAATCAAATCAAATCAACTTTATTTATAAAGCGCTTTCACATGGTCCAAATGGACAAACAAAGCGCTGTACACCAATAAAAAGCCCCATAATTGGACAGACATAAAACCATTTAAAATACAATAAGAAATACATTAGAAATACCATAAGAAATCCAAGTAAAATACAATAAGAAATCTGTTTAAAATACAATAAGAAATCCATTTAAAATACAATACGAAATCCTGAGTGCAAGTTCGCAATCCATCAGGCCTACTTCCCCCAACTTCAATGTCCAAACGCCAGCGAGAACAGATGTGTTTTTAGTCTGGTTTTAAAGGTTTCCAATGATTTGGCCTGCTTTATATCAGCTGGCAACTCATTCCAGAGGCTTGGTCCAAGTACTGAAAAGGCATGACTCCCACGAGACTTCAGGCTGTACCTGGGCACAGTTAGTAGTATCTGGTTAGCTGACCTAAGGGAACGCACCGGGACATGTTGGTGGATGATTTCAGACAGATATTTAGGTGCCCCTGAGTTTAACGCCTTAAACACAAACAGGATGACCTTAAACCTGATGTGATAAAAGTCAGGAAGCCAATACAAGGCACGTCGGACCAGTGTAATATGTTCAGACCTCCTGGTAGATGTTAACAACCGAGCAGCCGAGTTCTGAACCGCCTGGAGGCGTGCTATTGGAGCTTGCCTAAGCCCCGCATATAGCGAGTTACAATAATCCAGCCTGCAGGTAACAAAGGCATGGATTACAGTTTCCAAATGGCTATGTGACAGAAAAGGCTCAATTTTCGCTATGCGGCGTAGATGAAAAAAGCAAGATCTCACGGTTCCATTCACTTGAGCATCAAATCTGAGCTCTGCGTCCAGTTTTACCTCCAAGTTAGTGACCACCACCTTCTGATGCGGTGCCAGAGTGGAAAAATCAAGCCCTTGGGCACCTCCTAGGGTCTTTGGTGGCGTAAACAGAATTACTTCAGTCTTGTGTTCGTTGAAACACAAGAAGTTCTGAGCCAACCATAGCTTGATGTCCTCCAGGCAGTCCAACAGAGGTTGAATGGTGCACAAACCACCACGCCTAATTGGAAAAATGACCTGGCAATCATCAGCATATAAATGGAATGACACGTCATGTTTATGGAATAGTTCACCCAGGGGTAGTGGGGCCAAAATCGATCCCTGGGGGACTCCCCATGGTAGCTCAGCCAGATCGGAGGAACAGTCCCCCAACCTCACACAAAATCTCCTCCCAGTCAAATAAGATCGTATCCACTTGAGTGCCTGGCCTGTAATGCCCACAGACCGCTCCAGCCGGTTTATTAGGATGCTATGATCAACGGTATCAAAGGCTGATGTCAAGTCCAAGAGCACCAGAACCACATCAGAATCACTAGCCAATAAAATGTCATCAAGGACCTTAAGCAGTGCCGATTCAGTGCTATGAAAGGGTTTAAACCCAGATTGAAATACTTCTCCAGTTTCCCATTCCTGAAGAAAAGACATCAGTTGGATAAACACAGCCCTCTCTATTATCTTTGAGATGAAAGGGAGTGTAGATACAGGTGTGTAATTGGACAAGATTGTTGGGTCCAATCCTGATTTCTTAAGCAGACGTCGTACCACCGCCTGCTTTAGGGGAGTAGGGACTTCCCCAGCTATCAAGCTGCTATTTACAATTTGCAGTACGTGATCACCCACTACAGAAAAGACTTCTGTCAGTAGCCTTGCCGGGAGAACATCAGTTACTGCCCCTGTTGGCTTGTCTCATGACCAGATCCTCAAGCTCTGCGAGAGTTAATGGTTGAAAGCCCTCCAGTGCCTTTGGAACACAGACATCTGCAGAGGGGCATGCTTAAGTGGTGGAATAGAGGCTCTTGTCACCCTTACATTGTCCACAAAGAAGTCAAAAAAATTGTTACATGACTCAGTGGTGTACTCAATCGCAAGGGGCTCATTGACATTTAAAATAGAGTCCACTGTCTTAAAAAGTATCCCAGCATTCTGAGAGTTTAAGGAGATTATTTTGGCAAAGTACTTTATCCTTGCATCTTTCACAGCCTTCTGATAGCCAATCCAAAGTCCTCTTATTAGGTCAAGCAAGCTATGGAGCCCATCCTTTTTCCACCTCCGCTCGACCTTACTGCACATCCTTTTCAGTGCTCGAGTACTCTCAGTTAACCATGGTTCTGTTTTAGCTTTAGGCTTCTTTACCCGTACTGGGGCTACCACATCAAGCACCAAGGTGCATGCTGAGTCAAAGTGTATAACAAGCTCTTCTGTGGTCCAAGCTCTGTAGTCTTGCTCCACACCCCCCATAGAGAACACTGCGGCAAACTCAGCAGCTGTAGAGTCTTTTAACATCCGACAGTGCTTCATCGGAGCATATTGTTGCACACGTTTGTGATTCCAGGCCACATCAAACAATACTGGCCTGTGATCTGAAAAATAGGCCTCTTGGACCTGCAGGTTTGAGACTCCTACACCCAGTGACAGCACCAAGTCTAAAATATGGCGACTAACGTGTGTGGATTGGTCCACTAACTGAACCAAATTAAAAGAGTCAGCGAGATTTAAGAAATCTTTCACCAAAGGTTTATCCTGACAGCACACATGAATGTTAAAGTCCCCAAGAAGTAACACTTGATCATACTTAGGAATCAGTTCGCCAAGCAGTTCAGTAAAATCATCTATAAAATCAGAGTTTTGTCTTGGTGGGCGATATAGGAGAGCAACCAGTAGCTTCTGAGAACATCCCAGCTCACAGAGGCAGAGTTCAAAGCTGGTAGGCACAGAGGATGGATATACCTGCCTACACATAATTGATGACTTAAATATCATTGCCAATCCTCCACCACGCCCCGAGGGTCTCGGAACACTAAAATATGTAAAGTCATCCGGGAGATGTTCCACAAAAGCAGCAGTTTCATCTTTAGGGACGCAGGATTCAGTAACACACAGAACGTCCAGACCATTTGTTTCAATAAAATCGTTCAGAATAAAAGTCTTATTCATAATAGATCTGGCATTGGACAGAGCAAACCTGATGACGGAAGAAGATGCAGTTATACTCAAGCCTTCTGGATCCACTGGCGAGGGCTCTGCTTATTCACATATCACCTCACGTAGATTCTGTTGGTGAACTCCTCTCCCGCAAGCTTGCCGCTGTAGTGCAGGGCGCCGCGACCGGATCATCCTGCCGCCGCACACCACCGACACCAATCCAGAAGCCGCCAGATTCAACGGCACCGGATCCAACTGGTGCTCCGGCGTCCCACCGTCCCCCTCAGAGCCAACAACTCCACACACAGCATCCGACATGCCACGTCGAGCCGATCCCAGCTTCATCCGGCGTCCGGCACGCTTCCCCCGTCTCCGGCGCCTCCTCCATCTAGGTAAGTTTGTCACGTAGCCCACGTAGCCCAAAGAACCATCCAGTAGTGGCGATCTATTCTGCCCAAAACCTCCAGAGAACGATAAGCCTTCAGCTGCTTGGCAAATCCCAAACAAGGTTTTACGATCATACACCCGGATTGAACTGCTAAATTGCAAGGAAAGAAAGACTAACATGAAGCAAAGGAAAAGCTTCAGGAGCAATAGACGAGCTGCCACATACACCGGCGCCATCTTGAGAATGTTGAGAATGCTGCCACAGAGAATGTGTAGACAGTGATTTAGAATACAAATACATATATTTATACCTGAACTGTCATGATCCTGTTCCTGCCGTGACCTGTTGCCACAGCAACCACAGCCCACACCTAATCAGCCTCATTCATTCCACCTGTTCCATCATCAATCCTCATTTACCACACCTGCTCCCCCTGCTATATAATAACCATCCAGCTACCCAGTCATTGCCAGATTATTGAAAGCCCTGCTAGAAAATTCTCCAGCCTGTTACTCACCTTGTCTTCAGATCCCAAACCCTGCTCCATTCCCGACCTCATCTCCTGGATTACCTTGTCTGCTCTGTTGCTTCTCCGATCCTCTGGTTCCGATCCTGTTCCATCCCTGACCTCGACTCTTGGATTTACCCTGTCTGCTCTGCTGCTTCTCTGATCCTCAGGCTCCAATCCTGCTCCATCCCCGACTTCGCTTCTTGGATTTCCCTAACAGACTATTCTCACTTAAGACCTCCTGGTAACGACCTCCTGCCTCCTGACCTAGCCTCAGCCTCTCTCCTTTTAATAAACATCGTTTAACTGTCATTCTGTGTTGGGTGTTTTTACGAATCCACCAGTCAGCTCGTGACATGAACGACAGATACTTTGGTATGTTTTTCAACCAGCATTAATCAAAAACTATCTTCTGGAGTCTTGTTAGTGCTGCAGAGCTCTTTGTAATCCATTCTTTATCTCTATCTTCCTCCAATGGACCATGTCGACAGGCCCCGAAGTACCACTGATGTTCATCCATCACATGATGCAGAATTCCAGTCCATAGATCCTGTAATACAATTTATAAGGTTAGTGAATCATGTTCCCTATGAGATTATTAGAAACACACCATTTCCACAATTTCTTATAAATTATATCTAGGAAATAAAACTTACAATGAAAGCTTCAAAAGATGTGGCTTCCTTACAGCAGTACCAAAAGTAGTTGCAAATGTCTCTGTTCCAAATCAGAAGCAGGGCACAGTCCTTCTCTCGTCCAGCCTGTAAAAATAAAGAGTATAGGAATGAAATAATTCGTATCTTACCAGAATAAAAGAAGAACAGGAACAGCACACATACAGCTTGAATCTTTTTACAGAGGTTCTTTGCACTGTGCCAGATATCCAGGCTGTGTTTAACGCCACAGATTTTGTATTGCCCATTGTCTGTAAAACATCCGATCAGAAATCTTATTATTAAAACATCAGTAATATGTATAATGTATTAAACATCATTAATACATCAGTATTTTTATGTGAACAATATTGGTAACAGACACTTACTAAAAAGTGCTGATATTTGAATGTTGGTGTCTGTGCAAAACTCTGTGACATTCCCCAGCTTTGGACAGTGTATCCATGGTCTCCATGAATGTCGCCTTTTCCATAGCCACAGAGTTCCCTCCAACCTGTCTTTTGTCCATGTTGACAATCAAAACTATACTTCTGGTGTCTTTCTCCATAGCAGTGTATGTGCAAAACTCAGCACAGAACCCAGGACTGTCTATCCGGGCATCACCTTCCAATGACAAATGGAATACACTAGTTCAAACTTTATATGACAATGCCCACAGATCAATGCTTTTTTGAAATATAAGTAGCAGTCATCTAATTTACTAACCGAGTAGAACAACAGAGTCCTGTGAAGTGAACTTGCTGATGATATTGCTAATATCCATCTTTCAAAAGTCTATGTTTGACAGACAAAATTTGGTTTGGATTTTGTAGAAGGTGTTTCGGTTAATTATCCCTATGTTCATAAACTTGTGGAGCAGAGCGATTTTGTTGAAGTTGTTCCCAGACAGGAGGATGTTTACACCTAACATGAAATCCCCAGCAAGCATTCCATACTTGAAATGTCGCTGCAAAGTCCATTTCCAAACTGTGTGACCATGAGGACATGTCTTGTTGGTCTTTTTCTTCTATGAGACCAGACAGGTTCGGAGTAAATGGAGAGAAAAACCTATCATTGGTAGAGAGTGGAGTCAAATAATCAGAAGGATCGATCTGTTTTTCGCCGCTGCAGAGGGAGAACACAGCAGCTTCTCAGCTAAACCCGCACTTAGCTCTTGTCTGCTGCACCCAAGTGTTCTGGTCTCCCTCTGACCATACAGCTGTATTTATTGAGAAATAATGGAATGTAACATATGCAGTCTGACATTTTCACCTGCAGTTGCACACGTCATTAGTCTTGATAAGCAGGAGCTAATTGCCTTGTTAGTCAGGAACTAATATATCACAAGAACATGTAATTCTGAGATAAGCAGGAACATCCTGGAACATCCTTGATAACAGAGACACACACTGGTACTGAGAGGAGCTGGAATGTTTCATTCTTTTCTTTTTAGGTACGCAGCTGTTTAGAGCTTGTGCAGAAAAGCACTGAGAGGCACTTGATATTATAACAGGATTCCATAATGTAGAAAATAGCATATGATAATGTATAAAAGAGCTTATGATAATGTATAAAGAGCATATATGAGAGATACATATATTTTCAATCCCCCTTTTGAACTCTTTTAAGAGTTCAACAAAGATTAGATCTATAAAAGTTAATAAAGACAGTAAAAGAACAACATCAAATATCACTAAAAGAACCCATCTCAAAACACGAGATGAAGTGCCAGAACAACACAGCAACGTTAAGCTCCAAGCCCCCTTCACACAGGCAGGAGAAAGACCTGGCCGCAGAAATACTGCAGCTCGGTGAGTTGGTAGATAGTGCTTGATGTTAGAAGTCTGTATGCCATCAGATAAACTCGCTCTTTTTTTTGTTTTGGTGAGGCTTACATTGAGGTGCGCTCGAGTCCGTAAATTATGGTAAATATTTTAAACCCATATGCTTAATTAGTTCTTTGTATGAAGTTTTCCTCTAGGTGATCCAGAGAGGCTTGACCTTTGGGTAAGCAACCAAAGAAGAGAGTGCTGGACTCCCAATTCACACTCCCGCTTGTGCAGTGAACACTTTGAGAGTCATCACTTCACCACGGACTCCAGGGTACAAACACATTACTTCATATTTTAGTTAAGATTGAGAAAATTGAAGCATTAGCTGTATAATACACAGATGTTACATTGCTGTGTAACTAGAAGAAAATCTTCCCCACCCTTGAATTGTCTGTGACTAGGGCTGTTTAGATGGGAAACAATTATGTTATTAATTTCCATCTAATTCTATGGTTAATTACTCAGAGAAACAATTTAATTTTTTGACAGTCTTTAATGTGTAACTTTATGTATTGGGATGAATGACAAATATTCATGTTAAACTAAAACGTTAGGCATTTAAGGAGAAAAAACAAAATAATAAACATTCTACTGGTGTCAAATAAATCAAACTGTAATTAAACTATATATTTTCAAAGTCTCGTTTCTGGATAAAATCCAACAACATATGCTTTATAAATAACAAACACTCCACATGGCTTACACACACGCGCGCACACGCACACACGCGCGCGCACACACACACACACACACACACACACACACACACACACACACACACACACACACACACACACACACACACACACACACACACACACACACACACACACACACACACACACACACACACACACACACACACACGTGCACTGGTGTACCAGTGTGTTTTTGAGATGCAGAAATTGACAATGTCTAATGTGTGTATATGTGAATCTTTTTTTTTATTACTTAATTTTTTATTTTATTTTAGGGGAGAGTTTGCCTGAAGGACACAGCCGTACCTACAATCTTCTTGTCCTTTAAGGTCAAAAACCCTCTTCCAAGAAGGGAAGAACAGGTAAGTAGGAATGACAAGGTAAGTTTTGAGAAGGTTGCAGATGTAGATGCAGGTTGTAGACGGTGCCATAAAAGTTGCTGTTGATCTGAGCAATATAACGATGCGTGAAGACTCACCTCAAGAGGCCTTTGTTACTCAAAATGTAACACCTGATGACATTCCTCTGCAAGCTGTTGAGTGTTATACTGCTCATTCTGGTCACAGTGTTCAACACCAGAATGACTCCAACTCTGGTCAGTTTAACGCTGTACCATTACAGCCAAATAGCATCCTGAGTGACCATTGCTATCAAATCACAGTCTCCCAAAACGCTTAAAAGGAGAGTTCTGTCAGCAAATGCAAAGGTACGTGTAGTTCAGAAAAAGCTTAGATTGCAATCCCAGCAGACAAGGAGATTTAAGGAAAAAATTTCTTCTTTGAAAAGTGTCACCAAAATTCTTCAGAAGAAACTTTTAATATCAACTGAATGTGCCTCTCTTCTTGATGGTTTGGATGGTGTTCCAAAAGAGTTGTTTCAGAAAATGAATCAGAAGAAAAGATAATCTTTTTCTGAAAACTTGAAGCAATTTGCAACTACGCTGCATTTCTACTCTCCTAAGGCTTGTGACTATGCTAGAGAACACTTTCACTTGGCTTTGCCTCATCCACAGACCATTCGCAACTGGTACAGCAGTATCTCTGCAGATCCTGGTTTTACTCTTTCTTCATTTACGGCTTTAAAAAGTCATGTTGTTGAGAAGAAGAAGGAAGGAAAAGAAACTGTTTGCTCTTTGATGTTAGATGAAATGTATATCCATAAGCAAACTGAGTTTGATGGGAACCAGATTCATGGCTATGTTGACATTGGAGCTGGTGAGATTGAAAATGTTGTTGCTACACAAGCATTGGTCATCATGGTTGTTGCCATCAACGAGTCTTGGAAGCTCCCGATTGCCTACTTTCTTATCAACAGCATGAATGGGAAAGAAAGGGCTAGCCTAATTCAAGAGAGTCTGTGTAGGCTTCATGACATCGGAGTTAGGGTTGTATCCTTGACATGTGATTGCCCCTCCCAAAACATGGCCATGATCAGGGAGCTTGGTGCCAATCTGGACATAATGGACATGAGATCATACTTTGTCCATCCAGCAGATCACACACAGAAAATCCATGTTCTCTTGGATCCATGTCACATGCTCAAGCTTCTTCGCAATGTCTTTTCAACTGTTAAAGTTATTGTTAGGGAAGATGGCCAGCTGATACGTTGGCAGTACATTGAGGAGTTGCACAAGCTTCAGGAGAGGGAAGGCTTGCGTCTTGGCAACAAACTCAAAATGGCTCACATTCAGTGGCAACATCAAAAAATGAAGGTTCATCTTGCGGCCCAAATCTTTAGCAGCAGCGTGGCTGCTGCTCTTGAGTACTGCGAGCTACAACTGAGGTATCCACAGTTTAGTGGATGTGCAGCCACAGTTGATTTCCTGCGCACAGTTGATGCTGCTTTTGATGTCCTAAATAGCCGCAATCCACTTGGAAAAGGACACAAAGCACCCATCACAGCAACAACTAAAGAAAATGCCATGGTCACTTTAAAAGAAACAGAGTCTCTCCTCAGAGGGCTCAAAATCATAGGGAAAGGCAACAGAGTGGTACATGTGCATTCCACACAGAAAAGGACACCCATCTATGGTTTCATTGCCTGCTTTAAAAGTGTGATCGGCATCTACGAAGACCTTGTAGAGCATCCAGCTGCTCTTTGTCGATATCTTCTGACTTACAAACTCAGTCAGGACCACTTGGAGCTGTTCTTCTCTGCCAAGAGAAGCAGTCTAACCCAAGCAGTTTTCTCTGGAAGGGTGCGGCTTATATAAATTCTGTGAGCCAATTAAGGGTCATTGCCATCAGCTGCTCAGCTGGCAGCTACATCCTTCACTTGGAGAAAACCTAGTGGTCAGGCATCCTCAAGAATTGACTATTGGCTAATATCTAATGCTATAGCAGACTATAAATGTTCTTCAACAATATCAAGTAGTCCTTTAACAGATCACTGTGTAGTTAATTTAAACATAACATGTTTACAAGAAGAAAAAAATATATTCGAGATTACTGGAAATTGAATCATAGTCTACTAGAAAATAGGGAATATTGTGACGGCATAAAGATAATTATAAGAGACACTAAAAAAAATAATGATCTTCAAACAGCTGTACAAAAATGGGAATTTCTAAAATTTTCAATAAGGAAACACTATTTTCTTTAGCAAAAAACTAAAAAGACAAAAAAATGAGAAGGAGTCAAATCTCATTCAAGTCATTCTTGATATATATGGTAAAATTGATTGGTGTGAAGAAGACAGAATAAATTTAGCCAAAGCACAAAACGAATTGGATGAAATTTATTTACAGAAAGCTCAAGGAGCTTATATTTGGTCAAGAGCCAGATGGATGGAGGAGGGGGAAAGAAGTACAGCGTACTTCTGCAGGTTAGAAAAACAAAGACAAAGTAAAAATTCTATCTCATCCCTCATAATTGAGGACAAAGAATGTACAGACTCTAAAAAAATTGCTAAAGAAGTATTTCAATTTTACAGCAAAATCTATGAAGCCTCATTTGATGAAGGAAATGCGGAAACATTTTTTAACTTAATTCAGCATAATATCCCCAAAACTGAAAACAGTTTTAAAAATGAATGTGAGGTAGACTTGAAATTAGTAGCGCTGGATGAGGCAATAAAAAAGATGCGCTTAAATCATTCACCTGGTCCTGATGGTCTGACGTCAAACTTCTATAAACATTTTTGGGATGAAATTAAATGTTTATAATGCTATAAAGGAATGTATTAATTCAAATGAACTAATGGTAACAATGAAACAAGGAATAATTAAATTAATACCCAAACCTGGTAAAGACAAACGATTTCTAAATAATCTAAGACCAATAACTTTATTAAACACAGATTATAAAATCCTGACAACTGCATTGGCTACTAGATTGAAAAAGGGTTACTTAAAAGTTATTAGTCCAACTCAATCAGGTTTTTTAAAAGGAAGATCAATACACAATAATATTCGTATGGTTCTTGATATTATGGATTACAAATCTTTGTTCCCAGATGACGGATTGATCTTATTCTTGGATTTTAGTGAACACATTTTGGCATCACTAGTTAACTAGGTGACACAAAAATGGCTCACTAGTTAACTAGTAAAGGCCAAAATGCATACCAGTCAGCTAGTTGAAGGTTTTTGTGTCTCACTAGTTAACTAGTGATGGCCAAAATGTGCACACCAGTTAACTAGTGACAGAAGAAATGCCCACTAGTTGACAAGTGAACACAGTTTGGCTTCCTAGTTAACTAGGTGACACAAAAATGGCTCACTAGTTAACTAGTAAAGGCTAAAATGCATACCAGTCAGCTAGTTGAAGGTTTTTGTGTCTCACTAGTTAACTAGTGACAGTTCAAAGTGTCCACATGTTCACTAGTGAAGGCACAACTCCTAACCAGTTGGAGTAGGTCAGTGCCACTAGTTAACTAGTGAACCATTAATGGCTCACTAGCTAGCTAGTTGATTGTAGCAGGCTCACTAGTTACCTAGTTGATGCATCCATTGTCCAAACTAGTTAACTAGTGAGGACATAAATGTATTCTAGTAAACTAGTTCAAGCCTACATTCACACTAGCTAGCTAGTTGCACAGAATTCTAATTAGGAGGCGGAGAATTTTTCAAATTGAGGCTTTCTATTGGCTCACTATGTCAAAATAAAATATGACAACCAATCACAGTGCGGAATTTCGCAAAATCCCACCCCAAACATTTGCATGCGGCACACAAGTTAACATGCTGGCCAGAGGAACCTCAGCTAGTGAACTAGTGGCTTCAGTGTGACACTTACATGTAAACTTGTGAAGGCGGAACTGCTCACTAGTTAACTAGTGAGGGTACAAATGTCCACTAGTTAACTAGTGAGGTGCAAAATAAGTGTCACTAGTTCACTAGTGGGCCCCAAAATGCCCACAAGTTAACCAGTAAGGTGCGGATATGCTCACTGGTTAACTAGTGAGGTGCAGATTTGCTCACTAGTTAACTAGTGCACCCTAAAGCGCCCACTACTTAACTAGTAAAGTGCAGATATGCTCACTAGTTAACTAGTGGGCCCCAAAACGCCAACTAGTTAACTAGTAGGGTGCGGATTTGCTCACGAGTTAACTAGTGAGGCGCAGATATGCTCACTAGTTAACTAGTGAAGTGCGGATTTGCTCACTAGTTAACTAGTGAGGCGCAGATATTCTCACTAGTTAACTAGTGAAGTGCGGATTTGCTCACTAGTTAACTAGTGAGGTGCGGATTTGCTCACTAGTTAACTAGTGATGTGCGGATTTGCTCACTAGTTAACTAGTGAGGTGCGGATTTGCTCACTAGTTAACTAGTGAGGTGCAGATATGCTCACTAGTTAACTAGTGAGGTGCGGATATGCTCACTAGTTAACTAGTGAGGTGCGGATTTGCTCACTAGTTAACTAGTTACACCTAAAAACACATACAAGCTGACCATTTTTGTCCACTAGTTAACTAGTGGAACAATTGAAGTTTCACCAGTTTACATGTGTGGCAGTGCAGCAGCTCACTATTTAACTAGTGCCTGAAACACAAATTATGCATATTCTAATGAGAAGGCGGGTAGAAGACTCCTGTTGGGTATAAGAATCTCACCCAGTCAAAAATGTATGTGCTGTGGCCTCGCAATCACATACTGATGGGTGCCCCTGAGCGCCAAGGCTTGCACTCATTAGTCATGGTTTGACACCTACTGGTTGGTCGTTGCGGCGGGTTCGAATCCCGCAGATGTCATTCCGCAATTGCCGCAACATTATTTATTTTCTCTTTGTGTTGTAATGTTCAAAGTTTTATTGTTTTACTGCTTTTATTCCCCCCTCCCGAATCAAGTAAAGCACCTCGTTTGGTGTCATGTAAGGGAGATCAGATGGCGAGTTCAAGTCCCATTGAGGAGAATTGGAATTTAGTGTGCCAGTTATCTATTTTATTGTAGTTCATTTTTGTTTGGTATTGAAAGTTTGGTATTGAAAAAGGCTATATTAAAAATAATTATATATATATATATATATATATATATATATATATATATATATATATATATATATATATGTATCCATCCATCCATCCATCTTCCCAAGAAATAGATCAAATGACACTGAGGGAAAAAACTGTGGTTATTTTAAGCTAGTACCAGAAGACAGTGTAAACTTTTTTAGTTCTCTCCAGTCAAAACAAAACTTTAGACTTTTTTCTTTTTTAATTTAACAGGGAACAGCAATCAATTGAACAGGGAACTGCAACCAGTAGTCACACAACAAAATAAAATCACACAAACAAAATAAAGTTACTCTCCTCTTTTCTTGGTGTCTGAAAAGGGCAGGGAAAACCATCAGACTCCAGTCACCCATCGAATGGACTCTTCACCCTCCTGCCCTCTGGGAAGCGCTACAGGAGCCTATGGACTAAGACTACCAGGTCCCAAAACAGTTTCTTCCCCACAGCTGTCAGACTCCTAAACTCTGCCTGCTGACATAACACCCCAAACCAGCAGCACCCTACATAAACTCTGTAGAAACAAGAAAGCCCCGCAAATCGACGCAGAGCGTCGCGGGATATGCCTGACTGGTCATATATATTACCTCCCATGACACTGACCTCTGACCCTATGAGCTTGTGTATGTGAAGAGTTTATTTACCTTTGATAGGGAGTTATGACCTCGGATTTTGTCAAAATCCTTCAACCCGTTCAGGAGATATTGCACACAAAAGCCAAATTTTCATATATATGGCCTCACACAACCTTGACCTTTGACCCTATGAGGTTTTGTACCTCATTAGTTTATTTACCTTTGATAGGGAGTTCTCACCTGCGATTTGGTCAACATATTTTAACCCGTTCAGAAGATATTGCACACAAAAACCAATTTTTCATATATACGGCCTCACACGACCTTTACCTTTGACCCTATGAGGTTATGACCTGATCAGTTTATCTACCTTTGATAGGGAGCTATCACCTCTGATTTGGTCAAAATCATTCAACCCGTTCAGGCAATTTTTGATATATATGACCTCACACAACCTTGACCTTTGACCCTATGACCTTGTGTTCCTAATCAGTTCATGTACCCTTCATAGTGAATTAGTACCTGTGATTTGGTCAAGATCCTCCAACTCTTTCAGGAGATATCACGCACACAAGCCAATTTTTCATATATATGACCGCACACGACCTTGACCTTTGACCCTTTTACCTTGTATACCTGATCAGTTTATCTACCTTTGATAGGGAGTCCTCACCTCTGATTTGTTCAAAATCCTTCGATCCATTCAGGAGATACTGCACACACAAGGCAATTTTTGATATATATGACCTCACACGACCTTGACCTTTGACCCTATGACCTTGTGTTCCTAATCAGTTCATCTACCCTTCATAGTGAATTAGTAGCTCTGATTTGGTCCAAATCCTCCAAGTCGTTCAGGAGATATCGTGCACACAAGATATCTATCACGCACGTACGTACGGACGTACGCACGCACGGACAGACAACTGGAAAACAGTATGCCTCCGGCCTTGTCGGCGGCGGAGGCGTAATGATCCAGACTGCACTACTGTACAATTCTTTGTAATAATCATTCTGTACAATACTTTATTGATTATTCTTTAATTGTACTACCGTTATAACATACATAGTATACCTGTATATCATATTACCGCATAGTTTTTGTCATATTAATAACATACTTCACACTGTGTACGTTATAATAGACCCATTCTGTAATATACTGACATATCAATACTATTGCTAATACATACAGTTTTCGCAATATACTTTATCACTGGTTTATTACTGGTTGGTTCAAAATGGGTTGAAATGTTCACATTTCTTCTTTGCTTTACATGCTGATCACTAAAGCGTGCTTTAATTAATATTACGTTTTCGTAAAACGTAAGAGCAAACAAGGGGGATTTTAATTGACAAAAATAATAAAATCAGCACATTTCCAAGCCAACTGTGGTTAACATTGGCATGTCGGCTTGAAAAATATCTCCTTTTTGCCATAAATAACAGACATTTCATAGCTGTTGTGGGTTATTTATGTGTTCATCAGTGCTTGAGAACTGTAACTTTGGGGAGCGGGTTGTAAATGTGGGCTTTTAATGTGGTGCTGTCTGTGGCGAGGAGTTGGTAGGGTCTGATCGGAGCTGCAGCCAGAGCGTTTCTCCCGACCAGCAGCTGCTGGGAGCTGGTCCACGGTGAAGCAGCCCACGCAGCCGAACGAGGGCTTCCCGGCTCTACCTAAGAGCTGACCGCAGCGGCCCCGACGACCGCGGGCCAGCGACCCGAGAAATAACATGGGGAGCCCTGCTGCTGCTCTGATCGTCCGGCTGGGGACCGTAGCAGCAGAGCAGAGAGAGCCTCTTCCCTCCAATGAGTGCGTCATGGGTCTCTGGACAAAAGCTGACCGCGGCTGCTGCCTGGCTGGGGGACCGCCACCAGCCCGGGAGTTTGGGGGATTTAAGGAAGGACCGTGTTGATGTGCTGTGTTGCCCGCCTTAATTCTGAAATGCAATGGTGCTCCTTAAATGTTAACGACAGAAAATTTCTCCAATCACAATATTTGGGGTTTGTGCCTGCGATTATTTGGGTATATGATGAATATGGAATATAAACATAATAAAAATGTTGTTTTTTTCCCGTAGTAAATCCCTGAAAATGCAGAGACTCAACAAGTCCAATAGAGCCTTTTTTATTATTATAAACTTGTCGCTTCCGTACAAATGTGAAATATATCTGACGGAGATTTCTGCGGAGTTTCTGCACTTTCCTGTCAACAGAAACAGACATGCTGTCTGCCGCTGCCTTCCGCCTCCAGGCTTTTTCAGACTAATAACTGAAAACTAAAGACTGTACACGTTAACTGAACAAAGATTACAGCAATACACCACAACTTTCTTGCTACAAATGTCTTCAAAACATATTTATATGCTCAAACGATCTTAGTTTATCAAATTTTCTCTTAGAACAGCCTGAACAGAGTCCGCCATACTTTCTCTGTTTCTCAGTCCTAAATGGACCAATCACATTGCTGTTCTGCATTTCTTCATTTGCATGTAAAGGCCGGATTTGCTCACTAGTCAACTAGTGAGCAGTACGGTGGTCGAACTAGTTAACATGTTACACAGAATGCCAGCCAAGTGTGTATTAATTCAAATTCCACTAATTTACTAGTTTTAGGGGCATTTTTCTGCAGCTAGTTAACTAGTGACAGTGTTTTGTGCTCACTACTTAACATGTAAGGCTCAGTTTGCCCTCTATAAGCTACTGAGAAAAAAATTATAATGCAGATATGCTCACTAGTTAACTAGTGAGTGCGTCCTGTCCCATTACAAGTGAACTAGAAAGGCCAAATATGTCAACTAGTTAACTAGTGAAGGTAAATTTGTCACTAGTTAACTAGTAAGAACACATTTTTAAATAACAAGTACACTAGATTGCTCCAAAAACAGCAACTAGTGTGCGTCTTGTGCGCACTAGTTAACTAGTGAACATATCTGCACCTCACTAGTTAACTAGTGAGCATATCTGCACCTCACTAGTTAACTAGTGAGCAAATCTGCACCTCACTAGTTAACTAGTGAGAATATCTGCGCCTTACTAGTTAACTAGTGAGCATATCTGCACCTCACTAGTTAACTAGCGAGCAAATCCGCACCTCACTAGTTAACTAGCGAGCATATCTGCACCTCACTAGTTAACTAGTGAGCAAATCCGCACCTCACTAGTTAACTAGTAAACAAATCCGTACCTCACTAGTAAA
The DNA here is from genome assembly GCF_043380555.1 of Nothobranchius furzeri. Classification (NCBI taxonomy): domain Eukaryota; kingdom Metazoa; phylum Chordata; class Actinopteri; order Cyprinodontiformes; family Nothobranchiidae; genus Nothobranchius; species Nothobranchius furzeri. The sequence goes on along the minus strand of NC_091744.1, from coordinate 20,784,563 downwards.
CTAATGAGCATATCTGCGCCTCACTAGTTAACTAGTGAGCAAATCTGCACCCTACTAGTTAACTTGTTGGTGTTTTGGGGCCCACTAGTTAACTAGTGAGCATATCTGCACTTTACAAGTTAACTAGTGATGCTTTTTGCACCTTACTAGTTAACTAGTGGGCGCTTTAGGGCGCACTAGTTAACTAGTGAGCAAATCTGCACCTCACTAGTTAACTAGTGAGCATATCCGTACCTTACTAGTTAACTTGTGGGAGTTTTGGGGCCCACTAGTGAACTAGTGACACTTATTTTGCACCTCACTAGTTAACTAGTGGACATTTGTACCCTCTCTAGTTAACTAGTGAGCAGTTCCGCCTTCACAAGTTTACATGTAAGTGTCACACTGAAGCCACTAGTTCACTAGCTGAGGTTCCTCTGGCCAGCATGTTAACTTGTGTGCCGCATGCAAATGTTTGGGGTGGGATTTTGCGAAATTCCGCACTGTGATTGGTTGTCATATTTTATTTTGACACAGGGAGCCAATAGAGAGTCTTAATTTGAGAAATTCTCCGCCTCCTAATTAGAATTCTGCGCAACTAGCTAACTAGTGTGAATGTAGACTTGAACTAGTTAACTAGTATACATTTATGTCCTCACTAGTTAACTAGTTTGGACAATGGATGCATACACTAGGTAACTAGTGAGCCTGCTGCCATCAACTAGCTAGCTAGTGAGCCATTAATGGTTCACTAGTTAACTAGTGGCACTGACCTACTCCAACTAGTTAACTAGTTAGGAGTTATGCCTTCACTAGTTAACTAGTGTGCACATTTTGGCCATCAATAGTTAACTAGTGAGACACAAAAACCTTCAACTAGCTGACTGGTATGCACTTTAGCCTTTACTAGTTAACTAGTAAGCCATTTATGTGTCAACTAGTTAACTAGTGAAGCCAAAATGTGTTCACTTGTCAACTAGTGGGCATTTCTTCTGTCACTAGTTAACTGGTGTGCACATTTTGGCCATCACTAGTTAACTAGTGAGACACAAAAACCTTCAACTAGCTGACTGGTATGCATTTTGGTCTTTACTAGTTAACTACTGAGCCATTTATGTGCCAACTAGTTAACTAGTGAAGCCAAAATGTGTTCACTAGTTAACTAGTGCGCATTTATGTCTACCACAAGTTAAGTAGTGTGCACATTTTGACCTTCACTAGTTAACTAGTGAGACAAATACCTTCAAGTAGCTGACTGGTATGCATTTCTGCTTTTACTAGTTAACTAGTGAGCAGTTTTTGTGTCAACTAGTTAACTACTGAAGCCTAAATGTGTTCACTAGTTAACTAGTGCGCATTTCTGCTGTCACTAGTTAACTAGTGGGCACAGTTTCACCCTCGATATTTAACTAGTTGACACAAACATGGCTAACTAGTTAACTAGTGGACAGAAATGGCTTACATGTTCATGACAATTCTGGCTGAAATCCTGATATCAGAATAAATGCTCATTAGGCTTGCCATAAAAGGCCCGGAGACCTCCTTGTTTAACATCCCTGTTAAAAAAGAAGTCTGCTATCTAGGAATTTATATTACAAATGTTCCAAGTGATAGAAACCAGAAGAACTTTCTGAACACAGTAGAAAAAAACAAGAAAATTTTAAATAGTTGGCTTCAAAGAGATCTGACAGTATTTGGAAGAACTCTTCTAACAAAGATGGAATCCATTTCTAGACTGATATACCCTGCTCAATCATTGGCCATATCTCCTAAAATTATTACAAAAATAAATAAAATGAATCTTGATTTTATATGGAAGAACAAAAATCACTACATTCGAAAAAGTGATTTAATTAAGAATTATGAAGATGGTGGTATAAAAGCAATAGATTTTGAAATTTTGAATGGAGTATTAAAAATTAAATGGCTTAAATCCTTCTTAATAAATAGAGAGGAAATTTGGCATACAATTCCAAAATTTATATTTGAAAAAGTTGGAGGAATGGAATTCCTATTAAGATGTGATTTTGAAATCCCGAAGTTGCCTCTCAAACTTTCTGAATTCCACAGACAAGTCCTCTTTTTTGGGAAAATGGTTTTCAAACATAACTTCAGCCCACATGATGTTCCGATATGGAATATTAGAACTATTTTGGATAGAACCAAAACCATATTTGTAAAAAGTTGGATGGACAGAGGAATTTGGTCAGTGACACATATTTTAGACGAAAATGGAAATATTCTTTCACTTAAAAACTTCAATCTCAAATATGATGTTGACATTTCTGAAAATGAATATAATAAGGTGATTAAAAATATCCCAAGTGCTCTGGTTCATTAAAGCTTCTATCGGTTATATATTTAACCCTAGACTCAAAATATTACCAGTTGATGGGATAGAAATTTTCAATAAAAAATGCAATAATATTTTCCTGAGAAAATATTAGACAAAACCTTTTATCCAAACCCAATACTCTGATTCTCGTTACTACAAAACTTTTCAAAAGAAGAAATTAAAATTTTGAGAACCAACTATCTAAAATTCTCTTTACCCCCAAAGTATAAAGAAGTCCATTTTAAAACCTTGAATGATATTTACCCATCTAACCATTTTATACAAACTAGATTTAAGTTCAATGTGGAAAAATGTTACTTATGCAAACAAAACGATGAATCGACCAAACATCTTTTCTATGAATGTGATAAAATTTTAATGATGTGGAATTCACTCCAGGATTGGCTGAACTCCAATCAAATTTATATAAACAATTTCACAGTTGAAGATATCTTATTTGGCATTATACTAAAAGATAAAAATGATGAATTTCTAATTAATAATCTCATAATCTTAACAAAATTTTTCATACACATATGCCGATATCTCAAAAATCCACCTACGTGGAATAATCTCAAAAATGAAATTAAACTGCTGTCGAGATCCTTAGGTAAAATGTCCACCCCCAGTGCTATAAAGCTTTATTATTTCATTATGAACACTAATCTCTAGCCGCTTTTTTGGATGGTATACACAATAGACCTTGTTTGCTCTTTAACTTCCCCCTTGTAAAACTTTATTTATATACACATAATTTGTTTATTCATGCTGTCTTACTTGTATCCTTTCATGTTCTACATATTTTTTTATTTTTATTTTATTTTTTAAATTGTCTTCTTGCTATACCAAGTTGAATTGTATCTACAAAATGCAAGTTGAGATGAACACGGACTTCGGACATTCTGCTAACAAATTTTGAAATGTAGTCACTTTTGTTCGTTTTGAAAAGGTTCAATAAAGGTTCTTTTAAAAAAAACTTAAGGAACACCCATGACTGAAGTTCTCCGGACAGACCCCCACCACCCCATGTCTTCCCTCATACAGCCAGTTACGCTGAGGAAAACCAAGCTAGCCTCTAATTGGCTAACACTGTAGAGCCCTCCTGTCTCACTATTATCACTCCATTCAGCCAACCAATCAGCGAAGCCTCTCTGCTCCCTGACGTAACTCACCTCTCTTCTCATCCAATGGAATTCGTCAATATTACTGAACTTGACTCAGTCCACGGCCTAGCGTTCAGTGGAACGGATCAGACAACGGAAGGGTGAGTGCCTCCTGGGAATATCTATCCGCACCTGAAGCTACAGAACAAACGTTCCTTGTTTTTGTAGATAGATAAACCTCCAAGGGAAGAATTGCGTCTAGAGCAGCTGGCTGCAGACCTCCACTGTCAGGCTGCTTCCGGTGGAGGCTCCACTGTCAGTATTACTGTATTACGTAAAATCTATCAATTATTTCTCTATAGTTCATATATAGTTGTCATTTAGTAAACCTTAGTTTTGTTTGTCATGTTTGGTGTGTGCTTTCCTTTACTGTTGCACAACGTGGTCATTATGATATATTCTGTCATAATCTAAGACATAATATTAAAAAATGAATGCGTTTCTGAGGAGAGCGATTCAACTGTACAGCATTTGGGACTTTATTTAGAAATATGACGACCGGAAGTATGTTGGCGTACGTTAGCGTTTAATGTTGAAACTTATCGCGGCCATTTGTTAATTCATTTTGAAAAATTACAACCGTAAGTATGTTAAATAATAATAATAATAATAATTATTATTATAATTATAATAATAATAATACAACAATAAACAATAAAAATGACAACTACATATGAACTATAGAGAAATAATCGATAGATTTTACGGAATATTTTATATTGAAACCTATCAGTTACAAGCGTAAGTATGTTTGCCGTTTTATTTTGTAATTATCCCGTGCATTTTCCGTCCTGACAGTCCTGACGGTGGAGGCTCCACCGGAAGCAGCCTGACGGTGGAGGTCTGCAGCCAGGAAGTGTCGCGCTATTTAAGCGTTTTATTTTCTCTCCACAATCTATCGTGTTTGAACTCAGACTTGTCATGGGCATATTCGGGTTCTTTGAATGCGTAACACCAAACCCAGACGTTGTGATGATGCTCCAATGCGTTTCTAGAGAAAACTATTCACCCACCCAGATGTGGTACGTAATGACCCTATTCAAGATTTCGGAGATTATTCAGACTTAAACGAAATTTATTCATAATCTTCGTACTAATAGGAAAAAAACTATTTACAGTTTCAGCAAACATTTCTGTATACCCACCCCCCTCCCCATGTGTCATGCATATGATAATGAATATTGCCCTTTTGATAATTTGCTTATTCTCACAAAACAGATTTGTTTTTTACTAACTTATAAGAACATATACATTCAATAACTTATAAGAACATGCATTGTGTAAGTTTTGTATATTTAAAGATGCTTGATCTTGCAGCCCTCTGCAGTCACCTTGCAGCGTGCATCATGGCGGTGAACGGCACAGCAGACATATTAAGCTCTGCCTATCTGGCAGTGGAGTATGTGGACGCTGTGCTTCCAGGAAACCCCCTTCAGCCCTCTCTGAAACACGCCTGGAGCTACATGCTGGACAACTACACCAAGTTCCAGATTGCTACATGGGGGTCGCTCATTGTCCATGAGTTAATCTATTTTCTGTTCTGTTTGCCCGGCTTCATCTTTCAGTTTTTACCCTTTATGCAAAAATACAAAATCCAACAGGTAGGTGTGTGTTTTTCTATTTGTTTTTATTTTTTTACTTTAGCTAAATGAATGTTTGTGATGACTGATGTGTGTTTGAGCAGGATAAGCCAGAGACGTGGGAGAAACAATGGAGATGCTTCAAAATGCTGCTGTTCAACCATTTTTTCATCCAGTTTCCTCTAATTTGTGGGACGTACTACTTCACTGAGTTCTTCAGCATCCCCTACGACTGGGACTCAATGCCACGCTGGTCAGTGCACGGACAAAATAACAAGGAACAAATCACACCTACATGACATTACCTTCTTCTAAAATCCTTAACGTGCACTTCTTACCGCCATTGTAAAACAGGGTGATTATTACTTTTGAACCATTTATAAAATCTCTATTTTGAATCTCCTCTCATCCAGGACTTCTCTCCTGGCTCGGTGCTTTGGCTGTGCCGTCGTCGAGGACACGTGGCATTACTTCCTTCATCGCCTGCTGCACCACAGACGGATCTATAAATATATCCACAAAGTCCACCACGAGTTCACTGTGAGTAGAACTCACCAGCGATGAAAGTCAACAAACTGTCTTTACTGAAGAGTTATTAATTAAACACGCCGTGTTACCCCTGCTTTTCCCCAGTCTCCCTTCGGCATGCAGGCAGAGTACGCTCATCCTGCTGAGACCATCATCCTCGGAGCTGGATTTTTCATTGGCATAATGATGTTCTGTAACCACGTCTTCTTCCTTTGGGCCTGGGTGGCTTTCCGTCTGCTGGAGACCATTGATGTTCACAGGTGGGATAAAATCATAGTTTCATCAGACACGGTCAAACAACTTTCTGTTTAATCAGAAACAGATCGGTTCAGTTGTACAACTGGATGTTTCTTAGAGTTCACATTGTCTGTAGTTGGTTGGGTTGACCACCGGGGGGCGACAGATTTACAAAAGATCATGTATCTTCTGCAGACTCCATAATAGCCTTTATGTTTGAAAACAACTATTTAAATAGTGTATTTTTACATATCCTGTGTTATATTCTGATATTGTTTTTTGTAGTGCTTTGTGATCTTTTTTCTATGTGAATTTGATGCTAGCCTAGAAATCTAGATCAACCGTAGCAGCTACGTAGATTTTGCTCTGCAGGTTGGTCTGGCCAAGCTCCATTGTAGCCTCAGCAGATCTACCATGTGTCTCTTGCCCATCACTGTGCTATACGTTTGTCTCAGCTCAACTCAGTCTTTTTTTATGTAGCGCCTTACAGGCATAAAATGACACCAAGGAGCTTCACAGTCACAAACAAAACAACCAAGAGTGAACACCAAATAGTTAAAGCAGGCCTTCAGCCTAGTTTTAAAAACCGTCAGGGAGTGGAAGCCCTTATGTACAATAGAAGCTCATTTCAGAGCTTCAGACCTGCCATGGAGGATGCTCTGTTTTCTCTCGTCTTTAGGCTTGTTCTGAACACCAGTAGGTTCTCCGAGCGAAGCCTTCGTGCCAGAGTGTGGTTGTAACTAGGAGTGGGAATTGATAAGTTTTTATCAATGTCAATGGCATGGTCGATTCTGTCCATCGATCCAATTCCTTATCAGTTCGAGAGTAGTTAAACAGGTGACAACAAACTAGCTGCACACGCCTCCTGCCATATAATTGTCAGTTTCTTTATGATAAATAATCAGTTGTACCTGTATCGGTTGGAATTTGGGCTGAAACGATTCCTCGAGTACCTCGAATAATTCCAGTACAAAAAATCCTCGAGTCAAATTCTCTGCCTCGAGGCTTCTTTAATTCATGTTTAATTAATTCATGGCTTTGCAATCGCCCGGGGTCATGTTTCACCCGGACCAAAATAAGTGATGCACATACACACTGAACTGAATGCACACGCGAGTAGCGAATGTAACTTAACTTTCTCTTAAGCCATGGCGGACAACATGAACCCCGGTGGAGTGCGAAAAAGACAGAAAATGTCAAAGGTGTGGGACCATTTTTCATGTCGTAAGGCGGAAACGTAGTCCAGTATAAATACTGTAAAATGGATTTAGCCTACCACAACACCACATCCTCCATTCTGCAGCACCTGACCAGGTAACATCCACATGTAAATGTCTCTTCTGCAAGCGGACTCGGAGGTCCATTATATATTCTGCAGACACTATGCGACTTTTTCATTTGTAGCACTCAGTTTCAGCTCACACTGTGTCTGCTAGCAACACGTCGGACCTAAAAATGTACTAAAAATAGCAGTTTTTACACAACCCGTCAGACTTTTTATTGTGTTGTTATTGACGTCTGTTGTCCCTCGGGATTGCTGCAGGAGGATGTGGGTATTTATGAGAGGAAAATGAAATGAAGTAAATGAATGTTTCAGGGTGTCCGTTGGGTTTTTAAAAAGTATTAAAAAGTGATAAATAAAAATAGTCAAATTTAAGGCCATTAAAAGTGTTAAATTTGGTCCCAGAGGTATTATTTTTTCCAAATTAGGTATTATTTTTTTCAGACTATCAGGTGTCGTATTCTGAAAATCGACATAGAAATATATTCCGAATGAAATGTTTTGAACGATTATAAAAACAAAACAAGCCGATTATTTGCTCCTCCCACTTGCGCTGCCCTGAGTTACAAATGAAGCGCTCCTCCCACAGTGTAGCCAACTTAGCGACTTTGACGCTATTTCCAACAGCTTCTCAGACCCACTTCTTGACTTTTTAAATCTTATAAGTACCTGGCGAACACCTCAGAAACATCTCTGGTAACCCTTAGCTACTTTCTGGATAACTGTCGTAGACATTTCCTGCAGGTTAGCTGAACACTCCGCCTGCGCTCCGGACCGTTCTTCAGGACATTAGGAAAGGGAATGATATAGTGATGTGTCAGTCGCTAAAGAAACGGCTCCCGGAGCCGGTGTTGTGCCATAAATCGACTCGCTGCCAAAAAATGATTAGCTTAGTTTTTTTCCAGTTCGGAAGTTGTTTTAAGTGTTGCTATTTGTCTTAAACGTTCACAATGAGGATATTTTAATCCTTTTTTGCAATATTTGCGATTGAAAGATGGTTTGTGGTAAGAACTGGCTTTCTTTATGTTACAGCCTTGATACTAAAAAATTAATAAACAATGTAAAATGGCGCCCTGTATTGAATGTAAACGTTGTATAAATGTAAATAAACAATTCTCCAGCGATTTGATTTTTTTCCCCTTCCTTTCTTTAGTGGCTAATCATTTTTTGGCAGCGAGTCGATTTATGGCACAACACCGGCTCCCTGTTGGATTAACCAGAGAGAGTGACACACACACCGCACCTGCGGGCTCCTGAGCCACTAAAAATGGCTAAATGTGCGCGTGCGGCGCGCTAAACACACGTGCAGCTTGCCCCGATTGCTGAGACCAGTTTGGGGGGTGGGGGTGCAGCTGTGGTTGGGACAATTATTACATTAACTGATGGACTTGTAAATAAATAGTTTATAAATAAGGTAGAAATAAGTTCCTCACGCTGATAACTAATAACTAATCTCTCTTGAGGACATGGTGCTAGTGCACTCTCCTACAGCACCTTGACGCGACTCAATAAATGTTATGCAACATTTTGTGAACATCAATTTATCTGCATTTATTTGTTATAAATGCCACTGTATAATTCTTGCTGTCAGTATTTGCAAGATATTGGTATTTGGGTCTGTACTGGTTAGACTTAAATGAGTTAAACCAATGACTAAAGCCCTTGGGTCATAGACTATGAGCTATAAGTATATTGGTCTTTTTATACTGGTAATCAGGAGTTATTTTAGTGATCATCTTGTTTCTTATTTTTGTCCTGATTGTGCCCTGAGCAGTTTTGACTGAATTAAAAAAAAATAAAAATCTACATAAATTGAAAAATCGTCTTAAATAATCGAGATCTCAATTTCAGTCACAATAATCGTGATTATTGTTTTTGCCATAATTGAGCAGCCCTTTAGCATATCCGGTCACATAATGATGACGTCATATTCAGTGGTCGTTCTGCATCATTTCAGGCCTCGTGGTCAACTGAACCGCTTAACAGAAGTGCCTGGCTTATTCTCTAAGTAAAATAAATATGTGCAATACGTTGTCAACATCAGTGAGTCTCTAAGTCTATTCTTTTTGTATGTTATATATGTTAAAATATGTGTAAATAGGTCGCTGATTAACACTTGCAATTTAGTGTTGTGATGGTTTTAAAAAAATTCTGAAGGTACTAAAAATAAGTATTAAAAAGTAGTAAATTTTACTTAAGGATTGCTGTATATACCCTGTGTTTAGTGATCAGCATAATTTGACATAACCACGGCAAACATGCTTTCTCAACAATCCTTGTTATTGTGTGAGAAAAAAAAAGTGCAGAAATTAAAACGGACGTGTGTTAATAGGGAAATAGTTGATGAGCCATGTTTGCGCATGTGCCGTGAGCGGTTCTGGTGCTGTATGGACCGCAGCCGCTCGCAGCGCTACTTCAACAGTTATCCTCCAAGTTTTTGTCTGGCTTGCCGGGCTAGTAGATTCTTGCACGAGGGGAAAATCGGCTCTGCCGATATACTTACTTTTTGCACAGGCATGTGTTTACTGTGAAGTAAAGTTGAAGTGCTGAAGTTTTGAAAACTAATTTTGAATAAAACTTGAAGAATAACTGGCAATTGCGTGCTCATTTTAAGAGGTCTTTCATATTTTATAACATGCTATTTGATATAATGGTTTACAAACACAAAAGGGTAATTAGAGTACTCGATTACTTGATAAAAGATTCAATAGAGTGTACTCGATTACAAAAGTATTCGACAGCTGCAGCCCTAGTTGGAATTATCTTTCCAAATGTTCTCCTTTATGCGCCTTGTGAAGGCAGAGTCGTCTTCTTGTTGTTGTAGCTTTTGTAGAGTAGGACAAACCTCTCCACAGGTCAGACCTTTGTCACTGGAGTCTACTCGTGTGGAGTTGTGTACAGGGGCGGATTTAGGACTGAAGAAGATCCGGGGCTTAACACACGCACACACGCGAGCACGTACACACGCACGCGCACTAGTCAATATCATATATATATATCTTGTACCACATAATTTTTAATCTGAAGCTACATATTCAGCATATTCAGGGCAGAGTATTGTTCCTGTTAGTGTTTAGTGTGAGATTATAGTAAATATTCCCTTTCTTTCTCCATCAACTTTACCTGATAGTGAGCTAACTTTAGGCAAACCAGCAGCACAACAAATATTTTCAAATAAGACTCACAAACCTGAGTCAACACCAGTATCATCAAAGCTGGGGTTCTGTCGTCGTACTTTTGTCTAAAAAACGTCCTTATGTCCATCTTCACACATGCATTTCAGACAGAGACTGCAGAAGAAGCCGGCTGCTGAAGGGCTTCTTCTTCAGTGGTGGAGGCTCAGGCAGGCTGTATACAAACTACTGCCAGCTGCGCCCTCTCTGTTGGACTTTGGTACTGCATGTTACTTCCGCGATTTAGATCCGGGGCTTATCATGAAAGATCCGGGGCTTCAGCCTAAGTAGCCGGGCCTAACGCCGCCCCTGGGTGTGTATATAAGGTAAATGATGCTAACATGATAGGCAGTGGTAGTTGATTAGTTACCTGCAGTGTTAACAGGAGAGGACGTGCGAACATCACTGCTGCTGCTGCTGCGTTGAAATTCACTAGTCCAGAGTGGGTCAAAACATCAATAACTTTAAGTTATCGCGTATTTTGTGCCCAAAGGCTTTAGTATGTTCGTAATGCTTCCACTACTTTGCAATTATTGCAAGTTACCCTCTTGTCATGCTATCTTGTAAATTATAGCCAAACTTTCAAGTGTTTGTGCCGCTTAGAGGCCATGTTACCTGCTATCGTAAGCTACGCAACATGTGCCGTGACGTCATTTGAGCTGACTAAAATCGATAAGGGGAATCGTTTGCAAAAGTGGTGAATGATTCCTAGTAGTGATGCACCGATATGAAATTTTTGTGCCGATATCCGATATAAAGATCACTGTTATGGCCGATAACCGATATTTGCCGATACCGATAAACTGACATTAATGCTTCTAAAATCAGCAGATTTTGTATAGAATGAAAATTATTAAAGCTGAATAATGTACACACAACACACACATTTATGGTTCTGAGATTATTTCATTCACTGTTCATATGAATAAACAATTGCACATCACCCCCTCACCCTCTGAAAACAAATGGAAACAATATGGAAAAAATATCGGCCCGGTTTTATTTATCGAACCGATACCGATATGTTAAAAATTACTAAAATCGTCCGATTCCGATATTGATGCCGATATATTGTCCATCCCTAATTCCTAGGCATTGAAACATTGGTAACCAACCAGTTTTCGATTCCCAACCCAAGTTGTAAGAGACTGATGAGTGGGCTTAACGCTAGAGCTGCAACAAAGAAAAACTACAAAGATGGCATCGGCTCAGGAAAGGCGATTAAAACGGCTTTGACATCAACTTTAGATGATTTAGACTTGGGCTTTTCTTTGAGACATGAGCAGAGGTGCTTAAGTCATTTATGTAGAAAAAGCATATATTGTATTTTCTTTTTCCACGCTGCATGACGGACTCCCCCGTTGACTAATCTGTCACGTTGTTTGTTGCTCTGATTTGTCCTATCACTGCTCAATTGCATGCAGAGACGGTTTAAACGACAACCACAACTGTGTTGTTTCAGTGGCTCGTGGTCAGACTATATTTACATATTTATTTCCCAAACTAAATCATACTTACAACAGTATGCAACAGGTAAATAGGTCTAACAGCAATAATTCTCAACCTTATAGAAAAGTTTTTGTCACTTTCAAAGTTGTGAAAAGACCACATTGAGAGATTGTGTATTTAAAGGGCTAAAACAAACCTTTATAACTACCAATACAGGATGTTCATTTGTTGTCAGACTCTGTACACAGGGCAAAGTTAAAAGCATGTTTATTTAAATATTTTGTCATTTTTCACAACAAATTACAAGTAAACATCAGTTTTTGCAGCATCATCCTCACTAGACCATTTCCTCCCATCTGACATATTTGTGCTTTAGAAGAAGTGTTGTAATTCATGTTTAATTTCATTTTTTATCGGTCCCTATTTAGTCTGAGAATGTGACTCTTCATCTCATTTATTGTCCCCGTCAGTGGTTACGACATCCCTCTTAACCCGCTCCACTTGATCCCGTTCTACGCCGGAGCCCGCTTTCACGATTTCCACCACATGAACTTTGTTGGGAACTATGCCTCCACCTTCACCTGGTGGGATAAAGTTCTGAGCACTGACAGTCAGTACAACAAGCACATGCAGAAGGAAGGAGAGAAGAAGGAGCAGTAAACAGCAGAGCCTCTACCCACACCGGGTCTTCAGCCGAGAGGAACAGAACTCTGACCGTAAAGATGCAGATCCAGGCCTTATTCTGAGTCGAGCTGAAAGTTGACTTCAGTGTGCCTTAATAAATAAATAAATATGTCCGGTGTTTGGCAGCAGCTTCCTTCTGGATTAAAACCAGCATCCTCTTTTCATGAGTTGCATGTCATCTGCAGGGGGGAAAAGAAAGATGTGACTTTTGTGAAAAGCGCTTGTTAACCTCTGAATGTTTCAGCACTTTAGCACTTCCTCTTGAGTTGATCTGAGTCACAATGACCATCTGAAATGTTGCAGTTCCATCCATTGAAACTATAGATCTATGGAAACTGCCTAAACTTAGAAGTGACTTTATGCAAATACATGATGTTTGAATGAAATGGGACCTAGCTTATGTCTTTTCCAGGTTTGACTGTATATTCTTTAAGGTTATTATAATGATTAAATGCTGTTTAATTTTAACAACACAATAAACTTTTGTTTCTCTATTTGTAATAAAAAATAAAAATATTTGAAAAGATGCATTTGTGGATTTATGTATAGGTTCAAAATTACTGAGAAAACTGCAGTTTTTCTATAAATCTGGGTATTTTGGAACAAATGTGACAGTGGACTAGAATAGAAAATCCCTTTATTGTTCCTCAGTGGGGAAACCTTGGTGTCAAAGCAGCATTTACATTTCTTATTGGAGTTAACGGGAGAGTAGGCTATACAAGACAACAACAGAAATGCTTAAAAGATGAAAATACTCAAAGATTAAGCATAAAAAAACCTCAATATTTACAGCCTGCACTCATGACACACCCCTACAGCAACATCCTGCTCAAGCGCACGCAGGCACTCACACACACACACACACACACACACACACACACACACACACACACACACACACACACACACACACACACACACACACACACACACACACACACTCACACTCGAGAGTCTCGTCAATTCACCTAAGAACACTGAGCCGGAAGTGAGGCAGGATTTCCATATTAAACATGCGCAGCTTTGCGGCATGGGAAAATTCTAATATATTCTATATAATTTGTTTAAATGACATAGGTTTCAGTTTCCACCCATTTTTGTTTGAGTGATTCTTTTGTCCAGACATAATTGGTTTTGGGGATATTTTATAAACTATTCACTGCAGGAATTATTGACATGTCCAGAATTGACCCTCTTCTTTACTCCGCAGTGGAAAAGCAACATCCATAAACCTGGTAAAAATAAAAAATGCATGTGTTTGTTGGTTATCCAACAAGTTGCGTTTAAAAATGAGACCAACCAATACATTTCTCCTGACTTAATTAGCTAAACTAATAACGAAAAGCTTTTATTTTGTAAGTCCTGCTTGTGGATGTGAGCGCGTTGTCTGGCTTTACGCAGGAGTTGGAGGATCTTGCGCTCTGCTCAGGTACATCAGTGCATCACACTCGCACAGCCAGATTATTTATAGCCCAGAGCGAAGCTGCAGCACAGAAATCAGGCTTGGGACTAAGCCGCAGGCAGACAGGGCTTTAGCTCACACGAAGACACAAAATGAAACAATCTTTTTGGGTTTTGTTGTTCGGGTCCGCGCTGATCGTCCTCGCCAGCGCAGCCGGTTCCGACGCCGGGATCTCCTTCGAGTACCACCGCTATGAGGAGCTGCGGAAAGCGCTGCTGTCCGTGTGGCTGCAGTGTCCCACCATCACCCGCATCTACACCATCGGAGAGAGCTTCGAGAGGCGAGAGCTGCTGGTGCTGGAGATGTCCGACAATCCCGGGACGCACGAGCCTGGTCAGTCTTTACGCACGCTCCCCGCTGCTTCATGATGCGTCGAACACACACACACACACACTCGTCCCATCCCATTGTGCCAGCTGTCTCTGTCTGAGGGACAACCTTCATTATCATGTAATAACGCAAACACACACTTTTGCGCATATGGCGCAGATTTTGTGTGAGGGTTATGTACAGCAAACCTGAGCGGATGATAAAACAGGTGAGCAGGTGGTGTGTGTTCTAGCTGCATGTGATCACAGGGCCTGCCGCGGCACCTCTCAGGATTTCACGTGATACATTGTGGGATCAGCAACGCAAATCCGCCATTTTGCTGGCTGATAAGGATCTGCTCATGCCTCTAAGGCTTGACTCTGAAGAAAACACCTGAAATGTGATGCCTGCAGGTGTTTGGAGTTAATTTCACCCAAATAAGCGTTTCTTCCTCACACCATGAAAAAGACCAAGCGTGATGGCCCCAGCTACAAATAAACATCTCAGGCAGAAGAGGGAAGTGTGTCACTTTTGTAGAATGATAGAAATGTGTTACCTCTAAAGCACAACGAAGCCAGGAACTCAGTGTTCCTATTGTGATTCAGTAGGGAGTAAAGCTTAACTCTAAATAAAGAAATGTTTATATTAATGATTTTTGTACCAGAGCTTTTAAAGACCATGCCCAGGAACTTGAGCTTCATTTCACACTAATGGGCAACATTAACACCCATCTATTTCCTTTTATTTAGCATTTGTGGCTTCATTTTCAGAACCTTTTTTCCTGTATTGCCTTTTTTATTTTTATTTTTTCTGTTTGAACCATTAACTCAAGGATAGAAAAATACAGCATTTCCAGATGAGTATT
The DNA here is from genome assembly GCF_043380555.1 of Nothobranchius furzeri. Classification (NCBI taxonomy): domain Eukaryota; kingdom Metazoa; phylum Chordata; class Actinopteri; order Cyprinodontiformes; family Nothobranchiidae; genus Nothobranchius; species Nothobranchius furzeri. The sequence goes on along the minus strand of NC_091744.1, from coordinate 20,769,517 downwards.
ATCCTACAACTCCCAGCAGTTTTAACAGGAAGTGATTAATACTATTTTCAGAGATTTGATCTCTTATTTGTCATGTAGTTGTTTTGTTTTTTGCAAAAAGGTGTGTTTTCTCCTCTGGGTGTGTCTGAACAGTTCACCGCAGGATTTTTTGTGGATCTCGGCTCACATGGCCAGGCACACATAATGGTCATGCATGTTATAGAGCCTGTAATAGTGCTGTGGGCGTGTGCAGGCATGAGTCACAGTAGCATCCAAGCCCTTATTACTACCAGATGAGTTTCCAAGCCACTTCTTTGTACCGCCTCCTCCTCCTCTTCTCCCTTTTCTGCTGAGCAAAACATCTGTTTCATGAAAGAGAGTGACAGGATGAGCCGAGGAAGAAGGAGGGAGATGAGTTGATGAGACTGAGAAAAGAAAGATGATAACCACAGCAGATGTGTCTTTAACCTGAAGAGTACAGTCTGCAGCTTTTATTCCCACTGCGAGGTGTCTCACATATCTAGTGTGACTCTGCAGTATGTTCAGGCAAAGGTGGAGCTAAAATAATGGTTGCTAGGGCAACAGATCAGCTTAGTGCACTGAGAAGACTGACGGCCCGTGGTTGGCTGGCCGGCAGACAATGTTTCTGAGCGGATGCATCAGTCAGTACATAGCCATCTGTCATCTACACTGCAGCACAGGGACTTCACATAGACTAGGAAGTAAACAAGATAGATAGATAGATAGATAGATAGGTAGGTAGGTAGGTAGGTAGGTAGGTAGGTAGATGATAGATAGGTAGATAGATGATAGATAGATAGATAGATAGATAGATAGATAGATGATAGATTGATAGATAGATAGATAGATAGATAGATGATAGATAGATAGATGGATAGATGGATAGATGGATAGATAGATAGATAGATAGATTGATTGATTGATTGATTGATAGATGATAGATAGATAGATAGATAGATAGATAGATAGATAGATAGATAGATAGATAGATAGATAGATAGATAGTGTCACGATGGTCGACTGGGTACGGGAGTTGAGCTTGGTAAGGATGTTTGATGTCTGGATTATTTGGTAGAGAAACTCTGATCATGGGTTTCAATGAAACGATGACTGAGTGAAGAGCCGGTGCGGCGTCTTCCATATATAGGCTTGGGTGTGACTGGGAGATTGCCGGGAGTTCCCGCGAGGAGCATGCTGGGAAATGTGGTCCAAGATGGAGGCCGGTTAGCTGGGAGAGGCCGGTCTGGGGGCTTGGGTTCTGACAGGACCCCCCGGTCCAGGGACGGCTCCAGAAGTCCCAGGGCGACCTCGGCGGTCCCAGAAGTAAGAGACAAGGGCAGGGTCCAAGATGGAGCGGCCCGGCTCCCAGGAGCATTCCTTGGGGCCGTAGTCCGCCCAATCGACCAGATACTGCCAGCCCCGTCCCCTGCGTCCAGGATGCGCCGGACGGTGTAGATGGGCTCACCGTCAAGGAAGCGGGCAGGCGGAGGAGCCGGAGGCGGAAGGAGGGAGGATTCCACGTAGGGCTTGAGCCGGGAGATATGGAAGGTGGGATGGATGCGGAGACTCGCAGGCAGCCGCAGCCGGTACGTGACCGGGTTGATGATCCTTTGCACGGGGTAAGGCCCAAGGAACCGGGGAGGGAGCTTCCTGGACCCGGCACAGACACGGAGGTCTGCCGTGAACACCCAGACCTTATCCCCTGGAGCATAGGAGGGACCAGGACGGTGTCTGCGGAGGTGTTGGTGAGAGTAACGGGCGTTAGCTCGGGTTATGGAGGCCCGCGCCTTGATCCAGGCGTTCCTGCAGCGCCTCACCAGGGATTGAGCGGCCGGCACCGCAACTTCGGGTTCCTGGTGGGCAAAGACCGAGGGCTGGTAGCCATAGCAGACTTCGAACGGGGACATCAGAGTGGCCGAGGAGGTGTGGAGATTGTGGGATAACTCAGCCCAGAGGAGGTACTTAGGTCACTGCGAGGGTTGGTCCGAGACAAAGCAGCGGAGGTACCGACCCAGTTGTTGGTTTGTCTGCTCCGTTTGGCCATTGGTCTGCGGGTGATAGCCCGAAGATAGGCTGACTGATGCTCCCAACAGATGACAAAAGCCCTCCAGAACCGGGCCGTGAACTGGGGACCACGGTCCGAGACCACGTCGACAGGAAACCCATGGAGACGCACCACATTCTCCAGGAACAACTCAGCTGTGCGTCGGGCTGAGGGGAGGCCCGGAAGGGTGATGAAGTGAACAGCCTTAGAAAACCGGTTAGTGACCGTCATGATGGTATTAAGGTCGTTGACTGGTGGGAGTCCTGTGACGAAGTCCAACCCCACATGGGACCAGGGGCGGCTGGGTACCGGAAGAGGTCTGAGGGTACCAACCGAGGCCTGGTTGGATGTCTTGGAGCGGACACAGACGTCACAGGCGCTCGTATAGTCCTTTACATCCCTCTCCATACGTGGCCACCAGAGAGCTCGTTTAAGGAACCTGAGTTCGTGAGAAGCCCGCGTTGCCAGACAGGCGTGATGAGAGGGCCCAGGACAATGCCTCGCTGCGATAGGCCGTGGGGACGTAGAGCCGACCCGCGGGGGTCTCTGGAGGCGCGGGATCGTCTCGGAGGGCGTTTTGGATAGCCTCCTCCAGTGGCCACCTCAGGTGGGCCAAGAAACGGTGCTCAGGGAGGATAGGTGCCGGCTCGGACGTGGGCGTTGGATGTGTGATCTGGCAGGAAAGGGCATCCGCCTTCTGGTTCTTTGTCCCTGGGCGGTAGGCGAGATGGAATTCATAGGGCTCGAAGAAGAGGGCCCAGCAGGCCTGGCGAGGATTGAGCTGCTTGGCTGATCTGATGTGAGTCAGGTTCTCGTGGTCCGTCCAGATGGTGAACGGCTGAGTGGTGCCCAGAAGCCACTGCCTACATTCCTCCAATGCCCACTTTATGGCCAGCAGCTCATGATCCCCTACGCCATACTTCTGCTGGGTGGTGGAAAACTTCCTGGAGAAGTAGGCGCAGGGATGAAGCCTGTCGTCAGTCCCGGCTTGGGACAAGATGGCACCGGCGCCAACATCCGAGGCGTTGACCTCGACCACAAAGGGGACTGCATGATCCGGATGGCGGAGGATAGGAGCCGACGTGAAACGGGCGACTAGGTATTGGAAGGCCCGAACGGCGTCTGGAGTCAGCCGGAACGGTTGGCCGGGAGGGCTTGGTCGGGTGAGAGAAGTGAGAGGTGCCACAATGGTGCTAAAGTCCTTAATAAAACGGCGGTAAAAGTTGCAGAAACCCAGAAATCTCTGCAGTTGTTTCAGGCTTGTCGGGAGGGGCCAGTCTGTCACCGCCTGGACTTTCTGAGGGTCCATGGTTAGTCCTTTATCCGAAATCACGTAGCCCAGGAATGATACGGACCGCTGGTGGAAGGAGCACTTCTCGGGCTTACAGAACAGGTTATTGTCCAGGAGCCGGGTTAGAACAGCGCGAACATGGTGGAGGTGTTCGGCCTCGGACTTGGAGTACATCAGGGTGTCATCCAGGTAGGCAAACACCCACCGTCCCAACATGTCTCAGAGGACATCGTTTATGAGGCGTTGAAAAACGGCGGGGCTATTGCACAGCCCGAAGGGCATGACCTGGTACTCCCAGTGACCGGTGGGTGTGATGAAAGTGGTCTTCCACTCATCTCCATCTTTAATACGGACCAGATTGTAGGCGCTTCGGAGGTCCAGCTTGGTGAAGATCCGCGCCTGGGAGATGGCGTCCAGGGCAGATGTGAGGAGCGGCAGAGGATGACGGTCTTTGACTGTGATTTTGTTCAGACCTCGGTAATCGATACAGGGGCGGAGATCACCCTCCTTTTTCCTGACAAAGAAGAAGCCTGCGGCACCTGGGGAGGAGGAAGGTTGGATGAAACCCTGCTGGAGGGCCTGGTCAATATATTCCTCCATGGCTCTGGACTCGGCGGGAGAGAGAGAAAAAAGGCGCCCCCGGGGTGGACTGGTTCCTGGTTGCAGCTTGATTTCCATGTTGTACGGGCGGTGAGGCGGCAGTGTGGTGGCGCGCCGCTTATCGAACACCGCAGCCAGGTCCCGGTAGGGCAGTGGCAGATTGGGCGGTGTTGGGCCAGGGTCACCGTCTGGGCGGTCTGGCATGGATGGAGGAGGAGAGAGGTGGGCCTGGCACTGGGTCCCCCATTCCAAAAGGCGGCCCTGGGACCAGGAAATCCGGGGGTCGTGGAGACGGAGCCAGGGAAATCCCAGGATTAAAGGAGAGGAGGGAGCACATATGATCAGGAACTGGAGGGTCTCTCGGTGGCCTTGGACAATCATCTGGAGTGGCTGGGTTCGGTTTTGGACCGGATAGGGTTGGAGGGGCCTACCATCCACCGAGGTCACTGGCACAACTCTCTCCAAGGGGGTCATGGGGATCCATAGGCGCTTAGCCAGATCCATGTCCATAAAATTGTCAGCGGCCCCCGAGTCCAACAGCGCGTGCATCTGAAGTGAGGTCTCACCATGAAGGAGGGTAACATGAAGAAGGAGTCGATTTGGAGAGGCGGGGGCTGAAGGTGACCCAGGCTGAGCAACCCCGATACTCAGTGGGTTCCTTCGTTTCCCAAACGTAATGGACAGTTCAGGCGTCTGTGGTGGGAGGAGCCACAATGGGCACAGAGACCCTCGCGCCACCGTCACTGTCTCCTCTGGAGGAAGGTGGCCTAATTGCATGGGCTCATCAGTAGAAGTGGGTCCGGGAGCAGGCGTGGGGGAACGAGGAAGAGGTCCAGGCGCCCTGGAGGGGCGAGTGAAGGGCTTGGGCCGAACCAGAACTTGCTGATCCATGCGCAGCGCCAGATCGACCACTTCATCCAGGGTCTGGGGCAGTTCGTTTCCCGCCATCTCATCACGGATGTAGGTCGCCAGTCCCTCAAAGAAGACGGCTCGGAGGGCAGAGTCATCCCACCGCAGCTTGGCGGAGATGGTGTGGAACTCCGACGCATAAGCGCACACCGTGCGCTCCCGCTGGCGGAGCTTTAGGAGTTGTGTTTCTGCTCCCACTTCGCTGCTGGGTGGAACAAAAGTCTTTCTGAGGGTGGACACAAAAGCAGCATAGTCATTGCAAGCCGGTGATTTGGAATTATAAAGCGCAGCGGCCCACTCAGCCGTGCGTCCGGAGAGCAGGGAGGTGAGATGCGCCACCCGAGAGCGCGCAGTGGGGAAGCATCCTGGCTGGCACTCAAACTGCATGTCGAGGGTGGCGAGCAGACCGTCTAGGCTCCCCGTCTCACCATTCCACCTCTCCGGGAGACTGAAGTGCGGCCCCTCTCTTGGTGGAGCGAGGGCTTGCTGCTGGAGAGCATGGAGGGCTGTGGATAATTGCAGGATGAGATCGGTCTGGGAGTTTTGTTTGGTGTGGAGCCGATCGATCAGGGCATGGAGCTGAATGAGTTCATTTTCCATTTGCTACATCTTTCTTTTCATGCGCTCGAACTCCGCTGGATCTACGGACTCAGTCATCCTGTCACGATGGTCGACTGGGTACGGGAGTTGAGCTTGGTATTGGGCGACGGTGGCACAGGAGTTAAGTGCTCGCCCCGTAATCGGAAGGTTGCAGGTTCGAGCCCCGCTCAGTCTATCGCTGTCGTTGTGTCCTTGAGCAAGACACTTAACCCACGTTGCCTGCTGGTGGTGGTCGGAGGGGCCGGTGGCGCCAGTGCTCAGCAGCCTCACCTCTGTCAGTGCGCCCCAGGGCAGCTGTGGCTACATCGTAGCTCATCCCCACCAGTGTGTGAATGTGTGTGTGAATGGGTGAATGACTGATTGTGTTGTAAAGCACCTTGAGGGGTTCCAGGACTCTAGAAGGCGCTATATCAAATACAGGCCATTTACCATTCACCATTTGGTAAGGATGTTTGATGTCTGGATTATTTGGTAGAGAAACTCTGATCATGGGTTTCAATGAAACGATGACTGAGTGAAGAGCCGGTGCGGCGTCTTCCATATATAGGCTTGGGTGTGACTGGGAGAATGCCGGGAGTTCCCGCGAGGAGTATGCTGGGAAATGTGGTCCAAGATGGAGGCCGGTTAGCTGGGAGAGGCCGGTCTGGGGGCTTGGGTTCTGATTGATTGATTGATTGATTGATTGATTGATAGATAGATAGATAGATAGATAGATAGATAGATAGATAGATAGAATATGATATATGGATCATTGACTGTGATGTGATGTTTGCTGTTGTCTCTGAGTCAGTCACAATGCCGTTTTGATTTCATTCCATTCAGGATTCACTGATCGATATAAAATAATGTTCCCAGTGATTGATCACAATCATTTCCCAGAGGAGAGACATTTTCTTCACTGAGTGATTTCCCACTGGTCCCCACGACACTGCTAGCTTCATTGTTTAACTTGGTGATGTACAGGAACAGGTGGAAGACGGCATGTCAGCAGAACTTCAAAATAAAGGTGTTTTCTACGTAAATTAAGGTGCATTTGATTAATAGTTATTTTATCGATTTTTGCATTTTGGATAGATAACCATATTCAATGTAGATTAATATATTGTGACATTTCTATAAGCCAGTGGTTCCCAAACTTATTTAGCCGCGCACCCCCTTCTATGTACCGACCATGTCGACGCACCCCCAACCCCACGTCAGTGCATGGCTATATATATGTATATATATATATCAGACTTCAAGCTAGAAAGACAGGGTTAAAAAAATATGATCGACCTTTTTCCCCATCACTTTCATTTTTTAAATAGTAATTAATAAACATTCGATACCATTACAATTTCCTTTGATTTAATTTTAAATAAATATTTAGAGTGCCCAGGTAGCACATCAACAATACAATTTAACAGTTTTCTTAAAGAAGGAACGTTTAACCTGTGCGGCCAGAGCGCTCTCCTTCCTTCTGCTCCGTGTAAACCTGAGCTGATCACCTACTTGAGCGTAATCAAATGTCTGTAGGGGAAAAGATGGAAAAGCTATAGCCATGAGGTTCACTTTTGTCTCAAACTGACTTATTGCTGTTTTATGGTGTGGCTGAATCTGCGATCCACTGCCACGCGGACAGGAATAACAAATGCTGCAGTAACATGGGTTGTAGTCAGGTTCATGAGGAGTCACTGGCTTGAGCGGACTCGACTTTAATACGTCATCTCAAAATAGAAGCTAATATCTTAATTTGACCTGGAATGAAAAATGTTGTTATAAAACCTCTTAAAAGTTTTTATCACAGAGGAGGCAGAGCTCATTTCTGTCTTCAGTCTGACGGCGCGCCGGAGTTTGCGCGCTTATTGAATCTCTCTGTGTGTGTGTGTGTGTGTGTGTGTGTGTGTGTGCACGCGCGGCACAGCTCCATGAGCCGCTCGAGTCACCGCGTCTCGTTATCGGTGCTATTTAAACCGATGTTGTAAAATTACTTCTGCCCAGCCCTGATGTGCTCACATGTGCACCAGTGGGCCGTGGTTCCGCTGAAACGCGTCTGACCTTTGACAGACGCACTCTGAACTTCAGTTCTTCAGCGCACTGTTAATAGCCTGAATGGGAATAATTTGTTGATTTATTTAGTTACATCCACAATGTTCTGTGTGTGAGGTTTACAATGTCAGAACACGTGCATGAGACAGGGTGTTAATTACAATCTGCCAGAATGACTCGCCACCTTCAGATTTCTCCAACATCGTTAAAAATGATCAAATACGGAACATATCGGCGTGCGCAGGCCAGAGTGCTGAAGCTCGGCGCATTGTTATTATGAAGCTAGGGCACATGTGGAGGACACGCGCGCGCGCGCAAAGATATACTTGTTTTCAATTACATTTATTGGGCCCACTTACTTTTTCTTAGGCCCACCCACAAATGAGTTTCTGGCTACTCTAATGGTGACATATGACAGACTTCTCTGAGCTCCGCAGCCATTACACTTTTCACGTCGCGCACCCCCTAGCGGCAGCTTACGCACCCCCAGGGGTGCGCGCACCACACTTTGGGAATCCCTGCTATAAGCAATACACTTTGGTCTCTGTTGCACTTAGGCTGGGCTGCATGGTGTTGCTTTGCAGCAAGAAGGTTGCAGGTTCGAAACCCGACTGTGGTCTTTCTGCGTGGAGTTGCATGCTCTCCCCATGCATGTGTGGGTTCCCCCAGGGTGCTCCGGTTTCCCCCACAGATCGCAACATGCCCTATAGGTTAACAATCGTACAACGCTTTGGATAAAAGCGTCTGCGAAATAAATAAACATAAACATAGCCTAGCTGTTAGCCTGTCAGTTCTGCAGTTTTAACACACTGTAGCATAACTTGGAATAGAGTCACTCTCTCTCTTTCCCAGTTAGATGTCAAAGCCCCAACTTCTCACTAATTACTGATACCACCAGTTTCTTTATCATCCTCCTTCAGCCGATGGTTTTATTCCATCTTCTGGTGTTCCTTCCTGCTGACGTCCCTTTCACTTGGGATCACTACATCTATCATTACCTTTCCATAGTTTGTCACCCATCATGTAACTTAAAACGGTTGTGTGTTCGAATTCCAGTTCAAACTCTTCTCAGACACGATAACAATGTCATGCTTGGATGTTGAACCAAAGTAAGAAGGTCAAACATAGCTTAGCTTTACTGCTAATCTACATGTAGCCTGCAAGCTGAGTCCTTCCAGTCTTCTCCACTGCATCCACCTGAGTGTAATCCTTTCTGCTACAGAACATTTGAGTTTGGACGGTTTCACTCGTGGTTGATTTGGAGACATCTGAGCTTATTAGAAACAGCAAACACAGTTTATCTTCATAGCTGCAGGTCAGGCAGTTGTGGATGCTGCAACATAAACTGTTATTCATGTTTTTGATAGACTAGCATTAAACTGATGTTGGAAAAATGAATGGAAGTGAAAAAAAAAAGAAATACGGAGCAGCCAGCCACATTACTATGTGTCCTATTAGGTAACATATGGTATATTCAATATGATGTGGCTTTTAAAGGGCTCAAATTTCTGCTAGAAGGCCTCATACTGGGGAATGAATCCTATAAAACTCCACACATTTTTGGATGTTTTCCTGTTCGAAGACTTGGCGCCTCTTCCTGTTGAGCAGTTGATGGAAAAGAGAGATAAAAAAGAAGGGGACATCGATGGAGAAAACTGCAATCGTCCCAGAAATATGAGTGTGACGAGGGAATATAAAACGGGTTGGTGGACGGAAAGGAGTGGGTATGAACGAGAGGCAGAAAGTGGATGAGATTAAGGCCAATGCATCAGCTAGAGATCATTTATTGTACATTAGACACACACACACACACTTATATATATACATATATCTATCCATCCATCCATTTTCTGAACCCGCTTGTCCACGCGGGGGGGACACACACACACCTCAGGACAATTTGGACAGACCAATAAACCTAACAGTCATGTTTTTTGGACTGTGGGAGGAAGCCGGAGTACCTGGAGAGAACCCACGCATGCTCAAGGAGAACATGCACACTTCATGCAGAAAGATCCCAGGCTGGCAAGCGAACCCAGGACCTTTTTGCTGCAAGGCAACAGCTCTAGCCACTGCGCAGCCTATATGTGTGTGTATATATATACATATATATATATATATGTGTGTATATATACATATACATATATGTATATGTACATATATATATACATATATGTATATGTACATATATATATATATGTATATGTACATATATATACATATATGTATATGTACATATATATACATATATGTATATGTACATATATACATATGTATATGTACATATATATATATATATATATGTACATTTTTTTTATTTATTTATTTAGGAAGAGGGGCAATACATATTAATGAACATTTCAATAAATGTAAATATGCCAGATTATAGCCTTGGGCTAATTTCCATCTGCAGACCCTCCGGCAGGTTGATGTTAGACACAAAGTAGTGTAAACATACAGAGATAGTATTTACAAGTCATGTGACAGAGACAAAAACAGTCATCCCATTATACTAACACAAACAAATGTCCAAGAAAGTGGACACAGAGAACAACATAGACAGCAATAACGGAAACACATCAATTGTATTGCACAAACCCTGATACTGCATATGCCCTGACTGTCGTGAGATTACATTCACCCATTACACTAGCAGTTGTTTCCCTTTTAATACTGTACCAACTCTTTTCCCGGGCAAATAAAAAATATAAGTATTAGACATGATCACATGTTTGTGTGTCCCTCAGCCGCTGTTTTAAGTGACTCTTAAAGATGTTTAGATTGGTACTTTCCCTCACAGATAGTGGAAGACTATTCCAGAAGGTCACTCCCTGGTATGACAGAGCAGTCTGTGAAAAGGTAGTCCGCCTGAATGTCAGTTCACAGTCACCTCTAGCAGTGGCTCGAGTCAGTCGAGACCCGATAACACTGCTAGACTTTTGTTTAATAAAATCACTCATTGGTGGTGGTGCCAGACCATGTATAACTTTATATATTAAACAGGCTGATTTAAATAATTTAAAATTAGTAAAATTTAAAAACTTGTATTTATCTAAAATTTGACAGTGGTGATATGAGAGAGGTTTTTTATCTAATATTTTCAATGCTCTTTTGTAGCATACTTCAATTGGCCCAATAGCAGCCGAGCTCGTATAGGACCAACTGGTAATACAATATTCAATATGAGCCAGTATCATAGAATGCAGGAATGTAATCACTGCTGTGTCTGTTAATGACGTACGGATATATCTAAAGTTCCGTATATTAACATTAACAGTTTTCACTACTTTACTATTATGTTTTTTAAAAGTTAATTTAGAGTCTAATCGCACTCCCAAATACTTAAATTCCTCAACATTAATTAATTCATGTACACCCAAGCAAACTTTTCCTGCAGCCACGGTTGTTTGAGGTTTACTGAAAAACATTGATACGGTCTTGTTAAAATTAAGGCACAGGCATGAGTCTTTCAGCCATTTTCGTAAATCACGTAATGCCAGTGAAAGCTGATGGGCTGCATCATCCGGAGTTTCGGCTTGCGTAAAAATTACCGAATCATCAGCATACATAATTGTGTCCACATTTGTACATACATTAGGCAAGTCATTTACATAAAGTGAAAATAACAGGGGACCCAAAATTGAACCCTGGGGAACACCTTGCATGCAGTTAAGATAGGGTGATTTGCTATTCTTTATTTGCACACATTGTATTCTATCTGATAAATAAGACTGTATCCATTTAACAGTATGATTACTAAAGTTAAATGTTGACAGTCTAGACCAGAGTGTATGATGATTGACAGTACATGTACATATATATATATATATATATATATATATATATATGTACATATGTACATATACATATATATATGTACATACATACATATATATATATATATATGTACATATATACATATATATATGTACATATATACATATATATATATATGTACATATATACATATATATATATATGTACATATATACATATATATATATGTACATATATACATATATATATATGTACATATATATATATATATATATATATGTGTACATATATATATATATATATACATATATATATATATATATATATATATATATATGTGTGTGTGTGTGTGTGTGTGTGTATATATATATGTACATATATACATATATATATGTATATATATATATATATATATATATATATATATATATATGTATATATATATATATATATATATATGTCACCAAGAGCAACATTTTAGTGATTTTCTCCGCAGCGTTCCTGAAGGTGTGTAATAAGATATCAGAGCAGCAATAACCAATGGCCGCTGTATTATTGTAATGTTATGTTTACTCAAATCAAACAGGCAGACAGACTTAGATGGAGAGTGTGTTTACTCACTAACTCAGTTCATATGTCTCCCTAAGCACCTGCTCCTGTCAGGGTTGTCACGACGACAGAAAGGGCCCCCATATCTCACAATGTAGGCGCACTCGTCACCTGAGAAACCACTTATTAGCTGTCAGACAAACTGGGAATTTCTGACAAATATAAGATTGAGAGTTTTTGTCAGGTCAAATAAGTCATGTTGACCATTAGCAAGAGGAAAATGTCTGAGGTAAAAGAAATGCAAGTTACGCATGCACGCAAGTACACACATCTAAGCATCAGATCTTTAACATTCACACCAAAAACAAAAATAATAATGTTAGTCTTTTGCATTTTTTTTATTAATTGCAGGCAATTGTGTTATAACAATACTAGTAATATGCTAAGGTGATATTAAAAGGTTTTAATAACATTTAACTATTTTCCAAACCACCCCTGTATTATAGAGATTTTAAGTCATCGGTTGTAAGAGCTTTCTTCAATGAAACATATGAAGTCAAATATGTGGATCACCTGCCAGTTAAAGTGTTTTCAAAGGATGCCTTGTGAAGTCGTACATAAAAAAGAAGTAAACCTTAACAGAATATTCCAAGACACCATAAAAAAAGAGAACATTAAAAACGTTGCTCAAAAGCTGGTCATTGTCTTTCAAATCAAAAGCTAAATATTCCTTGAAAGAATGCAAATCCTAACTGTAGAGAAATGATGGAGATGTTCCTTATTTATGACTCATCTTCTCTTATCTGGAAGTGGTTGAGTGTGGTTTGTGAACAACTCACAGCTGTAACAACATTTCCATTTCTAGTTGAGTCGTAGCTGTTTTGTGTCTCTCTACCAAAGCTGCAGGAGTATTTGTAATGATTGTTGTCGAAACGTTTGATCGAAGTCCATCCTGTAGTTTGAGAGACATCGGGCCTAAAAACAAACAAATGTAAAGGAAAAACACGATTGACTCCATATCACCAAAAACAAAATAAATAAATAAATAAAAATAGACATTTTGAGATTGCTTCTTAAAGTTCTGCTAAACATCATTTAAACATTAAAGACAGTAAAGGATCTTTGTTCTGTAACAACCTCATCCTCCATGTCTGCTTTGTTAGAACGTCCTAAAGCCTCCAACAAGCGCTTGTGAATGTAGAACATCTGGGCACAAGATAAGCACACGCTACTATCCATGACAGTAAAGATCTCAGAAGTGGTCTTTTAAATCAAAAAGAACTATATCAATATGTGTTTGAGTATAAAATATTTTTTGGACACTAACTCTTCTTAGTGCTTAGTCCTCTGATATTTTCAGGGAGAAAGGTAAAAAATAATTCAAATCAAAATGAGCTAATTAATAACAGTAATTTATGCAGAATTCAGATGAGTGCACCATTCTGCCTGAGCTGCTCACAAACACATCCCATCCTCAGACCTAAACCACATGAACTGGTCTGTATGTGCTCTACATGAAAACACGTCAGATCTGTTGTCCGTCGCTCACTTCTCTTGTTGTCTGCCCCATAAAACATGTTTCTCAAAGCAGAGAAAGGTGGTGGTCTCCAGGTACATTGCATCTGTGTAATAACTTAAATCTGTGTAACTCAGTTTGGCAGAGACCAACTTCAAAGTTTAAGCATGTGTGTGTGTGTGTGTGTGCGTGTGCGTGTGTGTGTGTGATAGCTCTGTCAGGCTTCTGAAGCCTGTGAAACATATTCACCGATCTCAAGAGAGAACAACTTAATTTTAGTCTTGAAAGCATTAGTGGCAACTCAGAAAGATGGAACAGATTGGGGCACTTAAAAATAACCTAACTGCCAGATGTGTGTGTGTGTGTGTGTGTGTGTGTGTGTGTGTGTGTGTGTGTGTGTGTGTGTGTGTGTATAGGCGAGCAGCTAATAAAGCTACTGGCAGCTGAAAATACATCAAACACTCCAAGAAACAGGGAAAAAAAATTCACAAAAGAGGATGAAATGGAATTTTAACATTCAAATGCTTCTTTACTTCAATACTTTATACTCAATACTCGACATTTCTAGTTTCTAGCTGTTGAATCAGTTCTAAGGAGTGAAAAACAAGTAGTCCAACTTGAGCCAAATGTGAACTACAAAAAAAGCACTAAAACGTTATTAATAAAGCGGACGAAAACACACACACACACACACACACACACACACACACACACACACACACACACACCCCTTACAATCTACCAACCCTGGGCTATGCTTCACAACCTGATACGGATTTGATCAAAATAAGCCTTTCTCACCAACATTTAGAGACATTTGTTCAGGAAAAGCTACAGAATACATTTGAGTGATAGTTTAACCATAATCTGCTGTCTCTTTCAACATTAGGCAACATAATTTTCCATGTCTTGCAACTCACAGTCTCTAACATGTTATACAATATGGTACAGGCCATCCTTTTTCACAATTTGAATACCATCCATCCATTTTCTGAGCCCGCTTTGTCCACGCAGCGCCGCGGGGGGGGGGGGGTGGGGGGGGGGGGGGTGCCCTGGACAGAGAGCCAGTCCATCGCAGGGCAACACAGAGACACACAGGACAAACAATCATGCACACACACACCTAGGGACAATTTAGACAGACCAATTAACCTAACAGTCATGTTTTTGGACTGTGGGAGGAAGTACCCGGAGAGAACCCACGCATGCACAGGGAGAACATGCAATCTCCATGCAGGAAGATCCCAGGACCTTCTTGCTGCAAGGCAACAGCTCTAACCACTGCGCCACTGCGCAGCCACTTTTTGAATACGTCTTTACTAAAGCAAAAAACATCACCCCTGTTTGCTGTACCAAACAGAAACATGATGCATATACCTCACCGCATACCTGATCATATTTCTGAATGCATTTCTTCCAACCCAACACAAGAAGAAGAAGAAGAAGAAATCATTTCTATAGCGCCTCTCAAGATAAAAATCATGAGGCGCTTCACAAAAACAAAAAAATGTTAAAATATAAAAAAGCATTTAGAAAATGTTTAAAAATATATTTAAAATGAGCAAAAATAGACAATTGTGATTAAAACATGTTAAGAAAGAGAGAGAGTGAACAGGAAAGAGGGAAACCAGTGGATCCTGAGGAAGGTGGAATAGGTGGGGAGAGCAGAATAAAGAGAGAGTGGTGAAGAAGGTCATACAAAAGCCAGCTTGAACAAGTGAGTCTTCAGCTGCTTTTTAAAGGAGACCACTGAGTCCACTGATCTCAGGCTCAGGGGGAGAGAGTTCCAGAGTCTGGGGGCCACAGCAGCAAATGATCTGTCACCTTTGACCTTTAGCCTGGTGCTGCACAACCAGTAGGCTATGATCACTGGACCTCAGGGACCTGCTGGGGGTGTAGGGACTAAGAAGATCACCAATGTAAGATGGTGCTTGTCCATGTAAGGCCCTATAGACCAGAACCAGGATCTTGAAATGAACCCTGAAGTTAGTCTCTGACTTTGAGAACCAGCTTGTCTGGGGCACAGATGAGGATCTCAGTCTTATCTTCATTCAGCTGTAGAAAGCTCCCACCATCCAGGTTTTGATAGAGTAAGCAGGTGTGTAACAGCTGCAGCTTAGACGTCTCATGGGGCTTAAAGGAGATGTACAGTTGGATGTCATCTGCATAAAGATGGTAGGAGATTCCTTTGAAGGAGCTCAGGATGTGCTGAAGAGGAAGCAGATAGAGGAGGAAGAGCATAGGCCCCAGCACAGAACCTTGTGGGACACCATGGGTAAGGGAGGTGGTGGAGGACCTAAACTTGGAGACGGCCACAGAAAAAGAGCGCTCAGAGAGATAAGAGGAGAACCACTCCAGAGCAGATCCTGATAGGCCTACCCAGTCTCTCAGCCTCTCCAGTAGCAGGTGATGGTCAACAGTGTCAAAGGCTGCAGTCAGGTCCAGCAGGACCAGAACAGAACAGTCCCCTGCATCACTGTGGGTCAGAAGGTCATTAGAGACCCTAAGAAGAGCTGTTTCAGTAGAATGAGCTCTACGAAAACCTGACTGGAAGCTATCATAGACGTTATGTTCATCAAGAGCAGCTGTGAGTTGTTTAGCCACAACCTTTTCCAAGATCTTGGAGATGAACGGAAGTTTAGAGATGGGTCTGAAGCTGCTATGGAGAGAGGGGTCGAGACTCGGTTTTTTAAGAAGCAGGTGTATTACAGCATTCTTAAAGTAAGCAGGGACCTGACCAGAAACCAGAGAATCATTAATTATAGAGAGCACGCTGGGACCGATGGACTGAAAAGCACTTTTAAACAAAGATGAGGGTAAGATGTGGAGGGGGCATGCAGAGGTCTTCATAGAGTTAACTAGTTTGGTTAACTCAGGCAAAGAAACAGGAGCAAAGCTATCTAGGATGACGGGCCTGGTTGGAGTCGGGAGAGGCAGTGATAAGGCTGAAGGAGAGATGCTAGATCTAACCATATTGACTTTGTCCACAAAGAAAGACAGAAAGTTCTCACAGTCTGCAACAGAGTGGATGGAGGCTGTAGGAGAGGCAGGAGAGACGATGCTGCTGATGGTGTTAACAGCACCTTGGGGTTCCCTTTGCTCTGGGACAGCAGGTTGGAGAAATAGGAAACCCTAGCGTGTCTGACTGCAGAGTTAAAGGATGTCAGAAGGTCCTTTAGGTGCAGCAGATGGACGTGGAGATGGGTTTTCTTCCACAAACGCTCAATTTTTCTGCAGTGGCGCTTCAGGCTGCGAAGGCTGTCATTAAACCAGGGAGTAGGGTTCACTGCAGGAACTGATCTGGTTCTGACAGGACAGATGTTGTCCAGAATGGAGAGGCAGTGCTCGTTAAACTGAGAAGTTAAGGAATCTGGGTCGTTATCAGAAGAACAGGGTGGATCAAAAGCAGCAGAAAAATTGCTAGCTGTGCTCTCATTAAAAAAACGAGACCTAACCATACGGCGAGCAGGAGGTGGGGACGCAGAAACTGATAAGGTAAAGAAAATGCAATGGTGATCTGAAATATAAACATCCTCAGGACAAACACTGTCAGCATTTAGACTCAGGGTAAAAACAAGGTCTAGAGTGTGCCCCCTGGTGTGTGTGGGGCCAGAAACATGCTGGGTAAAGCTGAAGGAGTCCATAAAACCGGAGAAATTCATGGCAAAGTGATCGGAGGGATCATCAACGTGGATGTGAAAGTCACCAACAATCACCAGTCTGGACAGCTTCACAGTGGAGAATAGAAAATCACTAAACTCCTGAAGCAAAGAGCTGTTTGGACCAGGTGGACGATAGACCACAGCACAGTAGAACGGGTCCTTACGCCCGACTTTAATCAGCTGCAGTTCAGAGGAAGCAAAGTGACCAGAGGTTGTAGAGCTACATGGAAGATGGTCTCTGAAAACAACAGCTAGGCCTCCACCACGACCAGAACCCCGGAGCTGGCTAAGAAAAGAATAACCACTCGGGCAGAGTTCAATCAGAGCAGAATAATCAGATGTTTGCTGCCAAACTTCAGTCAGAAACAGAAAATCCAGGTTTTTAGAGAGAATTAGATCACTGAGCAGGAAGGTCTTATTGTTAACAGAGCAGGTATTTAATAGAGCCATGCTGAGTGAGGTGGAGGAATCAGAAACTACAGAAACAGCTGGAGTTAGAGGACGTAAATTAGCAGGGTTAGATCCACGGTGTTTATAAAAACCACTTATGGAGGGAACAGGAGAAGAAACCACTGAGGAATGAGGATAAAGATGCATTCATAATTTGTACATGAATGAAAAACAATGAAACATGATTTTAACACAATATTTATTACCTTCAAACATAAAACCCAAATGTTTCATTCTTTTTTACAGTGCAGCCCTCTTATTTAATGTAAAATGATGAAAATTGTTGATAAAAAGTTGTTTTTCTGACTAAATTGACACATTTCTGCAGGAATTTCTGTGCTTTGTGAAAGTTGTCCTGAGGACACCTAAATCATTAATGCCCTCTGTGGGACGTTGGTAATAGACCTGCCACCAACAGGCTGCTCTGCTCTTTGCATCAGGCTACACACTCAGTGACCACAACCCTCCTAATCTGCTGTCTGTGAGTCATTACTGTCCAAACGGAGCTCCAGGCCGCCACGTCTACTTCTGTAACCTTTCAGCTGATGAGTCACGGTGTGTTGCTCTGTGTCAGGCTATCCCTTTGGTAATTAAAAAGTCTTTATTGATTTTCTTTGGAAATATGGAAACAGACAATAGATACTTTCTCAATAATTTAAGAAGCGGAACAGTTCAAAGGGGGAGTAACACCATGGGTGGAGACTTACCGTAATTCCCAGTCTATAGAGTGCACCTCAATATAAGCCGCACCGGGCTAAAAGTCGCAGATATCTACTGAATTGAAAACGTAGTTTAACTGAACGTAACTGAACCGATCAGTATCAAACAAAACAGAAACGGTATTGATTAGTTTATTCATCGTCCTCCTGCGCTCTGAAACCACTGAAGTCCTCTTCTTCAGTGTCGGAGTTGAACAGCCTCAGAAGAGCTTCGTCACATACCTTTTCTGTGGCGATGTCAGTGTCGCTTTCCGTGTTGCTGTCATCATCCCCGGGTGAAGCTGGGAAAACAAGCAGCGCCGTTTTAATGTGAAAAAATCCTCCTGGGTGCTTTCCGTAGCGCTCCTTTAACCATTCCTTCATTAGACTTTCCAGCATCCATCCTTTCTGGTTGACTAAAGCCGCACCTCATTATAAGCCGCATGGTTCAAAGCGTGGGAAAAAGTAGCGGCTTATAGTCCAGAAAATACGGTACTTCAACCAGACTTCCTGTTAGAAAAACACCTGGAAAAAAGGCGTTGTCTGGAGGACCGAGAGCGGCACTGAGGCAATGATTGATATCACCCCCCTCAACCCCCCGCATGTGCTCTCGAAGTTTCTCAGTCAGAAAAAGAGTTGTTAACATTGCTGTTTGTTGATTCCAGCAACATAAACAAAAATACAGATTCTGTGCCTGCCACGTGAAACAGTAGATTTAGTTTGTCTCTGTTTCACATTTCATTCAAAATAATGAAATATTTCGATAAATACTAAATAATGCTAAATAATAGCTCACGATGAATGATATTAGCATCACGGCTAGCCGGCTGTCGTAAGAAGTGTGTTGTGCAGTAGTCTGGATGTTGGCACGTCTGTGAGAAGTGACGGGTGAGGCACCGAAGTGTCCTCGCTGCTTTTAAAACATCCATCCACCGCTGATGTGCCGCCATTTTAAACAAGCGAAACAGCAAACGTGTGAACAAGCAACCATAAACAACACAGCAAGCAGAAGTAAAAAAAAGATGTCTTCTGCAATGAATCATGGGTAATGGTGTGAAGCCGAGAATACCGTTGATATTTTGAGTAAGTTGCATAAAACTGCCAAAATAATGATTACACATGTTAACAACTCTATCAGACACTCATCTATACAGTACAGGTTATCAGCCAAAAAAAAGCTGATTTAGATGTTACTCAGAATCAAACAGATAGTGTAAAGCCTTTGCTCCACCTGTTAACAGCTGTGTTTTTCTCTTTTGCAGGTGAACCTGAGTTTAAATACATCGCCAACATGCACGGCAACGAGGCGGTAGGCAGAGAGCTGCTCATCAACCTTGCCCAGTACCTCTGCAACCAGTATCAGCAAGAGAATGAGACCATCATCGATCTCATCCACAACACCCGCATCCACATCATGCCCTCCATGAACCCCGATGGCTTTGAGAAGGCAGCCTCACAGGTGACACCAAAAACCCAAATAACGAGTTTGTTACGACTTTCTCAGCGTGCGTTTCCTCTAACGTTTCTGTTGTTTTCTGACAAGCCCGGAGAAATCAAGGACTGGTTTGTGGGCCGCAGTAACGCACAGGGGGTGGATCTGAACCGTAACTTCCCCGATCTGGACCGTATCATCTATATCAACGAGCGGGAGGGTGGAGCCAACAACCACCTGCTGCAGAACATGAAGAAAGCCGTGGATGAAAATACTAAGGCATGCTAACAGTTCGTGTGATTTCATAAAACAGCTGGTGAATGTTGAGTATTGCTATGGGATCATCAAGGAGGTTAATGGAAAATGGGAGGCAGGGCCTTTGTGTTCTTTTTGCTCAGCAGAGGTTTCAGCCATTTTTGCCATACTGACTCTTTCTCAGGGTGGAATTATGAACACTGATCTTAATGTTTTCCTGTTTTTATCTTGAATGTCTTTAGAACGCAGGGCATTATGCTTTACTTTTTGAGATCTTTTAGCCTAAGTCAGACAGATTTTATAGAAGTGATTTTGTTTTACCTCTGACCTAATAATCACACCTGGGTGTATTTAGGGAAATTGAACTCAGTTTCCCCATTGATGTAGTTAACCACTAGCCTACAAATCTTGTCAGACCGCGGCAGTAGCAAAATATTTTGCTCTGCAAGTCAGTCTATCCACGCTCCATTGTAGCCTCAGCAGGTCTTCCATTGGCCCAAATGGTTTTGGGTCTATGGTAAATGGCCTAGCACCTTCTTAGGGTTCTACAACCCCCCAAGGTGCTTCACAACACAATCGGTCAATCACCCACACATTCACACGCTGGTGGGGATGAGCTGCGATGTAGCCACAGCTGCCCTGGGGCACTGACAAAGGCGAGGCCTGCCGAACACTGGCGCCACTGGTCCCTCAAACCACCACCAGCAGGCAAGGTGGTCTTGGCCAAGGACACAACAGCAGCATTCTCTGGTCGGAGCCGGGATCGAACCTGCAACCTTCCAATTACTGGACAACCTGCCCTACCTCCTGAGTTACTGCTGTCCCCTTTTTAGCCAGTTACAGAGCTCTAGGTTTGTTGGACAGGCTTAACTCTAGAGCTGCAACAGAGAAAAACTACAAAGATGGTATTGGGTCATGAACAGTGCTCAAAATGGCACCAACTTTGAACAATTTAGACTTGGGTTTTTCTTTGAGACATGAGCAGATAGAGACTTAAATCTTTTAACCTATAAAAGGATGTATTTGCTTCTGCATCTACGTCAGTGTAAGGCTTGACTTATTTCTGTAGCAATGAATACGGTTCATTGCTTTTTGCTGATTGGTCATAGCTTTGTCCAATTTTGTATGCAAACACTTAAAGAGCAAGTCACCCCCTACAATTTACTAACTCCACTCCCACTTCATGTTTGAAAAATGCAATAAATGCTGTTGCCTGGCAGACCGAGAGGGTGGAGCCGCTAACAAATACACACACACTCAGGCTCACAATGGCATTGTGACGACATAATGTACCAGCTAACATCATAGCATACCTCTTAGCCAATAGCGGTGGCAGATTTAAATTAAAATGCAGTGCAGAATTTTTCCCTGACGACGGTGCAACACTGCCAGTTTTAGGCAGAATATTTAAATTTTAACTAAGATGCACTGAAGTGCCAAATTATTGACGACACGTGTCTGCAGCACAATTGGACACTCGTTTATATAGTTTATCAGCAAAAAAAAAGTTGATTTGGGGGTGACTTGCTCTTTAAAAAGTCAACCTTAGATTCTTTCCGAGAACCAAGCTCCGTCTAAGGGTGCACATAAAGGATAGCTAGCCAGGCTGGTTGATCACGTGATTTAACAAGAGGGTGATTTATTTTTCACACAGGACCAGGTTGGTTTGGATCACTTTTATCTGCAAATCAACAAAATCATCATTAGAGAACCTTTTCTATTTACTCGGGTTGCTGTTTGTGATGTTTCCTGATCTGTAGCATCCAAGTATTTAGCAGAAACAGAAGAGAGAAATTAGTCACCAATGATTGAGTTTGTTTCTCATGAATGAAAAGATTATTTTTGCATAAATTCAAACTCATAGTACATTTGTTAGCAAAAGCACTGTTCCAGGTCTTTTTAAACATAAAAGATAGATTTCTGTCTGTTGCCTATCTTTTTAATTGTCATTCTTATCAGTAACACTATTGCATACAGAGATAGCCCTGTGTGAATATTTTAGATAAATACATTCTCTATTTTTTTCGTCTCAGTAAATGCAAAATGTTTTTAATGGTTCTCAACATTATTTTTATTTTTTTTGGTAGCTGGCTCCTGAGACTAAGGCTGTGATCCACTGGATCATGGACATCCCCTTTGTCCTCTCAGCAAACCTTCATGGAGGAGATGTTGTAGCCAACTATCCATACGATGAAACCCGCACCGGTAAAACACTAAACACATTCTAGGAGGAGCTGTGATAACTTTCTTTTATTACTTGGCTATTTTGGTGAAAGTAAAGGAACAACTATTTAAGGTGTGACTGAAACAAACTTTTTATTAGTTTTGTTTCCAGAATTCCTTCCAATGTAAACTCAAACCAGGTGGATAACATGTTTCATTTTAATCAGAAGCAGCTGGAGGTGTGCTGTTATCTAAAACACGTCCTGCTTTTGTTTCACTCCTCATCTGTTTTCATTATTTAAGGATCTACTCATGAATACAGCGCCAGCCCTGACGACGAGATGTTCAAGTCCCTGGCCCGAGCTTTCTCCATGTACAACCCTGTCATGTCCGACCCTCACCGACCTCCCTGCCGCAAAAACGATGACGATTCCAGTTTCAAGGATGGCATCACTAATGGGGGAGCCTGGTACAGTGTGCCGGGAGGTAAGAGACAACCTATTCTAGTAAAGATACTCATGTATTTCCAGTCTAATGAAGGTTTCTTTTGAAATGTGGCATTGCAGATGAAAAGTTACTTTGTTTAACGTCATGTTAGATTTGGTGACTTTTAGTGGTTCGATTAAAAACCAAACACACATTTGGGACTTTTCAAAATGAATCAGTTCAGGGAGCCAGCTTTCCAGGAGTGATATTAGAGTCTCTGGGTGGAAATTTACTGTTTAATGAGAGATAGCTGGTGAAAATGATGTGTAAACAAATCAGAATGCATATAGGCACAAACAATTAAGAGAAACTGACACATTTATATGGTGCTGCATCTGCAGTGATGCGGGCGTTGTGCCGGTCTGTCGTGGTGAAGAGATGGCTGAGCCGGAAGGTCGATCTACGTTTCTACCCTCACCTATGGTCACGAGCTTTGGGTAGTGGCAGAGAGAATGAGAACGCAGATACAAGCGGCCAAAATGAGTTTTCTCTGGGGTGGCTGGGCCTTAGAGATAGAATGAGAAGCTTGGTCATCTGGGAGGGGCTCAGAGTAGATTTGCTGCTCCTCCACATTGAGAAAAGCCAGTTGAGGTAGCTCGGGCATCTAGTTAGGATGCCTCCTAGACGTCTTCATGCTGAGGTTTTCTGGGCATGTACAACCGGGAGGAGACCCAGGACACGCTGGAGGGACTATGTCTTCCAGCTGGCCAGGGAATGCCTTAGGATCCACCCAGAGGAGCTGGCCCAAATAGCTGGGGAGAGGGAAATCTGGGTCTCCCTGCTTAGGGTCTCCCTGTTCCCGAGACCCAATAACAGAAAAGCAGCTGAAAATGGATGGATGACACATTTATATATAAATAGTTGTTTTCTTTATGTTTAACTTTTTCTCCCTTCACATCGGGGAGGGCGGTGCCCCTATGAACGAGTGACCCCAATGATTCTGTCATTGTTATTTTTTCAGTCTCTCTGCCTCTAACATCAGTTTCTTTATTGCATGCTGTCTCATCTCATGCAGGGATGCAAGATTTTAACTATCTCAGCAGCAACTGTTTTGAGATCACTCTGGAGCTCAGCTGTGACAAGTTTCCCAACGAAGACACTCTCAAGACCTACTGGCAGCAGAACCGCGACTCCCTTGTCAACTACATCGAGCAGGTTGGCAGCACTCTGCCATCAAAACTATTAAATTATGGATGGAAAGGAAAATTCCTGACTCGTGACTCTACACGCTATTGTACCTGCACCTGCCAGACTAATCTCACCAGTTTTTCTTCTGCTTAACATGATCTGACCAATGAGCACATCGATTTACAAATGGAAGAGAGATATTGAGATATAGAGAGCTTTTAAAATCCTAAAACGAGCAGAAAACATTTAACACTCAGCAGAACATTTAGATTACACACTTTATTAATAAAATAATAATAAATATTAATAAAGTATCCTTGATTGATTATTTTGTCCATGTGTGTTTGGTGCAGGTTCACCGTGGCGTTAAGGGCTTTGTGCGTGACCTACAGGGCAACCCCATTTCTAACGCAACCATCTCAGTGGAGGGCATCGACCACGACATCACCACGGGTATCAGCATTTGATGAAAACTCACACCACCTGTGTTATTTCAAACATTTCAATGCTAAAGGAAGTAGAATGGTAAAATGCTGCGACGCTGCCATCTCATGGACATAGTTAGTAATACATTTTCTGCAAGTGTCTTTTTTGTTTGTTTAAATGAGTTTAAATAAACAGAGGTTGATTTAAACGTGACTTGATACTTGATAACCATTTATTAAGGCAAAATCTGCATTTTATAGCCAAAGATGGAGACTACTGGCGCCTTCTGGCTCCAGGAAACTACAAAGTGGCAGCTTCTGCTCCAGGATACCTGACTGTCATCAAGAAGGTGGCTGTTCCCTACAGCCCTGCAACAAGGGTAAGGCACACTAAATAAATAAATAAATAAATAAACAAAAACTTGCTTCCACTGTTGTGCAGAAACCTTCTCCTCCAGAATCTCAATTTTAAACCTACAGCAAATTTAAATTGTGGCACAAAAAGTTTGTTTTAATGCAATTAAATAAAAAAGACACAGCAAATGTTAAAAATACTAGTTTAAACGTGGATCTGTCCTCGTTTATGCTCCCTTATTAAGCCTCCCTTCTAGTGTTACTGTTTAGGATTTTTGATTTTCAGAGACTGGAAGTGAGGAAGAAGGGTCTCTGAAACCTAAATTTAGGTAGAAGGTGACCTAAATTGTGTGACAAAATTACAATCCTCTTCTAATTATTGAGTATTTAGTGAGCATCTTAAGTACAAGTGAAACTTAAACAATTGGAATATGATGCAAAAGTTAATTTACGTCAGTAATTTAACTTAAAAGGTGAAACTAATGTTTGAAACAGACTTATTACATGCTGTCAGGGACCGAGCAGTAAAACTCCAGGACAATGGTATAAAAAGAATATCTTCTCCATTTATTTCATAAAGAATTAAACAAAATCAAAACAAAAAACCAGGCCCAAAGGAAAAAATGGCCACAAAAATAGCCTTAACTAAAAGTAAAAAGCAAGACTCTCTCAAACTGAGACACAGGGGAATTTATACACACAGGCTAGCCTACGGACAACGAGGAGGGGAGAGACAGGGGAAACACTAAGACAAACAGTAAATAAACCTAGGAAACTAAGTCAACAAAGTATAACTACCACAAAAAAGTTTAACTAATACATTGTAACAAAATCTGGTAAACTCAATAGAGCTTCAGAACGTCTGGTTTCTGGTTTCTTCATTATCAAGCTCCCTGCTTCCAGCAGCCAGATGGAATGTTCCACTTCCTGCATGGAGTTACACTGGGCGTGTCCCCTCTCTCTGCCAGTTCATCCAATCTCAGAATACAAATGAAAATAGTTAATGATCAAAAAAACTATGTGTAAGATAAATTACTAAATGTGTGCACCCATTAGTAAGCATCATACAATATTGCCAAAATGAAATAATAAACCAGCATATAGAAAAAGATATTTAAATAATACTAACACTGAGAAATGGCTGGAGGAACCTCCACACATGCAAAACCAGATATTTCAGTCTCGATGTGTTATAATTGCGATGCATACGGTTTACAGCTTATGAAAACTAATTGTAAAATCTCAGACAATTGTGAAAAGGTTCAGTATTCTAGACTCAAACTCTAATCCAGAACTCCTGCAAAGGGTTCTTGAGCCTTTAGATGGTCTCTCAGTCTGAGCTGAATTACTGAAATAAATAGATTTTTACATCACATTCTAATTTTTCCTCTAATAGAAAATCAGTCAGGTTAAACAATGTTTGAGTGAGGTTTCAGATGTTTATTTTTATTATTATTTTTTTTGCAGAATCCAAAATGTTATTAAAACAAACACGTTGTCTTTAACAATTAGTCATTTAAACTTTAATAGATTTTTAAAAGTTGTGAAATTAATATTAAATAAATTCCAATGACATTTTCTCGCCTTTTAATGATCTCAGTTTTGAACCTAATGAGGCCCTGATACCACCGTGTCATGTTTTAAAGACAATTACCAGTTTTATAATTTTACTTCCACGTGAAATAAATAATATTTTGTGAAAGATATTTTTTATGAATCTGTTTACTAAATGAACACGTCTGTACTGCTGTTTTCTCACCTCACACACTCTTCTCTCTCAGGTGGATTTTGAGCTGGAGTCCCTGATGGAGAGAAAGGAGGAGGAGCGAGAGGAGCTGATGGACTGGTGGAAAATGATGTCAGAGACACTGAACTTCTGAAGCGTTTCCTTTTTTTGTCTCGTTGATGTCCGGCGCCTCCACACATCCATGTAATTTATTCATTTTGTTTGTGCGTGCGTGTGTTCGTCCACACTAAACAGAAAGCTTTGATTCTTTTTGGTTTTCTTCCTACTGCTAATCGAATCGGTTATTCTGTTTTGCTTATAACTCCCGTTGCTTGTTAGAAATCCTGCACACGTAAAAAAAAAGGGAGGATATCAGCAGGGTGCCTGGTGGCAGTCAGAATGGTGTAATTATTGTGTTCTTTACTGTACATGTGACATATAACCAATGAATGACTGAGTAATTATGTAGAAAAGCCGCTTACATTATTATATCATAGCTCTGTCGATAAAAACTCACCTCTCTTCCCATTTTTCGATGTCTCTGTTTCTCCAGATTTTAGTGCAAAAATAAAAATGACACCATCACACACAAAGAAAGTCCAATTCCCATCGACTGTAAACAGTCTGACAATTATTCACGATGTCTCAACTTTGTAAAATATACACGACATAACAACACTGGTTCTATGGAGAAAATAAGGGACGTTATAAAGCACTGTACTCAAACGTTAAGACTCATTTCCCTGTATGTTATTGATGCTAAGCTTTTTTTTTAATGCATCAAAGCTTTGATCATGGCACAACGTTGATGGTTATAATATAAACTGTATTTATGACTAGTATAGCACAAAAAGCTGTGTTTTTATTACTAAAGTTACATTAAATATATTAACAATTAATTACATTTCTTCATGTTGATTTACTCAAAGCCATGTCTTTGTATGTGCACTACAGGGGCTACTGTAGTCCCCGGACAGATATATTATTGTAACATTAATCTGATGCGGTTGTGACAATTATTTGGCTGTTTGGATGCAGTTCTCAGATATTTGAAACTACAGATGAGATTTATTGAATGTAAAGCTTTAAAGAATAAGTGTGAAACAAAGTTTGACCTGATAAATAAAAATCCCCTTTATGTTGTCAAACTGTTTTTTGTCTTTGTTTTCACTCATTCAGAGAAAACTAGAAGCCTTAACAAGAGGTTATACACACCGCCGCTTCCTGATGAAACTTTTGTAAGTTTTCACAGAACTTTTAAAGTGGATTTTTGTGGAATTGCTAATTCATATCATACCTGTGGTATAGAAAGTTTTATGAACAGACTCATTTTGGAGTAGCCAAATAGATGGCTAGTGTGAGCTAAAAAAACCTTCATTTTGAATAAACAGTATTTCATAAAACTTTATGACTTCATGAATTTCAAATTTTATGGTTGGTAATTAAAAGTTTGCAGCAGCATTATTTGTTGCATCCCTTCAGGTTTGAAATGTGTCATAATTCTGTAAGTAAGTGGGGGAGTAAGTAAGTAAGTTAGTAAGTAAGTGAGTAAGTAGGTAAGTTAGTAAGTAAGTAAGTAAGTAAGTAAGTAATTAAGTGAATAAGTAAGTAAGTTAGTAAGTAAGTGAATAAGTAAGTTAGTAAGTAAGTGAATAAGTTAGTAAGTAAGTGAATAAGTAAGTAAGTTAGTAAGTAAGTGAATAAGTTAGTAAGTAAGTGAATAAGTAAGTAAGTAATTAAGTGAATAAGTAAGTAAGTTAGTAAGTAAGTGAATAAGTAAGTAAGTTTGTAAGTAAGTGAATAAGTAAGTTAGTAAGTGAGTGAATAAGTAAGTAAGTTAGTAAGTAAGTGAATAAGTAAGTTAGTTAGTAAGTAAGTGAATAAGTAAGTAAGTTAGTAAGTAAGTGAATAAGTAAGTAAGTAAGTTAGTAAGTGAATAAGTAAGTAAGTAATTAAGTGAATAAGTAAGTAAGTAAGTTAGTAAGTAAGTAAGTAAGTGAATAAGTAAGTAGGTAAGTTAGTAAGTAAGTGAGTAAGTAGGTAAGTTAGTAAGTAAGTGAATAAGTAAGTAAGTAAGTAAGTAATTAAGTGAATAAGTAAGTACGTTAGTAAGTAAGTGAATAAGTAAGTAAGTAAGTGAATAAGTAAGTAAGTTAGTAAGTAAGTGAATAAGTAAGTAAGTGAGTAAGTAAGTAAGCCAGTAAGTAAGTAAGTAAGTAAGTAAGTTAGTAAGTAAGTGAATAAGTAAGTAAGTAAGTAAGTAAGTGAGTAAGTAGGTAAGTTAGTAAGTGAATAAGTAAGTGAGTAAATAGGTAAGTTAGTAAATAAGTAAGTAAGTAGGAAGGTAATTATGTAGGTAAGTACATAAGTGCGTAAGTAGGTAAGTTAGTAAGTAAGTGAATAAGTAAGTAAGTAAGTAAGTAAGTAAGTAAGTAAGTAAGTGAATAAGTAAGTAAGTAAGTAAGTAAGTTAGTAAGTAAGTGAATAAGTAAGTAAGTAAGTTAGTAAGTAAGTGAATAAGTAAGTAAGTGAGTAAGTAAGTAAGTGATTAAGTAAGTAAGTAAGTTAGTAAGTAAGTGAATAAGTAAGTAAGTAAGTGATTAAGTAAGTAAGTAAGTTAGTAAGTAAGTGAATAAGTAAGTGAGTAAGTAGGTAAGTTAGTAAATAAGTAAGTAAGTAGGTAGGTAATTAAGTAGGTAAGTACATAAGTGAGTAAGTAAGTAAGTGAGTAAGTAAGTAGGTTAGCAGGCTTGTAAGTAGGTTAGTATGTGATTAAGTAGGTAAGTAGGCTTGTAAGTAGGTTAGTAAATAAGTAGGTAATTAGGTAGATAATTAGGTTAGTAAATAAGTAGGTAATTAGGTAGGTAAGTAAGTGAGTTAATAGGTTAGTAAATAAGTAGGTAATTAGGTAGGTAAGTAAGTGAGTTAATAGGTTAGTAAATAAGTAGGGAATTAGGTAGGTAAGTAGGTTAGTAAATAAGTAGGTAATTAGGTAGGTAAGTGAGTAAGTAGGTAAGTAAGTGAGTTAATAGGTAAGTAAATAAGTAGGTAATTAGGTAGGTAAGTGAGTAAGTGCAAGTAACTAGGTAAGTAAGTGTGTAAGTAGGTATATAAAGAGGTAATTAGGGAGGTACGTAAGTGAGTAAGTAGGTTAGTATGTGATTAAGTAGGTAAGTGTGTAAGTAGGTAATTAAGTAGGTAAGTAAGTGAGTAAGTAAGTATGTAAGTAAGTGCGTAAGTAAGTAGGTAAGTAAGTGTGTAAGTAGGTAAGCAAGTGAGTAAGTAAGTGATTAAGTGTGAAAGTAGGTAAGTAAATGAGTAAGTAAGTAGGTAAGTAAGTAAGTAGGTTTAGTAAGTAAGTAAGTAAGTGATTAAATAGGTAAGTAGGTTAGTAAGTGAGTAAGTAAGGAGGTAAGTAGGTAAGTAAGTGAGTAAGTAAGTAGGTAAGTAAGTAAGTGTGTAAATAGGTAAGTAGGTAAGTAAGTGAGTAAGTAAGGAGGTAAGTAGGTAAGTAAGTAGGTAAGTAAGTAAGTGTGTAAATAGGTAAGTAGGTAAGTAAGTGAGTAAGTAAGTAAGTGTGTAAGTAGGTAAGTAAGTAGGTAATTAATAGGGATGCGCCGGATACTCGTTTCAGATGAGTATCTGGTACGGATAAAACATTTTTGACGAATACGAGCATGAAAAGAGTAAAACTCGTAAATATCTGTAATCGTGCTGAAGGAAAATCCTCATTAGGTAACTGACTGTGTTCATGCTCTGTGATTGGCCAGTCACATAGAGCACCCGCCCCTCCCTACACACAAAACTCTGCAGCCGGGAACTCAGTCCCTGTCTGGCCCATCCACGCACACACACATACAGTAATGGATCTCTCTGTTTTCAAGTTTTCTATTTGTTAAAATAAGAATTTTGGTGCGGCTGATGCTACAGTAAGGTCACACAATGTGATAGTGGCTATCACAGAATGTGGCCATCTGCATCTCAGTAATAATGCAGATCTCAGAGTTCAAATGCATTTTTATAAACCACATCATCAGAGAAGTTATTAGAAACAGTTAGTGTGATGTAAACGTCATTAAAACTGAAGTTACAGTAAGGTCACACAATACGATAGTGGCTATCACAGAATGTGACCATCTGCATTTCAGTAATTATGCGGATGTCTTTCATTTTCCCTCAAGATAACAACAACAAAAGGTGTTTTGTGACGTTTGTGTCATTTTATTTCCCTTTTATCTCCACCATGAGTGGCATTGGAGTCACAGGGAAAAAAAATGTAGTAACCAGAAAATCTGCAGTGGTTTCTAATAAACTGAGGATGTGGATCACAACAATTTATTTCAATAAATGGAAGTTCAGAACATTTTACCTGCGGACCTCGCATGTTGTAAAATCTGTTTCATGTTAGGAAACATTTCATGTCAAAGTCCTGCTTATCGCTGCATTTATTGTCCCGTTTGTTTGCAATAAGCATTAACAAACGCTCTTTTTAATATCCATGGTCCGCGCCGTACAACTTCCTCAAAGCTTACGTAGTTTATGGTTTTAGCGTAGCTTCTTCTTCTTTTATGCCAATTCAGGAAGTACAGATGCAACAAAACACACCACTGCCCCCTGGGGTCACAAATTGTGAAGGGTCGCAGAATTTGGTGTAATACCGGACGCGAACTGAGCCGGGAGGCTGCAGAGTTTTGTGTGAAGGGAGGGGCGGGTGCTCGATGTGACGTGCCATTCACAGAGCGTGAAGACAGTCAGTTACCCAATGATGATTTTCCTTCAGCACGATTACAGATATTTACGAGTTTTACTCGTTTCATGCTCGTATTCGTCAAAAATGTTTTATCCGTACCGGATACTCATCCGGCTCATCCCTAGTAACTAATATGTCTAATTATGTCAAAATACAATAAAAATTAACAACTTCCATTGTCTGTGCCACAAATATCCAATTTGTTTAATTTTCAACATTTGCCAACATTTGCTTCACCCTCAGTTTAATGCTTTTGCCTGACAGGTGACAACCAAACACAAATTAAAACCTAAAGATTGATCACAGCTACAACCGATTCAGGTCCAATTTAAGCTGAAGGAAAGCAAGTCTTAATCTGACTGAGGCTCATTTTATCATTAAACCAGCATGAATGGAACTGTTCTTCTCTATTTAGCTTTGCTTTTATTTTACTTAGTCCTCAAAAAGGATCAGAAGAAGGTTATTAGCAGCATGCTACACAATATTCATTTAGTACTGAGGTAATTTTGTGTTTACTGGGTGGAAAAGAATAAAAAACACACTAATGCTTTTACTATTTTAGTGCAGATGTAAAAACATTTTGTTTTTCATTTATATTCTCCTTAATAAAACACAGCACCAAATGCATTTGAAACATGAATATTACACTGATGTACTTTATTGTGATCCAATAAAAGAGATGATATTGTTAGCTACAATTCATTTATAGCAAAATAAATCATTAGCTGTGCTTTCTGGCTGCAAATAATCAATTAAAATAAAATATAACAATGAAAAAAAAAAAGAATATTTACTCTGCAGACATCTTTCTTTCCAAACTACCTGAACTCTTCCTGGTAAACAAAAGCACTAGAGCCGTTTAGACAGCTTGCACAGTCTTTCTTGGGATGAACAGTGTTGGTTTAATGGCAGTTCCAGTCAAACTTCAACTGGAAGACTAATTATTTAGCCTGCAGAGTGCAATGAAAGTGAACTGACAAACTGGTGATGAGAGAGGAGAGATGATGGGCAGATGTGCTTCTGAGGGTAATTGGCTACAGGTGAGTGGAAAAAAGTTTTCATTGAACCAGTCGACCATTGAGAGAGAAGCACGGACAGACGGGAAGAAAGAAACATTAGGAAAAGAGGAGTGGGAGGCTATGCCAGATCCAAACATTACACATATAAAACACATTTGCTTCAAGATTTCATTTTTTATCACACTAATGAGCACATAGCTGAGATATTTTAGTTGGAATTTGGTGGGAAAAGGGAAAACACCTGCATGCATGAAAATGTTAGACACAGAGATCTGCTGTGAGTGGGTGAAGGACATCAGAAAGCACACGTCTCTCTAATCTTTACAACAAGGAATGTTTCTTTGTATTTTTTATTCTGCTTTTGCAAACTGTTCAAAAGTTAAAGTCAACTGCAAACAGCTGACATCAAACAGTAGTGGTCTAGCACTGAAAGAAGCAGCAAAAACACAAAAGGTGATCAGTGCAAACCATGCAGATGTAGAGATGGCTGCCAAAACTGTGCATCTTTCATTTTTTTACTCCACATAAATTTAATTTAACAGTTTTTCTCTATCATTAATCAACACCTACTGTTGTAAATAACAGATATAGATGATATTTATCCATATCTATAAGTTTTTATGGGCTTACAGGAATATTCCTCCCCAAAATTAATTTTCCCCTTCAAATTTCTTTTGTTGCCATAAGACCCAGAGTTAGATAAGTGGGTCAAAGTATTTTCAAATTCAAATTCTAAAATACTTTATTAATCCCAGAGGGAAATTGATTGCTGCAGTAGCTCAGAATAATAATAAAGTCATCAAAGAGTTGTTGTATATTACAATGGCTGTTGGCAGGAAGGATCTCCAATAGCGGTCAGTGTTGCAGCCTGTTAGGTATTTTATATGCGCCACCTGAAATAACACACCTTACATAAGTAGAAATAGAGGAGAGAGGGAGAAGGCATAACTCCCTCCGGAGCTTTCCATCGACTCCCTCCCATATTACCTCTCCTCCACTACCTGAAAGAAAGTTAAAGCACATACAGATGACTTGGTAAATTGTAACAAACCTTTAAACAGACAACAAACTCTGCAAAGTGTGACACTTTGCAAAGGGTGAGAGAAATCAAACATCAGACACGACAGCCATTTTCCTCTCACAATCAGCCGAAGCTGTCACGATCTGCCCCTGCCCTCCTGACTGTGTTTCTCTCCTGCCTTGATTACCCTTATTGTTCTCACCTGTCCCTCGTTAACCTGCCCATGTTTCCCTAATTAGCCCTCTGTATTTATACCACCTGTTTTGCCCCTGTCCTTTGTCAGATCATTGTTGTTGTTTGTTGGTGTTGTTCCTGTTCATCCCATCCTGCCATTAAACCATTTTTTACTTTATACGAAGCCTGCATTTTTACCTCCTGCTCAGCTCATCCACACATGGTCCGCCGTCTCCACCTCGTTCAACGTGACAGAATGATCTGACCAAACCTGGACCTGTGGTGAGCTAACACCTGCTCCCTGGAGGATTTATTTTTTACTTTTTTCTCCTTTAGCAGAAGGAGATTCTGGCCCAGGGTGTTGGCGCATCCAATCTGTTCTCCGGGATGGTCAAGCCTCTGGGTGGGTTTCGGCGCATCCAGTTAATTTCCTGTGGTGGTCGAGCCCTTCTCCTCTCCTGCTTTCTGCCCCCGTCCCGTTTTTGTCATGGAAGCCGCGGATCCTGGAGCTTTAAGGGAGTTACACCCCCTACGCATGCCATCGTTCTCCGGGGTGGTAGGGCTGGTCTCACCGCTCTTCTCCTGCTTCCCTGCACCCAAGCCTCTTCCTGAGATCCAGCTAATCGTGCCGTGCACCTGCTCTGACCGGCTGTCGAGTGCCTGCCGCCGATCCAAGTCTTCCCGTCTCCAGTCCAGTCAAGTCTTCCCGTCTCCAGTCCAGTCAAGTCTTCCCGTCTCCAGTCCAGTCCAGTCTTCTCGTCTCCAGTCAAGTCAAGTCTTCCCGTCTCCAGTCAAGTCAAGTCTTCCCGTCTCCAGTCAAGTCCAGTCTTCCCGTCTCCAGTCAAGTCCAGTCTTCCCGTCTCCAGTCCAGTCCAGTCTTCTCGTCTCCAGTCCAGTCCAGTCTTCCCGTCTCCAGTCCAGTCCAGTCTTCCCGTCTCCAGTCCAGTCCAGTCTTCCCATCTCCAGTCCAGTCAAGTCTTCCCGTCTCCAGTCAATTCTTCCCGTCTCCAGTCCAGTCAAGTCTTCCCGTCTCCAGTCCAGTCAAGTCTTCCCGTCTCCAGTCAAGTCTTCCCGTCTCCAGTCAAGTCTTCCCGTCTCCAGTCAAGTCAAGTCTACCCGTCTCCAGTCCAGTCAAGTCTACCCGTCTCCAGTCCAGTCAAGTCTACCCGTCTCCAGTCCAGTCAAGTCTACCCGTCTCCAGTCCAGTCAAGTCTACCCGTCTCCAGTCCAGTCAAGTCTTCCCGTCTCCAGTCCAGTCAAGTCTTCCCGTCTCCAGTCCAGTCAAGTCTTCCCGTCTCCAGTCAAGTCTCCCCATCTCCAGTCAAGTCTTTGAGTCCCCAGTCTCCTGTATTGTGTGGCCTTGTGGGCGTCTGGTATCCGTCCTCAAGGGTGGGGTATTGTCACGATCTGCCCCTGCCCTCCTGACTGTGTTCCTCTCCTGCCTTGATTACCCTTATTGTTCTCACCTGTCCCTCGTTAACCTGCCCATGTTTCCCTAATGAGCCCTCTGTATTTATACCACCTGTTTTGCCCCTGTCCTTTGTCAGATCATTGTTGTTGTTGTTGTTTGTTGGTGTTGTTCCTGTTCATCCCATCCTGCCATTAAACCATTTTTTACTTTATCCGAAGCCTGCATTTTTACCTCCTGCTCAGCTCATCCACACATGGTCCGTCGTCTCCACCTTGTTCACCGTGACAGAAGCTTGTGAAGAGCTTTTATTGAACATACACACCCTCAAATAGGTGAAACCCCTGTATGACCAGTTTGCTTTAACTAA
Organism: Nothobranchius furzeri; assembly: GCF_043380555.1. Classification (NCBI taxonomy): domain Eukaryota; kingdom Metazoa; phylum Chordata; class Actinopteri; order Cyprinodontiformes; family Nothobranchiidae; genus Nothobranchius; species Nothobranchius furzeri. The sequence goes on along the minus strand of NC_091744.1, from coordinate 20,734,682 downwards.
TGGAAAAACACCTCGAGCCGTTTCTGAAAACACCCAAACGTAAACAAGTAACTAGGTCAGGGTTTTTCCTAACACATTTAAGCAGCAAGGGTGAATGAACTCTTCGCATAGACAAAGGAAAAGATTTCACAACAAAGATGAACAATTAAAAATACCTATCAATCCCTCCTGATGTTCATTTTTGTTATAACAAATCAGAATAAGATGTCACTAACCCAATAATCAATGAACATGAATTATGAATCAATACGAGGATTTTAGCTTAACAATAACCCAGACACCAAAATCTACTTTATCCTGTGTGCCTAGCTTTATTAAGATAACTTACATCGGTCATCATCAGTTTGTTTACCATGTTCTTCCTAAAACTAAGCAAATCATGACTAGGATAACCATAACAGGTGCAAGAAACTTTAACACGAGTTGATACCAATTATCAGATACCAGCCAACTCAGTCTATCCGTTGGATTTCAGGAAGTTGCTAGAGGGGGAAAGTTGATGTTAATGGTAATGTACGCAGCTCTAACTGTGGCAGAGCTGAGGTCAAAGGCCTTGTCCGTGGACTGGAAATTGTAGTTTGAGCTCAACAATGTCTTCCGTAGAATGGTGTTGCCCTTTCGTCGAGATGAAACAGAAGGGTCATCACAGACCCAGACACTCTTTCTTCAGCTCAAATGTCCTCGAGCCTGTCAGAACAAAAGATGTGTGCGTCAACAACGTTGATGATGTTATAGCAACAGCCATGAAACCAGACGGGAGATTTGGGGTACTGGATCTTGACATCGTTGGAGGCTGGTCACAGCGTCGTGTGAACGGACCCAGGAGGGGTCTCAAACACCAGGTGTTGTTTCCTTTGTTCCTCCCAACTGCTGCTATTTCCTCTCGTTCCATCAGATGCTGAGGGGCGTTGTCAGGGCAAAGGGCGATATCTATGGCGTTTGAAGCGTGCCACAACCCGTGCACGCGGATTGGGTCCACAGCGCGCGTGTGAACGGGACTCGCGAGCGAAAATATACATGGCGAGAGGTCATTTGTGCACTGAGAGGGAGCAAACTGTGTCTGTGAGCGCACAAGGATGTGCACAAGTGACAAACCTGCGTGTGCGCGTTGTCAACGAGCACACGGCAGAGGAAAATGTGCAGCACGGCAGCCTCTCGCGCGCTCGGCAGCCTCTCTGCGCGCTCGGCAGCCTCTCTGCGCGCTCGGTTTCTGACTCTGCTCGCTTGGCTGTAAGGGGTTTTGGCACTCTGGAGGCGTGGCCTGTGGCAGATCTTCTCTGTCCTCTGATTGGTTAGTTTACCCCGCACTTTACCCTCTACCTATCTATATAAAAAAGTCTGATATTCAGTAGTTGCTGGCATAGCTCAGCTGGGAGAGCGGGTGACTCTCCCCCTGGAGGACCCAGGTTTGAGTCCGGGCAAGGAAAATAGAGTAGATGTCATGTTATTTTTTCCTAATTCCTGTGATATTATTTTACAGTTGTGACCGTTCAACTGTCATTAAACGTCCGAATGTTTGCTGGGCAGTGTTTTAAAAAGTGCACATAAGCTAGATGGTTTTAACCATATAAAATTACATTTTTTGTGATACTGGAAAAATACATACTGAAATAAAACTACTGATTGAAAAATTTATGACTGTGGTTGTACAATATATGACTCACTATTACACTGCAAACTCCCTTAGAGTGGGGCTTCGAGAGAGAGAGAGAGAGAGAGAGAGAGAGAGAGAGAGAGAGAGAGAGAGAGAGAGAGAGAGAGAGAGAGAGAGAGAGAGAGAGAGAGAGAGAGAGAGAGAGAGAGAGAGAGAGAGAGAGAGAGAGAGAGAGAGAGAGAGAGAGAGAGAGAGAGAGAGAGAGAAAAGTTCTTGCCTCATTAATGAATTGTTTATTTTTTCAGCATTTAATTGACAAATTATCCTTTCAAATAATTAATTGATGAGTTACATAATTGTCCATTAGAATTGTTGAATGGACTGAGTCAAGTTTGGTGCACTTTATATATTTCAAAACATGTTTTATTTTATTTTAATGATGCATATAAATAATTTAAATGTTAATTTAATGAAATATTTCTATTTTTTCATTACCTCACCCTTGTTTTGACAAAAACGGGACCTTGCTGGATAATATCATGGAGAAACTATTTGTTCACAGTACATGGCTCAGTGAGGATCTGTGTACCAAAGGAGGAGATACTCAGAAATCTGTCTGCAGATTGTTACAACCCAGACTGGAAGTGGTGGGCTGTAATAAGAAAGGAGACCAAACAGAGGAGTGGGAGTTCAACAACTGATTTATTTAACCAAAGTAAGGGTTTACTAAAGCAAGTTAGTGAACAGAAAATGGCCATCTCAAGGTTTTACTCGGATGTCCCTCAGCAGGGTGCAGCACTGTTGAAAGTCATCTGAATGAAAGCTTGATATGCAGCTTCTTTATGAAAGTGTGTAAATATACAGTGTGGTTGCCGTACATATGTTGAGGTTCTCAGACATCAGGCTTCTTTGCCCAGGCCTTCACTAGTGGGCTATTTTAAAAGTTGGTAAGGAGAAAAACCACAGCATATAGCTGATTGTTTACAAATGCAAGGAGGGGAATAACAATCAAAAAGCTTGTGTTCTTGGACCAGATGAATGGAGTGCTCCACATGCACTCTCAGACATGTTATGGCTTCTGTTTCTATAACTTCACATGCAGACATTTGAGGTTTGCCAGAAAGGAAAGCTGGCCTGTACACTTTGCAGGGCACAATTTCATCAATGAAGAAACCCCTGTCTACCATGATGACCATCTCTAGTTGTAGCATTTTCAACACACCAGATTCCCAGGTTGGTCGCTGATAGTTCCAGTATACAGTGCTGAGACAAAGGTCACTGGCCTATGTGGCACAATCCAAATGAGCCTCTTCAGAGTGCAGTTGAACTTGAGGAAAATATATGACTCTGGAAGAGAGGGGAATATGGCCATTGACACCTCAGATCAGTGCAGTCAAGAATTACTGGTGTTTGGGTAGTCCTGAACGTGTTGTGATGCCCCCGCCGTCTCATTGGGTTTTCATTTGTGTTTAATTGTGTTTTTCTTCTGTTGGCAGCTCGTTAAGCAGCCTTGGAGGCACCTGGGCTCAGGGTGTGGTGCTGCCTACAAAGCCTACTGTGTTTCTGCTTTCACTGGGTCTCTCCTGTGTGGTGGAGAGACCTCACTGGCCATTTTCTGTTCACTAACTTGCTTTAGTAAATCCTTACTTTGGTTAAATAAATCAGTTGTTGAACCCCCACTCCTCTGTTTGGTCTCCTTTCTTATTACAGCCCACCACTTCCAGTCTGGGTTGTAACAATCTGCAGACAGATTTCTGAGTATCTCCTCCTTTGGTATACAGATCCTCACTGAGCCAAGTACTGTGAACAAATAGTTTCTCCATGATATTATCCAGCAAGGTCCCGTTTTTGTCAAAACAAGGGTGAGGTAATGAAAAAATAGAAATATTTCATTAAATTAACATTTAAATTATTTATATGCATCATTAAAATAAAATAAAAAACATGTTTTGAAATATATAAAGTGCACCAAACTTGACTCAGTCCATTCAACAATTCTAAATGGACAATTATGTAACTCATCAATTAATTATTTGAAAGGATAATTTGTCAATTAAATGCTGAAAAAAATAAACAATTCATTAATGAGGCAATAACTTTTCTCTCTCTCTCTCTCTCTCTCTCTCTCTCTCTCTCTCTCTCTCTCTCTCGAAGCCCCACTCTAAGGGCGTTTGCAGTGTATTAGTGAGTCATATATTGTACAACCACAGTCATAAAGTTTTCAATCAGTAGTTTTATTTCAGTATGTATTTTTCCAGTATCACAAAAAATGTAATTTTCCATCTAGCTTATGTGCACTTTTTAAAACACTGCCCAGCAAACATTCGGACATTTAATGACAGTTGAACGGTCACAACTGTAAAATAATATCACAGGAATTAGGAAAAATTAACATGACATCTACTCTATTTTCCTTGCCCAGACTTGAACCTGGATCCTCCGGGGGCAGAGTCGCCCGCTCTCCCAGCTGACCTATGACAGCAACTACTGAATATCAGACTTTTTTATATAGATAGGTAGAGGGTAAAGTGTGGGGGTAAACTAACCAATCAGAGGACAGAGAAGATCTGCCACAGGCCACGCCTCCAGAGTGCCAAAACCCCTTACAGCCGAGCAAGCAGAGTCAGAAACCGAGCGCGCAGAGAGGCTGCCGAGCGCGCAGAGAGGCTGCCGCGCACGCACGTTTTCCTCTGCCGTGTGCTCGTTGACAATGCGCGCACGCAGGTTTGTCACTTGTGCACATCCTTGTGCGCTCACAGACACAGTTTGCTCCCTCTCAGTGCACAAATGACCTCTCGCCATGTATATTTTCGCTCGCGAGTCTCGTTCACACGCGCGCTGTGGACCCAATCCGCGTGCACTGGTTGTGGCACGCTTCAAACGCCATAATCCCCAACCATCAGCAGCGACATGGTGGATGGGCCCTGCAAGCTTAAAGGAGACATAACATGAAAAACCCACTTTTTTATCCATTAACACAGTGTGTTTCACATTTTAAGTGTCTAAGTGAGCAAAAAGGCTTATATTATTCACTGGAGTTGCTATTTAGATATTTAATAATTAAGTTTTGGGCATATTTGTCCACCCGTTCAGTTTTTCAAATTATCTATTACGTATTTAATTTATTTCGTCAGGATAACTACCAAATATGGTCATGGCCCTCGGCTAAACACAGAGCCAATCCGCCATTTTTTCTTCTCGCTAAGATTTTTTGTAGTCCTATTGGAAAAATGCAGAATGACTGGTTATTTTAGCCACACACAGCTCAAAACTGTTCCTCGTTTTAAGGAAGGGTGGTGTGGCAGTATTTAAACCCAGCTGATGACACTACTGCTAAAAAAAAAACACAGAAGAAAAAGTAGTGTGTGTTTGTGTGTGTGTGTGTGTGTGTGTGTGTGTATGTGTGCGCGCGGTTCGTTCTTTCGTTCGTGTCTCCCAGGCTAGTGGCTAAGTACCGAGGGCTTCATCTATCTAGAAGGAGTCATTTCCATCTGAATGTGGCAGCGATGGGACCAAGCCCCCACAATGCCGCTCTAAAAATGGTCCCATCCCGGAAGTAAGAAAAATTGCAGTTCCACCCTCATCCGCAGGGGGCTGGTGCCAGAAGCGAGCAAATCCTCATTGACTCCCATGTTTAAAATGCCGATTTCACAGCAGAAATAAACATGTTTACAGCCTGGTTCCAAAACATGTTTTTTTCTAAATTATCTAGTTTATACTCATGACAACTCTGAGGGGGGTGAATTTTTTTCTCACTCTTCTGTTCAAGTGTATTGAAAGCCTAAAATTCTGTATAATTAATGAGCAGCCGACACAAGTGACCGCCGCCTCAGACCCACGTGACCACAGAGCTAGCTCCGTGGAAAGGCCTCAGTACAGCCTCGGTCCCTCCTGGAAACTGTGTGGGGATTTTGAGTCTCTGTGCTTGTGAATTCTGTTTTGGATATTATTGGTGCAATTGTTGGACAAAATGACTTGCTGTGGTATTAATTGCACTAATAGAGCGTCCAAGGAGTCTCCACTTCATTTTTTTTCGGTAAGTTAAAATCTATATTTGTATTTTATGTCACTGCCGCGCCTTTAAACTAGCTGAGTTTACCGAAGTAGCTAGCTAACTATCAGTTTAACATGTAGCATGTACTGTTTAACCATGAAATTTAAATGTAAAATACGGTAAAATAATTAATAGGGCATATTTCGATGGGTAAAAGGGTAAAGGTGTTTTCATCTGAACCCTTAAAATCTCCAGCAGGCTATGCTGCACTATTGACGTTTTAGCGCGCGGCGCTAACAACTTAGCGACGTGACATGTCTCTGAGAAAGCGTAAAACACGGACGCTTCTTCTGAAGCAGAAAATAACACTTCTTCTTAAGCAGAGCAGGATGTCGCCTCGGCTCGTTCATGGCCGAGCCGGACTGAGCTCGATAACATTGACCAAGCACAGCCACTGGGTCGTTGTAGCTGCCACCAGGCCTGCTGAAGGAACACCAGCGGGTTCAGTGTTGCCAGATCCAAAATCCCACAATATCGTACAGAGAGGCCTAAATTATCGTTTTTCAGTACAAATTATCGTACATTATAAATTTGATAATAACGTTCTATAAACGACTTCTCACTCCAATATAATATAACAAAGAAGGTGTTTTATATTGCCCTGTTTAATTAAACATCTTTAAAACCAGTAATATAATGCCTACAAACATGCTGAGTGTGTCGGCACCACTCCGACCTCCACGCATTGACACAATATGCACATTTGCGCAGTCCTATTTATGTCATTTCTACATAGGTTAAACGCACGCGACAAAACATCACAGCAGTGGAAAAACTGACCCAATAAATGACAAAGGAGCCTACTCACCTAGTTGCTGATCTCGATCTCATCTGATTCAGTGTCTGTTGCAGCAGAATGCTTTTAATCACCTGTACTAAGTGGTCTGTGCTTATTGCAATGTTGTGCTTGGCTAAAAAGCCACATAGCTTGATTTCAGCATTTTTCACATCATTTTCAAACTTCTTTTTCATTAGTTTGCTGGAGACATTTAAGTATAGATGTCTGGTTTGGCGCAATGCATTTTACCCTTTCTTTGTGTTTAGCTCCCTTTGCATGATTCTAGAGAACGGTGATTTCTGATACCATCTGGATGTTGCAGCAACAACAGAAAGCCTTGGTTTCGTTCCCCGTAACAGGTGCAAGCCATCCTTTGAAAATAGGGTCCAACTCCCACGCAGGACGATAAACTTGTGTCCGGTGTTGTTTGCTTTATCTTCATCCGTCCCTTCTCTGGTTTTTCTTTTAAGATTAGAAGCCATTGTCTCATCGCTCTGTCCTCCTAGCTTAGACTTAACTTGGCGCGCTCGTGGGCAAACAGCAAAAACTGGCGGGCCACTGCCACATTATATAACCTTACAGTTTCTCGCGAGAGTAGGCCCTATCGATGTGATTGGGCTATTTATTGTACAGATCCAGAGTCAGTTTTTGTAATAGACACAATAGCATAAACCTGTAAGCACTGAGGTGAAATCTGACTTCAGAACAGTTTAAAATTATGTAATGGACTTGGGAAAGCCACAGCAAAAGACGGTGTTACTAGGTGCAATGTGAAATTATCGTACATTTGAGGATTTTTGAAACTATTGATCGTACATCGTACAGAGCCCAAAATTATGGTACAAATACGATAATTATCGTACATCTGGCAACACTGAGCGGGTTTCATCAGACTCGTAAAGTTTCTTGTTTTTGCTGGGGATTTCTGTATTTTACCGCTCCCTCCTGCAGTCTTCCCCTATTAAAATTTAAAATGTGTAACTTTATGTATTGGGATGAATGACTAATATTCATGTAAAACTAAAACGTTAGGCATTTAGGGGGAAAAAACAAAATAATAAACATTATACAGATGTCAAATAAATCAAACTGTAATTAAACTATATATTTTCAAAGTCATATAGACAGCATGATGGTTTGTGTGATCCGCGCGGTTTCACTTACACCCCTTTAATGATCAGGCTGTTTTTTTTGTTTTTTTTTTTTAATTCAAGTTTTTATTGAACTTTCTTTGAAGGGCTGGTACATAACAGTCTCAATAGATACTAAACATGGAGGGATTAAACATACAGTTATAGCAGTTGATTTTGAATACAAGTCCCAATCATATAACTCCTGCAGACACGTAAAGTTGGAACAACAGCAGTCACATAACATGCTTGATTTCACCCAAGGCCTTTGTCTGTCTTTAAGAAGTTCCAGAATCCATCCCAGTGAGAAGTTCCCTCTCTGTTGTCTTCACTCATTTTACTGAGCATACATTCATATGATGCAGATTCGGCCATTGCACAGACCCATTCCTTAACCTCTGGAGATTCTACTGCTTTCCAGTGTCTTAAAATGACTCGACTGGCTGTTATTAACCCCACTGAGATGATTGAAAAACTACACTTATTTACATTAGGCAACTGAGATTTCTCTCCCAATAAGCACAGTTCTGGGTTAAAAGGGATGTCTGTTCCACACCAATTACTTAGGATCTTGACAATACAGGTCCAAAAACATCTGATAGGCGCACATTCCCAAATACAATGCATGAACGTCCCAATACTCGTTTTGCATTTCCAACACAAATCATCATCCACTAGCTTCATTCTAAACAGTCTAGATGGCGTATAATAGTATCTGTTTAGCACATTATATTGCGTGAGTTTACTCCTCACCTCTCTTACGTGTTTACCACAGTTAACAACAATTGTTTTCCATATATCATCATCGAACATTATGCCAAGGTCTTTCTGCCAGATCATTTTTAACTGGTTGGAATCATCACTGAGGAGAGAGTTAATGATTCTATAGAACTGCGAGGCTTTTTGTTTACTATTTGGAAGTTTCATATACTCAGTTTGTTGTCTTCAATATTATATGGCTGCGAGGTAATACAACTTCTCATTTGCAAGAACTTCCAAAAGTGACCCCTGCCCTCTAAGTTAAACTCTTGCATTAGTTCAGCATATGACAAAAACGCCCCGTCCTTAAACAGATCTCCAATAGTATTTAATCCTTTCACTTGCCACTCTTTCCAGTAAACAGGTTTCTTCCCTATGCAGACTTTGGGATTATACCATAATGGGGAATATTTCTGCTGAGTATGTTTGAGGTTTAACAGTCTATGAACTTTGTTCCATACATCCTTTGAATGTAAAAGTACTGGATTAGTAATGTTAGACGTTTGTGCTAATATCGCTGAAGGTTGAAAAGGTAAACATATCTTTTCCTCCACCTCCATCCACCCTGGTTTATCTGTTATTGTTTGCCGATACCTTGCTATTTTTGTCATCTCAAATGCTAGATAATACAGTCTCAGGTCTGGCAAACCCAGCCCTCCTTTCTCCCTATGTGCACATAATTTCCTTAATTTCAGTCTTGGTTTATTTCCATTCCATAAAAATTTTTTAATTACATCATCTAGTTGTCTAAAGATGGCAGGTGGAATCTTAATTGGCAACATCATTATAACATATGTAATTTGTGGGGCAACAATCATCTTTATAGTATTAATTTTTCCCATCAGACTCAATTTTAGTTTTGACCATTTATCAAGATTTGTTTTTAGCCTTTGAAGCAGGGGGTTGAAATTCAATGCTATTATTTCATCTATATCCTCAGAGAGGTTAATACCGAGATATTTCATTCCCCTACGCGTCCATTTAAAATTAAATGTTTCTACCATGGATGAAATGCATAGCTTAGAAAGGGGCATTGCCTCTGATTTATTCCAATTAATGGAGTACCCAGAAAGTTTAGAAAAAGATTGTATAGTATCCATTAAATGTGGTAGCGACTTTAAGGGCTCCGATACCACTGCCAAAATGTCGTCCACATACAGCAGTAACTTATATTCATTGCCCCCTACCCTTATTCCTTTTATTCCCTGGTGCGTTCTGATAGACACTGCTAGGACCTCCAAGAAAATAATGAATAATAAGGGGCTCAGAGAGCATCCCTGTCTAGTCCCTCTAGTCAGGTTGAAGAAAGGGGAAACTATCCCATTTGTCATCACCGCAGCCTTAGGTTCCTTATATAACATTGTAATCCATTTTATAAAATCAGCAGTGAAACCAAAATGACCAAGAGTGGAGAGCAAAAATTGCCACTCCACCCTATCAAACGCCTTTTCAGCATCCAAAGATAGAGCAGCAATAGGAACATCTCGGGATTGACTGAGCCACATCAGATGTAGTAGGAGTCTAACATTGTCTGTCGATGTTCTATTTTTCATAAACCCAACTTGATTAGGATGTATGATATTTGGTAATACTTGTTGTAAACGTGTCGCCAGTATCTTTGTAAGAATTTTGCAGTCAAGGTTGAGCAAACTAATGGGTCTATAACTTGAAGGGTCAGTTGGATCTTTACCTGGTTTGGGGATTAGTGATATCACCGCTTCGTTAAAAGTTGGTGCTACACAGCCCTTAACAAACATTTCCTGGTATACCTCACGGAGTATTGGTGCAACTATATCTGCAAAGGTCTTATAGTACTCCACAGGAAGTCCGTCATAACCTGGTGACTTTCCATTTTTCATGGAGGCAATCGCCTTCCTAATTTCGGCCTCAGTTATAGGCAAATCTAGTCCCTCTGTTTCATGACTTTTAAGCCTGGGCAGACCTACATTCAGAAGGAACCGTTCTATATTCTCTTTTGGCTTATCCACCGAGATTGAAGATGTGTACAATTTTTCGTAATATTGCTGGAAGATATTATTTATGCCTTTAGCTGTGTAAATTTCTTCATCCCCCTGTTTTATAACTGGGATGGCATTACTATTATTTTTTTCTTTTAGTTGTCTAGCCAACAATTTCCCCATTTTCTCCCCTCCTTCATAATAACTTGTTTTTAGCCTATACAAAGCATATTCTGCTTTCTTGTTATATATGCTGTGTAGGGAGTATTTAAGTTTACATAATTCCTGAAGTTTACTATCAGAAATGCCTTCTGACAGTTCTAGTTCTTTTCTTTTTATTTCCTCCTCTAATTCCTTAATCTTGTTAATACTCTCTTTTTTCTTTCTAGCTGCATGTGCTATAAATTTTCCTCTGATGTATGCCTTTGAGGCCTCCCATACTGCGGTTATTTCTGCAGTACTACCTATATTGATTTCAAAAAATACTTTCAAGTCCTCCTCCACTGCCTTTCTAAAAGATAAGTCTGACAGTAATCCAGTGTTTAGTCTCCATCTTCCCCTTCGTTCAACCTTCTGGCTCGCCAAAAACAGTAGTTCCACAGGTGCATGATCTGTAATAGATATTGGTTGTATATTGCAATTTGCTATTTTGTCTACCAGGGAATTGCTAAGTAAGAAAAAATCTATCCTTGAAAATGTTTTATGACAATGTGAAAAGAAGGTGAAATCCTTTGTATTTGGGTTAATCAGTCTCCATATATCTATTAGTCCCATATCTCTACTCAGCATTTGTAAGGCTTGTCTTTCCTTATTCATGAGGAGAGGCCTGAAAACACTTCTGTCCAAAACTGGGTCCATAACCTCATTAAAATCCCCCGCAAGGACTATTTCACCTTCAGTACTGCCCAGTATTTTATTCACCTCATGGAAGAAGATTGGATCTCCCTTGTTAGGTGCACATATGTTGCACAGTACTAACCGGACTCCTTCTATTACTGCTTCCACACATATAATTCGGCCCTCTGTATCTTTACTTTGCTTTCGTGAAATGAAGCTCACATTTTTGTGGACCAGGATCATAACCCCATTACATTTACTTGAAAATGAGCTGTGAAATAGATGTCCCACCCATCCCACCTTGAATTTCCCTACTTCAAGCTCCCGCATGTGAGTCTCCTGTATAAAAACAATATCTGCGTGGTTATTCTTCAAGAATGTTACAACTTTTTTCCTCTTAATTGGGCTACTGCATCCATTTATGTTCCAAGAAATCTACTTCAATTGTCTGTCAGACATGTAAACTTTTAAATGCTACAGCTGTCTTCAGCTCCTTACAGAAAATAATCCCGCTTCCAACATCTACATTAACAAATTTATACCAGCCTTCTTCTGAACCCACAGAACATAGAACAACCCAGACCGTGCGCATAAAAAGACAAAGAAAAAAAAGAAGACAAAACAAAAAATGTCCGGCTGCTCCTAGACAACCAGTGTCCATGTGGTAACCACCACATGGTGTTGAAAAACCATGTGAAAAAAAAGAAAATAAACCTCTTTATGGTCCGCGGGATTAACGCCGTTCCCATGGTAACCGTCCAGTGAGCCGGGAAGCTCTTCGTCATCCCGCACAGCTCTTATCAGTTCAACCAGAACGCAAAGTTTTTGAAGTAAACAGCTCACCTTCCTCTGAAGTTCACATCACCTCCTTCACCGCTCCTTTATTATCTCCTCCGCTGATTCCACAGTGTTGCAGCTCACGTTTTTTCCTTTCCATCTGAAGTGCAGCGTCGCCGGGAAAGCCAGAGTGTATCTAATATCCAGGTCTTGCAGCTTACGCTTTACCGAGGTGAAGGCCTTCCGTCTCTCCGCCAGCTCCTTCGACATGTCCGGGAACACAGAGAGGCGGCATCCCTCCCAGACAATCCCTCGCTTCTCCTTGGCTGCGCCGATCACCTTGTCCCGCGCCGACTGCCTCAAGAAGCGGATCAGTACCGGCCTCGGGGGTTGCCCTTCATTCGGCATTGGCGCCATCTGTCTGTGCACCCGCTCCATCTCAAACTCCTCACTCATCTGCACGCCGAGGCCCTCAGCCAGGATCTTCCGCACGCATTCATGCAGCGTTCCGTTGGTTCCGAAGGTCTCTCTTAGTCCCACCAGTCTCACATTATTTCGCCTGCTGTGGTTCTCGAGGGCTTGTATCCGGTTCCACATCTTCTCCATTTGTTTGTTCCCACTTTCCTTATCTTTCTGAAGCCGTTCTGACGTCTCCTCCAGCTGCGTAATTCGCGTTTCGACCTCACCGAGCCTCTCCTGCATTGCTGTCACCGTCGTAGTCAGCTCGGCAGTAGCCTGTTTAATAGACACGACATCTGTCGCAACATTCTGGAGCATTTCACTCATTTTCGATATTTCTGCAAAAAGTTTTTCCAGGCTGACTGTCGCAGTCGTGGGTACTGGGTTTTCTCCCGTATCGCTGTCATCTTCGTGGACCTGGCCTTTCCGGGTACATGCTCGTGACGAGCTTTTAAAATATTTCGACGACGTCGACATGGCTTTTTAATCTTTTCAGACTAAATATCAAACGTACGCAGACTCAGTACTCCCAAGGAACAATATTCAACAAGTGTAGTTGCGTTTTTCAGCTAAAATTCTGTTAGTAGCATGTGCGGGGAAGAGAGCTCCCTAGCTTGCGGCCATCTTGGAAGCTGAACCCGCGTGACTCCGATCAGGCTGTTTTTTATTATTTTTATCAGCGGATAGCAGTTAAAATTATGGTAAAAAAAAACTTTATCTGTTTTTGATAACTTAATGCCCAGGAAGAGCATCTTCTCTAGACATTGAATATAACCCAAATGTTTTATTATGAGCAGATCTGATGAAGGTGTAGACAAGCAGTCTGCAAAGTAAAACTTGTTTAGAGTCCAAACTCTTACTAAAGCTTTTGAAAAGAAAAAATGGTTGAATTTTGAGAAATATCCACAACAGGGGAGCGAGACCTCTGAAAAATGTATATTTTCTCTGAATTCATAGAATAATGTGAAGATTCTGGGAAAAGTTGGGATTCTGAGATTAAAACGTAAATCTATCTAATCATAATTCTGGCAGTTTTTGTGTCCTTCTGCTGTGGAAAGTCGTGCAACATGAAGATACTGAGAAGATGCTTAAAACCTGTATTTTTATTCCATCCATTAATAAAATCATGAGCTATTTTTTTAATCCAAATTTGATCCAAAGGGCTATCGTTGGTTCCAGACCCGTTCTAGAACATTCCTCTAATCTTAAAGTCATCATCAGTTTCTTCCTTTTAACAAATATTTATTTGTTCAAATATTTAATATTTATAACTGGAATATTTGTTCCTCCCTCTCCCACTGCAGTTAGTCCTGTCCTGCAACCCTGTTTTTGCAGCTTAGTGAAGCCAACCATCACTAACCTGGGGGTGGTTTTGGACCCAGAGATGCGGATGGACTCCCACATTAGCCAGGTGGTTAGATCCTGCTTTTCCCGGCTTCGCCAGCTACCAAAGATGAAGTCCATCCTGAAAGACGTGTCATATTTTCTCCCCAAGCCGGACCTGACCGCAGATATACTGCAACTCGGTGAGTTGGTAGATAGTGCTTGATGTTAGAAGTCTGTATGCCATCAGATAAACTCGCTCTTTTTGGGGTGGGGGGTGGGTGGGGGGGGAAGGTGAGGCTTATATTGCAGTACGCTCGAGTCAGTAATTTCCGGTAAGTATTTTAAAGCCATATACTTAATTAGTTCTTTGTATGAAGTTTTCCTCTAGGTGATCCAGAGAGGTGAGCCACCAAAAAAGAGAGTTCTGGACTCCCAATTCATTCTCCCACTTGTGCAGTGAACACTTTGAGAGTCATCCCTTCACCACGGACGCCAGGGTACAAACACATTACTTCATATTTTGGTTGAGATTTAAAAAATTGAAGCATTAGCTGTATAACATACCGACGTTACATTGCTGTGTAACTAGAAGAAAATCTTCCCCACCCTTGAATTGTCTGTGACTAGGGCTGTTTAGATGGGAAACAATCATGTTATTAATTTCCATCTAATTCTATGGTTAATTACTCAGGGAAACAAATAAATTTTTGGACAGTCTTTAATGTGTAACTTTATGTATTTGGATGAATGACAAATATTCATGTTAAACTAAAACGTTAGGCATTTAGGGGAAAAAAACAAAATAATAAACATTATACAGATGTCAAATAAATCAAATTGTAATTAAACTATATATTTTCAAAGTCTCGATTCTGGATAAAATCCAACAACATATGCTTTATAAATAACAAACACTACACATGCCTTTTACACACACACACACACACATGCAAGCACATTCACTCACACACACACAGTGCTCTGGTGTACCAGTGTGTTCTTCAGAAGCTGACCTTGTCTGATGTGTGTATATGTGAATCTCTTTTTTTTTTAATTAAGTAATTATGTTTTTTTTATTTTAAGGGAGAGTTTGCCTGAAGGACACAGCCGAGCCGTACCTACAATCTTCTCGTCCTTTAAGGTCAAAAAACCTGTTCCAAGAAGGGAAGAACAGGTAAGTAGGAATGACAAGGTAAGTTTTGAACGTCATCAGCTTATCTGAAAGTAAGATTTAAAAGACCCTATCATCTTTGGTGATCTCACGCCTAGACAACATCCTTTGTTCTAATGGTGAAATTAATTTAAGCTGATCTTTTACCTGCTGACCTCTATAACTTTATTCCTGTTCCTAATTACAAAGAAACACCTGTGCAGAGGAGGTGTTTTGAAGGTGACAGTTTCTGCTTATCAAGCAACAATTGACGGCTACAATAAAGCCTGATTCATGCTTCTTTGTCAGCTCCAACAGGGAGAGACACGCACGCACGGACGGGGACGTTTAGCTCTCATACTTCTCCGTCTCCTGGGGAGTGTTGCAAAGCAATTCCCGGACCGGACAGCAGAGGGCGGAGAGCTGTTCTGTGGTATCCTGTCATGTATCGGTCCAAAATAGTGTGATGATATTGTGTTTTTTGTACATAACAGACTTTAACAGACAAATTTGTCGCATTCTCCTACACCTCTTCACGGGCTCGCCACCTCCAAACCCATGATTCCTGTCATTTCCGTCTACAAATAAAATGCTTGCTGTGCATTGTTTCACTCCTCCAGTCACGGGGAATAAACACGTTCATGTTTTTAGAGGTTTTTGCGAGGTGTTCTTCAAGTTTCTCCGTGTCTGTTGCTAGTTATCTTCGGCTCTTTGTTTTTGAGTGCGCAATGGCGGCGCTGTAGACGACAACGGCATCCTGACCAATCACAAGCTTGCGCTGTCCGTCTCGTTAAACAGATGTTTAAAAAAGTGGGCTCGACTCCATGCGTACTTGCGTGCCTGCTGGGGCCCTACGCAAGGACGGATAATGGAGTTGCGTGTCTCCGCACTGACGCAGGAGAAGCATGAATCAGGCTTAAGATCAACCCTCCTATATTCATGAAACCAAAGAAGTCCAAATGCCTTCTTTAAAAATCCTTTTGATGTCATACTGAACAACTGTTTTATTTGATTCTAATTTTAATGATTCTGTTTCAGGTGGAAATGCTGTGTGATTCCTGTGCCATGTGGCCCATGACCTGTGTCAGCCGGTTCTGGATGTGGCATAGCTGAGTTCTCTGTAGCAAGGTTTTCTGGTGCTTGTGGCGGTTCCAGAGTGCACCTGGTCCAGTCTAACACTTCACATCCCAGCACACGCACGAACACATGCTTGTCGATTTTTGTTGTTCATGTTTGTGGTTCATGCTTTACATGTTTATAGTTGTTCATCCCACGTTTTCTTGATGACTCTTAGAAATGTTTCTTCACAGGTGCAGCTGCTGGTTGCTGTTTTTTATGTTGGTTTCCTAGTTGTATTAATTTTTCTCTTATTTACTTGTTTATCCTCTTATCAGCAGTCTTTATTCGAGATTGGTTCAGCATTTACATGCTGATGTGGCGATACATAACCCAAACCAATATTACTCAAGGGGAACCTCGTACACATTAAGGCTCCTCTTGATGAGCAAATCTGTTCAGCACATTCTGACAGACAGACCACCATTCTTCTGTCATGTTGTTGTACAGGACATTTTTAGAGTTTTTCTTTTCTTCATTTAAAGAGCAATACTTTCACATAATCATTTTCCCACACTTTCTGTATTTTATTGTTTTTCAATAAAGAATGACAAATTATTTAAGTTTGGTTTTTGTTGCACACAAATATAGATCTGTAAGAAATATCTACAAAGCTAATGTTTACATAACAAGTATGATTGGGTTTTGAAATACGGCACTCTGTTTATTTTAGTAAGATTTTTAAACCAAGTAAAGTTAGTAAAGAACACATTTCTATTGTCTACTAAGAAACTGTTGGGATTTAAAATGGGCCTGTTGTACTAATAACTTGTAAATGATTATTCCTCACTTTTTTGTCTTAACCAAAGAAATTCCAGTAATTGAGCAAAAACATTCATTTTTAACACTACCTTTTATAAAGCAGGGCGCAAAGTGTCGGCACATGTATGTATGTCGATGGCCCGCCCCAACCAAACCAGGAGACACAGACGTCAGGGAGGCCAAGGTTGTCTCCGACGGTCTCTGCAGCTCTCTGGGCACCCCGCCTCACGTATCTGTCTCCAATGATCCAAATGGCTATGGAGAAAAAATAACAGGTTTGTCATAATTGTTTTAAGTACAAAACCATACATGAAGTGGTCAAGACAGGTACTTGGAACTTACACTTGCTGCGTTGTGTAGCTGATGTTGGAGACACACAGGCTGCCATGGTGACCTTTTAACAGATCTAAGCAAAAAATGTAATAAAAGAATGAAACTTAAAAACTCCCAGACCTCATGTCACATTTACTAATCAGCTATGGCTGATTTATGTTTTGGATCACAGTGAGTTACACTAATTCTAATATATTTTTATTTCTATTACACATACATACTTTTTAACTGTTATTCTCACATGACTGTTATCAGGCTCTCTTGTTCTGGTTCTCATGATAATTCCGTGTCTTCCAGTAAGTTATCTTGTGCTTACTTCATCTGTATAATGTCTCTTTACTTTTGGTAAATTGTACTGAGTCCAGAATAAAGGCTTGTTGGCTGTACAAGATACAAACAGGTATTACGTTTTGGAAATATATGAAATGTATTTAGGCTGCTAATTTAGCTCGAATACTAATAACTGCCGTATTTTCCAGACTATAACTCGCACTATTTTACATAATCTGGCTGGTCCTGCTACTTATACTCCGGAGCGACTTATATAACAAAATATGTAGGCTACACCGAGCTGCTGCGGGCCGACTCCGACCCGTGGCGCGCTGTTGTTCATTCTGTTATGGTTACCAGTGCTTGTCTTACAATGTGAAACGCTTGGTCTCAGATTTTGTAAGAAAAATAATAAAATGTCCCCCCAAAATACGACTTAAATATATTTTCTCTTCTTCATGATACATTTAATGGCTGGTGCGACTCAGGAGTGATAGCGCCGAAAAAAACTACTGAAAACTTGCTCAAAGCAAAATGTTTTCATTACGGAAATAAATTATAAACTTACCGATTTAAAACTTTTTTAATACAGGTACTTCTCACGAACAGGCGCAGAAAACCTCCACCTAAACTCCGTGTAAGGTTCAGGTCGATGGGTGTTCCAGTTAGCTCCGGTTGGGTTGAAGCTAGGTGGCTACATCCGTTAGCTCGGCTCCCACCTTCGCTTTAGCTTTGGGTTAGCCAGGGTTATTTTTTTTTTCAATATAACTTTATTTAGCACATTTTGAACATACAATTGTAAGACATGAAACACATAAAGTATACCATTGTGGGGGTTAGCCAGGGTTAGCTCGTAGCTAGTTCGCCTGGGTGTCGTCACTCGATCCCAGCCTTACAGCCCCACCCTCAGCTCCTCCTCTCTTCCCTTTTATGGAATTGTCTGGGCTGGACGGAACCTGTGACACGGTCAAAATGGCGGTGGTGGCCACCTCCCATTATGGACAAATAACGTGTTATTGGAGCCTATGGAATCGTTTTGTCCAGTATGTACAGTCTATGTATGGGACACAGCAGCAGAGCGGTAAGCTTCATATCACTCTAAAATGTCGACAAACTTTACTTTAGATTTACGGGCATTAGCAGCACTAAAGCGTTAGCATCCGACTTGCTATCGCTAGCACAGTATGCTAGTAAAGTTAGCACCCAGATTAATGTGGATTTGGCCGATTTTCGTGGAATAAAACGTGATTTCTGATCAACGCCTTTTACACCAGATGATAACCTCCCACTGATTGTAGCAGCAGAGAGCCTGTGTGTTATTCTACTTGAGTGTGATGTAATCTTAGCATCCAGTAAATAAAGTCCCATATCAGCTAAAATGCAGCGTGACAAAGTCATTAAAGTGCGTCAACACAGTGGATTTAATAGAGTTTTAAAGAACAATCTCTGAGTGAAGTGAGGTTAGTTCTATTTCGTCTAGTCTTAGCCCTTAAGCGAGCTGCTATTGGAAGGGTGATCTCAGCATCAGCCAATCATGAAGAGCTTAAATGTATGCCCACCACGTGGGCACCCCTTGTGGGTTATATAAGTGGAGCGACTCCACTGTTCGCCTCCGTTTTTTCTTCACGCCAAGCTTAAGAGTTTCCTTTAAGAGCAATTATACAAGAAAAATCTACTCACCGACCATGTCCAGCGACGCCAGGACCTGCCCGGCCTGCCAGACGGGCTTCATCTCCAGCGGCGACCTGCATGCCAAGTGTGAGGTCTGTCTCGGGGCTCACCACGCTGGCCTGGCCTTGACCCCCAGGCCTCGTGCCCGTTTTGTACCGCTCTGCCCGTGGCTGAAAAGGTCCGCCGGGTCGAGTACTTCACCCCCTCCACCGACGAGGAAATTCCGGTGGCTGGCACGTACTCGCTGGACAAGGCGTTACGGTTCTTCAACGTCGGCCAGGAGCCGGCTGGCTCCTACCGACTGGACGATGTCATCGACAGTGAGGAGTACGACGAAGCTGGCTGCCATAGCCCTTCTTCCCTCCTGTACAACACGGAGGTCGACCACGAGGCTGGCTGCCATAGCCCTTTTTCCCTCCTGTACAACACGGAGGTCGAGAAGCCTCGTGAGGAGCATGACAAGGCTGGCTGCCGCAGCCATTATTCCCTCCTGTACAACACGGAGGTCGACCACGAGGCTGGCTGCCATAGCCCTTTTTTCCTCCTGTACAACACGGAGGTCGACGAGCCTCTTGAGGAGCACGACGAGGCTGGCTGCCGCAGCCATTATTCCCTCCTGTACAACACAGAGGTCGACGAGCCTCGTGAGGAGCACGACGAGGCTGGCTGCCGCAGCCATTATTCCCTCCTGTACAACACGGAGGTCGACGAGCCTCGTGAGGAGCACGACGAGGCTGGCTGCCGCAGCCATTATTCCCTCCTGTACAACACGGAGGTCGACGAGCCTCGCTCAGCGGGTCCTTCTGCCCCAGTGGCTTCTCGCTCCTCCCTGCCAGCAGTTGGAACACTGCTCCAGGAGCTGCCCGCCATCATCTCCGTGGCTGCGACCCGCAAGCGGCTAGCTGTTCCAGAACCGGCTCCCCTGAGGCAGATGAATTGGCGGGAATTTTCGGGGCAACACAGACGCGCCGTCCAGAACCCGTCTGGCCGCGCTTCCCCGCTGCCATGAGCTGCTGGTCCGCCGCCTTCTCCAAGCCTGCCAGGCTCGAGGCACCAATTTCCACATATGCGCCCATTACCAAGGTCGAGGGCTTCTCCGACCTTGGCTGGCCATCCGTTCCCCCACTGGAGCCGGACTTGGCCTCGCTGTGTGGCGTCAAGAACCACCTCACTGGACCGCGAGCAGTTCCCGCTAAGCACGACCAGCTGCTGAGGCGGCTCGCCGATCGTGCACACCAGTGCGCCTTCCAGACCGGCGCTGCAGGAAATAACATCGCCTTCTCGCCTTTGGCGTTTCCAAAATGGTGGAGGAGCTTGACTCTCCTGTCGAGTCAAAAAACCATCATTACTAAAACTGCTGATGCCATCCTCAATCTGTGCGCTGCTGTACTCACCGGTTTTGCTCGCATTGCTGCCTGGCAGACCCTTATCCAGCGGCCTTGTGGCTCAAGGCCCTGCCCTCCATTCCTGAACACCTGCACAGGGAGATGCTGGAAGGCCACATCACCTCTGACGTTCTCCCCATCTTACGAGTGTCATCTAGAGGGCTCAGCGGCTGAACTTTCAGCCACGGTGCGAGACCTGGTCCACTCTCGGTCAGCCTCGCACTCCGGCCGTTCCCCCAGAGGATGGGACGAACGGCGCGGAAACTCCATGCGCCCAGCTGCACGACCCGCCCCGCGGAGCCGGCCTCCCGCTGAGGCGGTACCAGGGAGTTGGCGGCCAACGGTTCCGAAGGAGACAGCCTTGGCATTCTCAGTCACAGGAACCTCGCCGAAAACGACCACGAAAACGACTCGTTGGGGGGAATGTGTGTGCTTATGGCTGCAATGTTAACTCTGTGAATGATTTGGTTTTGAAATAAAACCCAAAAAACGTCACATCGAGAGCACAATCCTACAGTCCTCTGCAGAACCTTCTGCCGAATCCTCACACATGATGTTCCCCGCACCAAGCACTGCAGCACATCTGCATGTTCACACAGTCGGACTCGGTCATGTTATACGGTTAGCTGTAAGGGTGCGCTCCATTTGCGCACCACCCCCAGCCTACGGCCAGGCCCGACTCATCCCGCTTCCCCCACAACGTTGGGTGGGACGGGATGTCATGGCGCTGTCGCGACCACGCGCAAAGCGCGCACATTGCGCGGCTCCATCCGCTGGCACTTTGTCGTTCCTGTGCACGGGCCCAGCTCCCACTCGTCCTTCATCCTTGGACTCCATGCTCTGCGGTGCGGATCAGCCTCTTCCAGCTGTTTCACATTCGCCCTTTCGAGCACAGCCCTCCATGGGTGGCTCCCAGTTCTCTGGTACGAGCGACGGCGGTAAGGGCGCGAAACCAATCCTCAGACGTTGCTCACGTGACCTCGAGCACACGTCCGCTGTCGGAACGCGCGCACGAATGCCTCCCTTCGGCTACTCGCTAACCCAGCGCACTTTCTCCAAATGTCTGGAGACCGCGCTGCAGCCACTGCGCACGGCGGGAACGAGGGTTTTATTTTACCGGGACAATCTGCTCCGATGCGCCCGGTCTGAGGGCGGGGCGTCAGAGCAAACCAGGAATTTAACAGAGCATCTGTCAACCCTGGGGTTTTCTATAAACTGGGGGAAGAACTCCATTCTTCTATCCCAGTCGATTATGTTTCTCGGGGTGGAGCTGAACGCCTCCCTAATGGGAGCACGTTCGTCGCCGGTGAGAGCGGCAGATCTCACCACGGTGATCTCCCGCGTACAACCCCGCAAGATCGTGAGAGTCCTGTTGGTCATGAGACTTCTGGGCATGATGGCTGCAGCCCACTCGGTGGTGCTGATGGGGTTGTTGCACTCGAGGCGCCTGCAAGTTGGTTCATCCGCCTCTGGGTACACCCGATGCGTCAGAAGAGACGTATGTTGAGGGTTCCCCCTCAGTGGGCGGGGACCTCGCTCACTGGGGGAATCCCTGCATCATCTCACACGGGATTCCCATCGGACGTCCTGCGTCACACGTATCTGTGTTTACGGATGCGTCACTGTCTGGGGTGGAGGGCACGTGCTTGTCCCATACGCGGCAGATCGCTGGCCCTCCCACACGCACGAGCACATAAATGTGTTGGAGCTTATGACAGTGAGGAATGTGTTCAGACACTTCGCTGCCCTTCTCGATGGCCGTCATGTCGAAGTTCACACAGACAGCCAGGTGGCGGCAGCCTACATAAATCGCCATGGGGGAGTTCGATCCCCCCCTCTATTGCACATAGCCACATATTTACTGTGTTGGGCACATGTCCACCTGCTGTGCCACCTACATTCCGGGGATCCTGAATGTAGCGGCAGACATCCTGTCGAGAAGGGGGTCCCCGCGACTCCGACTGTCATCTGCATCCCGCACTGATATCACAGATCTGGATAAGGTTCGGGGAACCGTCTGTGGATCTGTTCACGGCTCGCGAAAACGCTCAGTGTCGCCTGTGGTTTTCCCTGAGTCTCCGGGACCACCCCCCGATCGGAGCGGACGCCTTCTCACACCGGCCCGGGCCTCGAGCGCTCCTTTATGCGTTTCCACCAGTCCCTTTGATTCCCCGTCTCCTGGACCGAGTTCGGTCAGAACAGCTCTCGGTAATTTGGCTCCCAGACGCATGTCCGCGTCATGGTTTCCGGACCTGCAAGCGCTACTGTCCGGCTCCCCGTGGAGACTCCCGCGAAGGGAGGATGCCTCTCCCCAGACGGATGGGATAATCAAACATCCTCCGGAAATAGGCCATCGGCTGTGGGTCTGGCCACTGAGCGGTCACGCTGAGGGTTTCTGGGCTGCCGCATGGTGTGGTCACCACGATTCAGAGTGCGCGGGCGCCCTCTACCGTTGCATCTTACGCTGCTAAATGGGCAGCTTTCTAGAACTGGGGCGCAGAGCGGAATGTTCAAGCACTCTCCTGCCAGCTGGCGGATGTCCTATCGTTTCTACAGATACGGACGGACAGGGGCCTCGCATTCAGCACTATTAAAACATATGCTGCAGCTATCTCATCCTGTCACCAGGGTTTTGGTGATAGGTCTGTTTTCAATCATCCCCTCACAAAACATTTTCTAAAAGGTGTCAGAATCAATCAATCAATCAATCAAATTTTATTTCTAAAGCGCTTTTCAAACAAAGTGTGATTCAAAGTGCTTTACAAAATGACCCCAGATTCCCATAACAGGTTAAAAACATTTACAAACATATGCAAGCACACGCACACACAGACTCACACACACACACAAGTAAAAATTATATTAGGCTGAGTCCAGATGAGCCAAGTATGGCAACGCAAGGAAACGCCATCAGAGGAGCCGTCTGCCCCGGCAGCATCAGGTCTTCCACACTAAGTCAGGGCGCTCAGTGGAGGGGGAGCATAGACCCCCACCTATAGAGCGCCCAGGAAGCTACAGTCGACCACCGCTCCCGGGGCAGAGGGCCCCCACAGAGGAAACACTGGATTAAAATGAATAAAAATGAAATAAAATAGCTAATATAAATGACAAAAATTAGAAAATAAGTAATAAATAAAATGATATAGACAGTAAAATAATTTAATAATAAAACTGTGCTAAAATATAATTATATAGAACATGCAAAGCAAGTAATAAAATATAATCATGTAAAATGACAAATAAAACTGTAGAAAATTTTTTGATAAAAGCTAACCTAAAAAGATGGGTCTTGAGTCTTGACTTAAAAACATGAACGTTCTCTGCGGCCCTGAGGTCCTCTGGCAGCTCGTTCCAGAGGCGAGGGCCATAACACTGGAAGGACGCCTCGCCGTGAGTTTGTGTCCTGACTTTAGGGATGACCAGGAGACGCCTGCCAGAGGAGCGCAGAGGCCGCGAGGGTTCATATTGTAAAAGCAGTTCTGAGAGATAAGAAGGCCCAAGACCGTTAAGACACTTAAAAACCATTAGAAGAACCTTAAAATTGAAGGAACAGAAGGAACAGACCTGTGTCCCGCCCGCTAATTCCCCAGTGGGATCTAACGGTGGTTCTGCGTGGCTTATCTGAAGCCCCATTTGAACCCTTGGACCAGGTCTCACTCAAGTTCCTGTCACTTACAACTGCCTTGCTGCTGGTACTGGCATTAGTCAAGAGAGTGAGCGACCAAACCGCCCTCTCAGTGGCTCCCGCATGCCTCAGGATCCGGGAAGATGGCGGGTCTGCTGTTTTCTGCCCCAACCCAGCCTTTGTGCCCAAAAAACATTAATACTTCCTTCAAATCCAGGTCAATTTCATTGGCTGGACTTTTTCCTCCTCCCCATAATTCTGAAGAGGAGGCGGCTTCCCCTCTTCTCTGCCCGGTGCGCGCGCTCGCACGATATGTGTCACGCACTTCAGGGATTCGCCGCTCACAAAGCCTGTTTATGCACTACAGGGAGTCTTCCCTTGGGCAAGCGCTGTTGGCCCAGCGCCTTTGACTCAGGCTATGTGACGCCGTTTGACTCGCTTACACATCATCGGGGCTGGATCCTCCTGAGACACTCAGGGTTCACTCAGCCAGAGGGATTTCCTCTTCTGTGGCACCCCACAGTGGTGTGTCAATGGCAGTCATTTGTCAGGCTGCTTCATGGGCTTCACCCTGTTCCTTTACTCGTTATTATTTATGAGATGTGTCTTCAGGATCCATCACTCGTTCAGTGCTTGGACCTCAGCAGGCTGAGTGAACGCATTATGGCACCTCATCAGCCCTGCTTGAATGAATTTCATCCTCTTGTGGATGATATTTTTTAGTGGGGGCCCCACTCTTCTCTCTGGCTGCCTCAGCTTTTTAAGCCCTGGGCTGAGGCTGAGCTACCCCCACTAAAAGGAGACATGTTGGGTGTGTACATTGGTTGAGCTAACCAGTGTGGCGTAAACCCATCCAGCTGCGCATTATTCCAATAGCAGCTCGCTTAAGGGCTAAGACTAGACGAAATATAACGTTGGTTACGTATTGTAACCCCAGATTCTATGAGTCTAGTCGCAGCCCTTAAGCCACTTGGCCCCACTGGTTCTGTTAGGACTAAGAGCCATCGGAGGTGAACAGTGGAGTCGCTCCACTTATATAACCCACAAGGGGTGCCCACGTGGTGGGCGTACATTTAAGTTCTTCGTGATTGGCTGATGCTGAGATCACCCTTCCAATAGCAGCTCGCTTAAGGGCTGCGACTAGACTCATAGAATCTGGGGTTACAATACGTAACCAACGTTTTTTGTCTCACTGCAGATATAAAAACTAACTCTGCATCAGTCAGACGCAGCAAAGCTCACCGTCTGTATGAGCGTGAGCGTCGGAAAGCTGATAAAATCGGCTGTAAAATAATTAAAACAAAAGTAAAAATGCTCCTTTGCTTCTTAGAGTCCACATCCAGAAGGCTGGAGCCGTGTTTCACTGACAGGCTGTCAGACTAAAGCCCTGATGAGCTCAGCTGGGACAAACTGGTCTGATGTTTAGGTAAGTGAAGATCTGCTTCTCCAAGGCCTTGAAATGCTAATAAAAAATAATTTAGCCAGCGTGGTAATGTTACTTTTCTTCTCCCCTAAGGAACACAGAACGCTCAGATGTTGGAGCTTCATGTCACCTACTGAGGAAGGAGACCCACCAGCAGGGTCCGAAATTAACACTCGCCACTCGCCAAATGCGAGTAAATTGCTCCATTTGACGAGTAAATTTTTGAGCTCTACCTGCCACATGGCGAGTAAATGTTTGCACCAAATTAGTTATGTTTATCAGTCATCTTCCATGGATTTCTGATACTCCTCCCGCCTGCATGCAACGTACACAAACGTACGCGAAACGCAGTGGTGGGCAGTCAGGGCCAGCAAAGCCTTCTCTGCTGGCCTAAACGTACGCAAAAACGTAAATGCATTTTTTTTTCCTTTGGTAAATATTTTTAAATAAAAAAAAAGTTCACTGGTCTATTTTCTTTATATCCTATTATACCCACTTGGCTGCGCTGCTTCCAGTGTTAAAATACCAAGGCTGGGTGTTATCCAATCAGATTTAAGCTAGCTTGTGTTTTCAGGCAGATTAAGTCTGCTCTAGGCCTTCAGAATCAATCGAGAAGCCCACTGTCCGCTGTAAGTGAACAGAGACGATCTAGTTGTGATAGCCAATCAGCTCACGAGTCAGCGTGGCCCGGGCCAGCTAGCTGGCCTCACGCAAAAGTTGACATGAACGCATCCTGTGATTGGATAAGCAGTAGTTAGAACTTTTCTAGCGGCATGAAGCAAAATATCAAAACTAAACACAGAGATTTGTATCTATAGGCAGCTATCGGTGTATTTTTGAACACATGATGGCTGAAAGAGGAGAAGAGACAGACTTGGTTGCAGATTTACTCTCCACACCATTTTCCAGACGGACCTTTCAAGAAAAAATGGATCTTGTGAGAACAGGTCGTCCGACTCCAATGCTAGCTGGCTTGTCTCAGCAGGGGAAAGGATTTGTTCGTCATTTTCAGGCAAGCAACTATGAACGGTACCCATGGCTAACAGCTTCAGAGAACCGCTGCAGGTTATTCTGCTGGGAATGCCTGTTGCTCGCATCAGATGGATTTGGTAGCATTAAAGCGCGTTAAAATGTTCACCAGAAACACGACCGGGCAGACACGGCTTTCAGCATTAGCCTCCATGTCCATAGAAAAGGATCCACTCATGGACCTGAAGTGCACAGATAAACTGTACAGAGCCACTGAGGTTTTCCTGAGGAAAGAAAGAAGGATGGATTTTATTTTCAAATGAGCAGGAGAGGAGGAGATCCATGCTGGACATTTATGTTGGTGAGTAGAAAGTATTTTTTAATGTTTTGTCATTTCATTTTGCTAATAATAAATGGTAACGAAATAAAATGTCTAAATGAATTTATTCTGTGTTCTGTTTCTATGCAATTTATATTGTGTATAACATGGTGTGTGCAGCTGCGCCAACATGTTCAATTGTTTCGCAGTGCAATTTTCTCCAAAACAAATGCAAATAATGTGTTTGCTTTACTTATTTATTTTATTGTCTCATCTCTTAAACCCGTCTTTCATTTTTGAGATTTGACAGTATCCGTGGTCTTAGTTTCCTACTCTCAATTGGGAATGCGAGTTTGATTTTAAAGGCTCCGGAAATGACGTCTTGCCCAGCGTCTTGGCTCCAAGAGACTTTTTTGTAGGTCCTGAGACACCACATTAGTGTACCAAATTTCGTAATCCTCAGTCAAAGCTTGGCTAGGGGCTGACAGTTTTAATGGTCCTAGGGGGCGCTATTTCAGAAAATAGGCCACGCCCACCGGATGTTCACATCAGATTTTGTGAGGGACCGGACTAGGATCACTCACAAGAAGTTTCGTGACGATATCTTTAGAAATGACGAAATGGGAGGCAAACGTAAGGCCATGGCGGTACGCCTAACTTCGCCGCGCCGCCACAGCCCCGCCTCTGCCGAAAACTCCCATAAAGTGACGCCAAGCAACCCCCACTTGTCTTGAGTTACCAGCTACAAATTTGTGGTGATTGAGTGAAATGGGGCCATTTGGGACCTTTCATAGTAAAACTTGACCTTTTTGGTCCTGAGGGGGCGGGGCTTGTGTGATGTCATCATCCGACCATTCAATTTCCTTTGTGGGCCGATGACGAATGACCACAGCAATTTTTGTAACTCTGTTACATTCAGTTATGAAGTTATAGCAATTTATATTTTTTTGGCGAGTAGTCAAACTTCGAGGCCTGGCCCCGCCCCTTCATCATATACGAAAACTCAGAATCCTTGTCTCATTTTGTTTGCCCATCCCTTCTGAGCAATTTTACACAATTTTTGAGACGATCGTGCGAAAAATGATCGAGCAATCCTATCAGAAACGGACCCTAAAAACGGCAAAAACGGCCAAAAATCGCCATTTCAACCCAAAATGGCCGACTTCCTGTTTGATATTGACCATGCTTGCAAGAGACTTTTCTGTGCGGACTGTTGAGTACTACAAGTGTATCAAATTTCATAACTGTACGATAAACTAAGCTTTATGGAGAGGTTTTTTTTTTCACTTTCTAGGGGGCGCTGTTCAGCCATTTTCCTTGCGATTTTTTTGGGACCTTTAAAATATCAAATTTTTCACCAGGCCTGACAAGTTTGCAAAATATTGTGAGTTTTGGGGTATGTTAAGGTCCCCAAAAAGCCATTCAAAGGGGGCACGGAATAACAAAAAAAGAATAATAATCGGAGCAAAAACAAGAGGCCTTCGCAGCGCTTTCGCTGCTCGGGCCTAATAAACGGAGCAGATACAATAGGCCTTCGCAGCTTCACTGCTCGGGCCTAATAAACGGAGCAGATACAATAGGCCTTCGCAGCTTCACTGCTCGGGCCTAAAAAAAGAAACGGAGCAGATACAATAGGCCTTCGCAGCGCTTCGCTGCTCGGGCCTAATTAAAGCTGCAAGCAGCGTCGTTCGGCCCTCGCAGCTCCACGCCGCTCCGGCCTGGCCGGCAGTCCGGGGCACCAGGGCACGTCTGGCAGAACAGAAACGTGAACCACCCCGACGCCAGAAACCGCAAATGGCCTCCTAGTCTGCACCTCACCCTGACTCAGCATCCCCTCTGAGCTAACCATTAAATTGAGTTGTAAGGTTACGGCGTTACGCCAGAATTCGCCATGGCTTCAAAGCCCCTCCTTTTCTGGAAAGCTATCAGATCTGAATGGTCATTACAGCATCATGAAGACAGTGCATGACCTTAGTGTCATGTTGACTAAATTAGAGGGGACAATAATGGGCATTTCAGCATAAAAAACAACTTCCTGTAGTCAGGGGGCGGGGCTTAGGTGATGTCAGCTGTCCACATTGTCATTGTTTACAGATATGGTCAATGATCACACAGACAAAGTTCGAAAAAGATCTGATCATGCACATGGGAGTTATTAAATCAAGTAAAGTAATGGCGAAAGGTCAAAGTTTGAGGCTTAGCCACGCCCACAACTTTCAACTTTTGAAAAATCCGACAGTTGAATTTTTCCCCCTACGCCTTAAGAGTATATTGCAGAAGTTTGAAGGCGATTGGTGAAAAGGGCGACGGAGCATCACTCTCCAAACAACGTGTCCGAAAACCACTAAATCACGCACTTGGACCAAAATGGCCGACTTCCTGTGCAACTTTACGCTTTGCTCCAAGAGACTTTTTTGTAGGTGATGAGACCCCACATTAGTGTACCAAATTTCGTAATCCTCAGTCAAAGCATGGCTTGGGGCTATTAGTTTAAATTGTCCTAGGGGGCGCTATTTAAGAAAATAGGCCACGCCCACAAACTTCAGCTGTGTATATCTCTTGGGGGTAAGACTAGTATCACTCTCAAGAAGTTTCGTAGCGATATCATGATAACTGAAGAAATGAAAGGCAAACGCATTTCCATGGCGTGATGGCGATTTTCGCCATGCTCCCAAAGCCCCGCCTTTTTTCCAAACCTGCCAGTACTGGAGATCAAGTGACCTCACGTTGTCTACTGCTATTTGCCAGAGACTCCTGCTGATTGGGTAAAAGGAGTCCAGTAGGGAACTGTGAAAAAAAGAGTGGCGTGGCGACAGGTCAAAGTTTGAGGCTTAGCCACGCCCACACCTTTCAACTTTTGAAAAATCCGACGGTTGAATTTTTTCCCCCATGTCTTAAGAGCATATGGCAGAAGTTTGAAGGAGATTGGTGAAAAGGGCGACGGAGCATCACTCTCCAAACAACGTGTGCGAAAACTACTAAATCGCGTACTTGGACCAAAATGGCCGACTTCCTGTACGACTTTTCACTTGAGTCCAAGAGACTTTTTTGTAGGTCCTTAGACACCACATTAGTGTACCAAATTTCGTAATCCTCAGTCAAAGAATGGCTTGGGGCTGACAGTTTTAATGGTCCTAGGGGGCGCTATTTCAGAAAATAGGCCACGCCCACCGGATGTTCACATCAGATCTTTTGGGGAGCCGGACTAGGATCACTCACAAGAAGTTTCGTGATGATATCTTTAGAAATGACGAAATGGGAGGCAAACGTAAAGCCACGTCGGTACGCCTGACTTCGCCGCGCAGCCACAGCCACAGCCACAGCCCCGCCCTCTGCCGTTTCAACCCAAAATGGCCGACTTCCTGTTTGATATTGACCATGCTTGCAAGAGACTTTTCTGTGCGGCCTCTTGAGTACTACAATTGTACCAAATTTCATAACTGTACGATAAACTAAGCTTTATGGAGAGGGTTTTTTTTCACTTTGTAGGGGGCGCTGTTCAGTCATTTTCTTTGCAATTTTTTTGGGACCTTTAAAATATCAAATTTTTCACCAGGCCTGACAAGTGTGCAAAATATTGTGAGTTTTGGGGTATGATAAGGTCCCCAAAAGTCCATTCAAAGCGGGCTAAGAATAATAAATAAAAAAGAATAAACAGAGCAAAAACAAGAGGCCTTCGCAGCGCTTTCGCTGCTCGGGCCTAATTAAAGCTGCAAGCAGCGTCGTTCGGCCCTCGCAGCTCCGCGCCGCTCCGGCTTGGCCCGCAGCCCAGGGCGCCAGGGCACGTCCGCGGAACAGAAACGTTGACCACCCCGACAAAAAGTAACCGCTAATGGTCACCTTGTCTGCACTTCACCTAGCCTCAGCATCCTCTCTGAGCCCACCATTAAATTACACATCTCACCACTAGGGCATGCTCTATCTTTATCTCACTGGTGGTGTGATGACACAGACCACCTTTAATGGTTTTCTGATCATGATTTTTGAAGTTATAGTAGGCTAAATTTATCCAGGGGGCATTGTGACCAATCACAGAATAATCCCATTGAGGTCAGCTTTGGTTGACAAAGATCGTTTTCTGTTATTTTGGCATCAATCAGACGTTGTGTGTTCTTTCTAGAGACAGTGATCTAAAATGGGTGGAGCTACAGGGATTTGAACCAACAACCACATCAATGTGTTTGGTGAAGTCACATGATGTCACAAGCCAAGTATAATGCCATTCTTACCTCAGCACAGCTTATCAGTTTGCAATTTAATAAATGGCAATTGCACCACAAGTTGGTCCAATGAGTGTTGTTCTATAAAATAATCATTAGTGTAAGTTTCAACCCAATAAATCTATGTGTTGTGCTAACATCATCAATATGTGTGACGTGATCTGGTAACATGTAGGGACTTACTGAATGGACTTCAGATACTGTAAACATGCTTCATGTCTTATCTGTATTTTTTGCCGGCACCCAGATCCTATGTCATTATTGTGGGCGAGCTCATGTACAGAAATACTAATGAACGTAGGTTAAACCAGAATTAGTTTTATTTAAATGTATGTAATAGCTGGTTTAGTTTTATTTTACAGTGGGCTGAAATGTGAATCAACAAGGTTGTATAAACTCAGTTGACATTAGAAATTAATTCATAGGATTCTCCATCATAGCACTATACAAGCTCATTATGTCTTTTGTATGTTACATTTTAAAAACTGTGATTAGTTGAGATGTTATGCTTTTTTCAACAGATACCAGTCAGAGGGGACAAACAGGACATGTCAAGCTGCAAATCTGCAATCAAGCTCAGTCATGGAAAAGTCCTCCCTCCTGTGGTTATCTTCCAAAGTTATCATCCATGTTTCTGTACTCCAACACAGCTAATTCTGTTGTTGAATCATTGAGCAGAAGGTCATCAGGTTTTTCAAAAGCCTGTAAATCTCCTGCTGATTGAAATAAGGTGTGTTGAAGCACAGTTAAAACTAAAACATGCTAGCTACTGCTTTTCCAGGACCAGGAGAGGGTATGGCTGTTGTGGTTTGAAAAGGGCAGTGTGGCATTATTAGCTTTTCCACTTGAAGGCCTCATCCTCTCCTCCTCATCACATAAGAAAAGGGGAGTTGAGCTTAACTGTGGCCAAATTAATGTTTAAATGAATATTAACCTATTTTATAGAGGACTCAAGAGTGAATTTGGATGATGGTAGGGAGGTTAAGTGACTGTAGCTGTGCAGCTGAAATGTCTGGTGTGGACAGGATAAGGGAAGGGCCATATTAAGTGCAGATATGTCTGGAGAGCAGATTAGGTGAAGTGAAGTAGGATGTAGCCTAGCCAAGCAACTATTGTAGTACTCAGTGGTGGGGTCTTGTGATGTCAATTTGCTATTTAAGGTTGGGAAGAAAGCTAGAGGCTGTAGGGTCAGGTTCCTGTTATAGGAAGGCAACATGGATAGTGAATATGAATTTTAGGAGAGACCCTCTGTTTACAGTTGTGGGGGAACATAATGCCATGTATGGAAGATGTCACTGTCCTGAGCCAGTGGATCGTGCCACTTGGAGCCAAGCTAAGAAAGCTTAGATGTGGGGATGGTGCATTGAACATCAAATAGAGCTAAGTGTTCTTTTATCTTTATTTTGCATTTTATTGGGTATGGGGATTGACCATTGTTGAGCTTTTATTTGTGCAGAATCAGTGTTAATCTAGGTTAAGACATCTGGAGTGAGGAGGAGGGTTTAGGCTTAGTAGACCATATATATATATATATATATACATAGATGCCCAATGGACTGGTGCCGCCTATTGGAGATGTTGTAGTGGCTGGTTGCCATTTGAGATGTTTCTCCATTTGCCCCTGTACATGCTGAGGAAGGTGCTGACCCAAGTTAAAAAACACATTTTATGAAGCTTTTTCACAAAAGCAGACACAAGGTATGGCATGACAATTAAAATATAGACACAAGGTATGGTATTATAATTAAAATATAAATGTGTTTAACCACGATATGTAATAATTTTTAATAGAAATATCTAACTGATAGGGTAGAAAAGCAAGTAGTAATCTCATATGATATTTTGTCAATAGTACGACGGTTGTTGTAACCAACGGCTGCACATAAACGGGCATTGCTGCTCAGTCTGCTTTGATTTTGGAGAGTGAGGAGACCCATCCAATATGGTGGCGTTGTTTTTACGTTCTCCAGCGTCAAATGTGGCGTCTACATAATCATGTCTATAGACCCTTTTACTACTTACGTCATCAAAAGTTGCGTGCGCAGCCTGGCAACGAGAGTGAAGGGTTCCTCATTCACACTCGATACTAAAACAGCATTTTAAACCCTTTGTTTTGAAGTTCTGAGCACATAAAAATGTCGGGTTGTTGCGTGTATGGATGCCAGAATCGCTTCTCTTCAAGCAGTGGACTGAAACTTTACAGAATTCCGAAGGGAGCAAATCCATTTCAACAAAATCGGAGGCGTCTGTGGCTGCAGGCCATCAAAAGGGTTGATGAAAACTGGACTGAAAACACGATCCAAAATGCTCGAGTTTGTAGCGCCCATTTTATATCAGGTAAGGTTATTATGTACTAAGATTACACCAGAAAGCTGGTTAACTTGTGTTCTATAAAATAAAGTAAGTTGTGTTTGCTGGTTTGCTTTTAAGCAGTCAATTTATTTACAGGCGAGGTGTCATTGGACTCCTCGAGTCCTGATTTTGTGCCTTCTGTGTTTACGTACACAAAGCGAAGTCCAAACCCCCATGCAAAGATGGACAGGTAATGTTTACACCTTCCCATCACAGATATATTTAATATTTAGAAATTCTTGCTATTCATGATGTTCAGTGTTATTATATCTTGGCTCTTGACTTGTGTAACTGTTAAGTAATTTAGACCTGTTACATTAAGGTATCAATGGAAAAGGAGAAGGGATGAAACGTCTTGCATGCCATCAAATCAGCTGGCTGCTTCAGAGAATACAGATCAGCAACCATCATTGGCTCACCATGCCGGTAAGGATTTTGTATTTTCTGTTACAATAAAAATATTTGTGTGGACTTGTTGGTGCATTTGATAACTTTTCATATTTCTGTGTTAAAGCTGAAGAGGACCTCCCTGTTCCAAGGAGAGAATAAGATGGCGTACAACAAAGATATGCTGGGCTTCATAAAAATCATGTCAACCTGCAGCTGGAGTTTGAAAAACTTAAGGCAGAAAATTGCAAGCTTAAAGAGGAGCTGACAAATTAAGCGTTTTCCAATGCAAATATTAGGTGCAACAGGGGAGCACTGTTTTTTTCACAGGACTTACAACTCTTGTCTTTGATTGGCTCCTAACAAAAGTAACAGATAGTGTGGAGATAATTTGCCAAAAACTAACCGCTCAAGATCATCTATTGGTTGTACTAATGAAATTAACACTGGGTCTAAGCAACACGGATTTGGCATACAGATTTAATGTTTCTAAAACAACTATATCAAATATTTGTCGAAGCTGGATACCTGCCGTGTCTGTAATACTTAAACCACTCATTAAATGGCCAAGTAAGGGAGCCGTACTAAAGAGCATGCCCAAAGTTTTCAGACGGAATTTCAAACGATGTCGGTGCATAATAGACTGTACAGAAATGTTCATTTCTAGACCTAGCAATCTAACTGCTAGGGCCCAGACATGGTCAAATTACAAACACAGCAACACAATTAAATATTTGATTGGCATCACCCCAGTTGGAGCAATTTCCTTTCTGTCACCTGGCTGGGGTGTAAGGGTTTCAGACAAACAAATAACAAAAGAGTCGGGGTTGGTCTTTTAGAACACAATGATGAGATTGTAGCTGATAGAGGATTTCAAATCCGAGATGAACTTGCCGCTTGTGGAGCCACTCTCCGTATACGTCATTTCACAAAAGGGAAAAAGCAACTCTCTGCTCAGGAGGTAGACTCATCAAGACAACTGTCTCGTGTCAGGATACACGTTGAATGAGTAATAGGACGCTGGAAGAAATGTAAGATTTTTCAAACAGTAATTCCTGTGTCACAACTCAACATTCTAGATGTGATTGTGTGTGCTGCTCTAACAAACCTCTGTAAGAGCGTTGTTCCCAAAAAAAAACACACCAAAAATTATCAACTCCCATGATCCCATGCAGACAAGAAACAGTGCTACTGTCATTTGCTAGAATATGTAAAACTGATTTTGCATTAGTGTACGAAAATAATGTAAATCTGCTGTTTTTTTGTACTAAATAATAAATTTTAAATTTTCTTTGTATGTGATTGTCAGAAACATTTCGATTGTGCACTAATTAAATCTTTGTAGTTTCAACATTAGATGCAAACTAAAATACACACATACAAACACCGTTGAATCCTAAAGAATTGTTTATTTGAAAATAATTTGAGCATCAACACCATTCTTTTAAATCTAAGAATTAGCCAGAAGGCTTTTTATTTTAAAAAATAAATAAATACAATTAACAATAATCACATATTCTAAGTTAATTGTGTGTTTTGTAACAAAAATAAATCATATATATATATATTTCTATTTTGGTCTCTGCCGGTCTCTGCCGGTCTCTGCCGAGCGGTGGAGGCTGTGTGTTGTGTTTCAATCGGCCAAACGGGACGAGACCAGTCGTCCAATTGCTGACAAGAAAATCAAAGGGTAGGAATGGGAATGTATCCAATCAGCGTCGACGTTGTTTCAGAAGCATGACGGGCGATAGAGCTACCGCCAAAGGCTTTCGTTAGTGCTCGGTAGAACTCGGAGATCTACTCCAGCACGTTTTTGGTCGTGACTCGTGATGGTCGTGACGCATACGGAATAAACATGGAAGCCAGTGCGCCTAC
Source organism: Nothobranchius furzeri (assembly GCF_043380555.1). Taxonomy (NCBI): domain Eukaryota; kingdom Metazoa; phylum Chordata; class Actinopteri; order Cyprinodontiformes; family Nothobranchiidae; genus Nothobranchius; species Nothobranchius furzeri. Next base: position 20,699,153 of record NC_091744.1, on the reverse strand, counting down.
AACCAGCAGCAGCATGGATACCGGATCTCAGCAGCCACTGAATTCAGTTCGGTCTCTTCTCCAGTTCGAGAGGAGAACTATGGTGGAAAAACTTAATGTCAAAGAGCTTGGACCAGATCAGCCCGACGTAAAGATAAGCCAGCAGGAGGAGGAGAGAGGTAAACTGTACACACGAGGCTTCTGGGAAGGCTTGGCTAGCTGGATGCAATCATGCTAATGCGTTATTTTGCTTTCCAAACGACTGTGACAGATGAGGCATGGATTGAGTCAGGAGTTACGAACATGAAACATTTTTCTGAGAAGGTGAAGAAACATGAGTTATCCCGGGCGCACATGGACAACACGGTGAAGCTAGCTATGCTAGGCAGAGCTAACATAGCCATGCAGCTCGAGACGAGGGACGCAGGCTTGCAGTGAATAAACACAATGAAGAAGTGGATCAGAACCGGCACATTTTGTCCAAGAGAGAGAGATGTCAGCACAGTGTATGAGCACAATGATGACCTCCTCAGATTTTTCCAGATGATCAGACTCGGATGACTTTGATCCAGTCACTGAGAGAGAGGCAGGAGGCTTTGTGAGAATGCTGGAGGAAGAAGATTTCGGCTTTCTGCTGGCATTGTTTCACAAGATCATGCCACATGTGGACATGCTGTTCAACCAGCTGCAGAAGAGGAACATTGAGTCTGTCTCCATCACAGGGGTCATCCAGAGCTTCACCAACAGTATGCAAAAGATCAGGTACATACTTGTTTATTTAATATTATTGTGATAAATTCTCCAGTATGTTAGTTTCACAAACGGTAATGTGGATGTGGACCATATATGGTCATGTTATTTTATGTGCAATTCAATGCAGTATTTTTCAGCCTTGGTCCGCAAGGCAGCGTGCCAATAGTCAGACACACGTGGATTAATCCCTTTGTCCAATAATGTAAGACAGGAAATAAAAGAGCTGTGCTTAATTCAGGAAATAGTGAAGTTGTGCACAAAGGTCAGAAAGCATAAGTTTGTTAAAAAAAAATAGCACAGCCCCACCAAAAATATTTTTCACCAGCCGCCACTGTTCTCTTATACTGATATAATAAATATTTTCGGTAAGTATCGTACTTTATGTTTGCATTTAGTAATTTAGCATACATTGAGACTTTTGTGACATTTTTTGCCATGTTTGTTTTTGTTTTACCACCCGTATTTTTTTTTTCAGATGCATTTTTCACGGAGGCTTTTTATTGTTTTATGTTAGATTCGTTTTTGTAAATAATGAAAGAAATCAGGAAATCTTCTAGAAATAGGAAATGTTCCTCAAGATCTGTTGATGAGGAGCAAGATGTGCCCTCATCGTTTTTCCATCACAAACGCAGTAAGTTTCTCTGCACTAAATATTTCCACTAAAGACGTTCCAGTTTTTGTTGTCCAGTATTTGTGCTAATACTATTACTATTCTATTATACTACTACTGCTACTTCCAGGAAAACAAAACCTCCATATACATCTGTGGTTGAGGATTCAGGTGCGAGTGAAGATGATTTCCCATCACAGCTGCAGTAAGTTTATCTACAGTTCAAAAATATTTTTAACTTTAGTTCTGTGTTTAATTTTATTTTATTCAGTTTTCATTTACCAGTATTTACTGCTTGAAAATTTAAATGTTATATGATTTGATATATTTTTAATTTTAGAGATTCTTCTGATGAGCCATTCACCAGCAATGGGCAGTGTCAGAGGAAGGATCTTGCTGGAGATGCTCCACATCTTCTGGACTCCTGGACAACAAAGTCAAACCCAGGTACTGTCACCCCACGCCACCCAGATTTATCCCCAGAAGAACTCCTGGCTATCAGCTTCCCGTCATGGATAAACCAGGTACACGCAGTGCAAAAAAGCACTCCCTGGATGTGCTAAGAATGCAAGAAAGTATTTTGTCTGCAGCAGGACAGGAATTGCTCTGCAGAAGACCACAGCAGCTAAAAACGCCTGAACATTGACAGACAATATCACCTGAAAGTCAGACACTGAAAGTTGTAAATGTAAAAAAATCAATACAAGGTTGTAATCCATGTTAGGTTTGATTTCTGGTATTTCAGATTTTTTATTCATGTACATCTGTATTTTCTATTCATACATTTCTGAAGAAAAATGAAATCAGTTTTTTTCTGTTATTACATTTTTTTTTTTGGGTAATTTCAAACAAAATAGCTGCAAAATCTTTACAGATGATACGGAAAGCTAAGCTTGTCCTGAAAATGTTTTGTGCAGATACGACCTTTTTTGACAAATTTATTCAAAGATAAAGATAAACAAGGCCAGGCAGAGTTGAATAATGGCAGAACTAAAAGGTTTTAAGAGCTGGAATTACAGTAACATGAAGCTGAGCTCACAGCTGGTAATGGGGCTCAGGAGGTGACTGTGCTCATTACGTGCTTTATGAGAATACCTTTGATGAGCAATCAAATCACAGGTATGACGTAGAGGCTGCTAGAGCACGCAGAGAGAGTCGGGAGATGAAGAATCCAGCAGGAGAGATGGTCCGTTATGTAGGAAGGAAGAAAAATAGCGCGGCAGAGAAACAAAACACGACGTGTAAGTTCACCCTATTAAACACGTTGATTGTATGCATTTGTATGATTATACATTTTAACTGTATTCTATTGTTTTTCTGCTGTAGTTTAAAAACAGCTGCTGTGTGCTTCCTAACCTCAGTGAGCGTCCAGAGAAGAGTGAAAACAGCCAACATCCACAGCTATGTTGGATGTTTATCAGAGAGAACATATGTGTTGATATGAATTCACACTATTAAAGGTAAAATGTTCCTTTGGAAGTAAAGTGATGTTTACATGCTAAATACATATCCCATTACCTGACTAAGCTTGGTGTGAACATTCAAGTCACTATGAAATCTGCTGCAAGCCTCTAAGGTGACAGAGCTTCATTGCAAGTGCTATATGTGACTGATGGGTTAGAAAACATGTGAGAGTTTCTAAAATGTGTCACATGTGAGGTTAAAATGTAGAAAGTGGTGTGTGTGCTTTAAGCTGCCCAACATTTTTGAGTGTGTGACCTTTGTTAAATGTGATCCACTTCCTGCTGTAATGTGGACTTTTATAGAGCTGAGTAACTGGAGTAGATTACACACCTAAGTAGCTGTAGTACATTACACACCTTGTCGCGTGCCCGTCCCATTTACCGGTTCCTTTAAAACCTAGTTCCGTTAGAACTTATGAGACGGTGCATCCATCAGGGTTCGATGGGGATGTCGGTGAGTATTATAGTATTAGATCCTGGTTTGGGCGTCCTAAGTTAGAATCATATCTTTTATTTTAAAGGTGAAATAATATGTAAGACCTTTCCTTCTGTAGTAGCTCACTTCTTTTTAAGCAATCCCGTTATCTTAAGGTTTCTTTATATTAATCTGTCACAAACCGTAAAGTAAGTCCTGATAATTCCAGAACCCATAATTAATGTGCTTACCTCTGTGCAATTAATGATCAGAGCCCCCACTCGTGAAGCTTTAGAGAAAACCTGAAAGAATCAGGATTATGTTTCTTTTTCAAAAAAGGTTTATTACAAAATCAAAATACAAAAATGGGTAGATGAAAAAACAACTGCTATCCCCCACGGAGGAATTAGTTCAAAATGATTAAATAAGAGTTAGTTTACACCAGCTCTTGTCTTCTCAGAATCGAACTCTTTCTAGTCTCTCTCTCTCTGTCATCCCCCATCCAGGTTTGGACGGGGGATGACCCCTCCCCATCTGCTCTCCTCTCTGTCCTCTGCCCCAACTGCTGTCGAATCTCTCAATCTCCATCTGCTGTTCAGAGCTGTTCTTATATACCCTTCCTGGACCAGCTTAAGGTCATGGGGTCATTTACCAGATACACACTTTGTAGCTCAACACAAAACATTTGGTGTCATTTTCCTTCTTAACACAGGTCATTGCATCATCTTTTGCAGCATTCTTCAGTTTCTCTCCAATGTTCCCGAGAGGGCTTCTGGATCTGATGGGCTTGTCTTCATTCTGTTCTCCTCCAATCCCATCTTTCCAAGCCAGGGGTGGGGCAAAGAGGTGGGGTCAGTCTCCTGACCCTTCGCCCAGTTCTGTCCTCTTGTCCCTGTGACCCTTGTGTGACCCTTGTTTCTGACCACAGTTTTTTTGACCTGCAGCCCAGCTCCTGTCGACTGGCTGATTTTGCTCGCACAAGCCAGTCCAGTATGGCTCACCTTTTGACCCCGTACTTGCCACTGTCTTTGGCATGTGGGACTCGCAACATCCCCCATGCGAGAAAAATCTAGCCAGGGGACTGCAACAGCCTTCTTTGGGGTGGGGCTGCCTCCTCCTCTGGATCATCTTCATCTCCAGTCTCAGACCCAGAGTCTGACTAGCTCAGAGTCCAGATACACACCATCATCATCATCACTCACTTCAGTCTCTGAAGAACCAGATGTTTGTTCATGAGGGTTCAGAACTGGGTTCCTGCTTCTCCACCAGTTTCTACTTCCATCTGGTCAGCTGAGCTGCTGGTTGGAACATCTCAGTCTCCACCTTCAAGCAGAGACTCTCTCCCTCCAGACTGAAGACATCTTTTACTGCAGAGCTTCAAATATTCTCCTCACACACCTGAACAGCAACAAGCTAACTCTGCTTGCAGCTGCAGGTGGGAAGCTTACGCTAAAAACTATAAAGTGTGGCAAGGTGGTTTAATGAGGGCCCGGGCGGGATTCGATCCCGAGACCCCCGGGGTGGGAGTCATACGCTCTAACCACTCAGCCAAAGGGACATTCCCTTAGCTAACTAGCCAGGGCGCATCATCAATCAAGACATTGTGACAGAACGCTCACACTGTCACACCTTCCCCCCTCTTTCCACCAGCGCGTCCTCGTACTCCCGCGCAGGGTGCCACAAACTTCACATCCACGGACCTACTTGACAGTACTACATGGATCCTGCCAACAACACCAAATGTGGCAAGGTTAAAAATGCTTACGCCTTTTTAGTGTAGCTGTCTGTCAGGTCAGAATCATACGGAGCTGTTAGTTCAGGACTCTCCCTTCTCAACAGAACTAGTAGGGGGAGGGGTGATGTCACCACATCCTGCTTGTCTGTTGTTGCTCAGCTGACTGAGTGCTTTTTCTCTGTTCAGCTGTGGCTTCTCATATCTGCAGGCTGCCGAGAGCGGAAGCTAGGTGCTTGTTTCAAGCAGATCCTCTAAAAACAAAGTTTAATTGGAGCAGAGTTCCAATGCTCCCAGTTATAAGTCCGTCCTTTACAGGCGGCACGGTTTCTCCCCTCACGGAGCCCTTAAGCACAGAGGTTCACACATTATACATGTTCCCGGCTTCTAGCCTCCATTGCGCGTGACGATGCCCGACATGAGATTCTATGAAGCTAGGAAACATGATTACTTTACAGTTCGTGACAAATACCTCCCCGTGTTACCAGAAACGAGGCCCAAGTCACACAGATTCTTACATATCAGTCCTTCACTAGATTTTGATCCAGCCATGACGTTTAATCGCATCTCACTTGTGCCTCAGCACCCGGACAGCGCCCCGCTGCGGCTTGAGCCGTTCCGGCCTCGTTCTGAAAGCTCCGGTTACAGGATATTGAAAGATCTATCTGCCATGGCTGGTTAAAAGTTTTTCTTATTCTTTATTTATTTTTATTTTTTGCCTAGCTTTTATCCTTGGCTTTTCTTGCGTCGGAATGCCGTATTTTCTTTATACCTTTTTAAGTTGATCGTCCGTTCTCCCAGATTTCTTTCTTTTTCGAGAAACTGGTGCGGTTTTCACTCCAAGGTTATAAGCTTAATAGGTCCTTAGCGCGCAAGCTTTTATCAGCCTAAAAGACAGTTCTACGTCGGATAGCCCGGTATCTAATATTTAGACCTTCACTCCGTAGCCCCACGTTTGGCGCGCCATGTCGCGTGCCCGTCCCATTTACCGGTTCCTTTAAAACCTAGTTCCGTTAGAACTTATGAGACGGTGCATCCATCAGGGTTCGATGGGGATGTCGGTGAGTATTATAGTATTAGATCCTGGTTTGGGCGTCCTAAGTTAGAATCATATCTTTTATTTTAAAGGTGAAATAATATGTAAGACCTTTCCTTCTGTAGTAGCTCACTTCTTTTTAAGCAATCCCGTTATCTTAAGGTTTCTTTATATTAATCTGTCACAAACCGTAAAGTAAGTCCTGATAATTCCAGAACCCATAATTAATGTGCTTACCTCTGTGCAATTAATGATCAGAGCCCCCACTCGTGAAGCTTTAGAGAAAACCTGAAAGAATCAGGATTATGTTTCTTTTTCAAAAAAGGTTTATTACAAAATCAAAATACAAAAATGGGTAGATGAAAAAACAACTGCTATCCCCCACGGAGGAATTAGTTCAAAATGATTAAATAAGAGTTAGTTTACACCAGCTCTTGTCTTCTCAGAATCGAACTCTTTCTAGTCTCTCTCTCTCTGTCATCCCCCATCCAGGTTTGGACGGGGGATGACCCCTCCCCATCTGCTCTCCTCTCTGTCCTCTGCCCCAACTGCTGTCGAATCTCTCAATCTCCATCTGCTGTTCAGAGCTGTTCTTATATACCCTTCCTGGACCAGCTTAAGGTCATGGGGTCATTTACCAGATACACACTTTGTAGCTCAACACAAAACATTTGGTGTCATTTTCCTTCTTAACACAGGTCATTGCATCATCTTTTGCAGCATTCTTCAGTTTCTCTCCAATGTTCCCGAGAGGGCTTCTGGATCTGATGGGCTTGTCTTCATTCTGTTCTCCTCCAATCCCATCTTTCCAAGCCAGGGGTGGGGCAAAGAGGTGGGGTCAGTCTCCTGACCCTTCGCCCAGTTCTGTCCTCTTGTCCCTGTGACCCTTGTGTGACCCTTGTTTCTGACCACAGTTTTTTTGACCTGCAGCCCAGCTCCTGTCGACTGGCTGATTTTGCTCGCACAAGCCAGTCCAGTATGGCTCACCTTTTGACCCCATACTTGCCACTGTCTTTGGCATGTGGGACTCGCAACAACCTGAGTAACTGGAGTAGATTACACACCTGAGGATGAGAGCCAGTAGTTTATATTTAATGTGAGTAAACTGCATCTACCTGACATCACTCAGAGACAAAGTACTTCTGACTCTTAAAGTCATTTATTAAAAGCATGCCTGTTACAAACTCAAGTATTTCAGTGTAAAAATAACTTCACATGTGTGATATGCACGTGGAGTCACAAGTTAACTTTTATCTGCTAAGGTGTTCACTGCAGTCAAAACACCCTCCATGCTTCTGCTGGTTGGCTGCTTTGTCCAGGTGAGCTGTGTGTTTTTAGACTGCCTGTCTGTCAGTTCACAGAAGAACTGCATCATGGTATTAAACTGTTCATCTGCCCTGTTTTCAGCCTCTGACCCAAGCATCTGTACTGTCTTGTGGTTCTGTGTACAGTGAGTTTGCAGCGCTGCAGTGCTCTTGTTCAGGCTTGGTGTGGAGGCCTTTTACACCTGTTGATTTACTGTGATCTTGTCATGGCTCTGCTTTTCCTCTGCTGCTGTGCTCTTAACCCCTTCTTTCCACAGGAGTCGTCAGCAGCACGTTACTGCAGCAGCACGTCATAGCTGCTGATAGGAGCCGCTGTGGTCAACAGAACCTTTTCCACCGGAGCCGTCAGCAGCGCGAGTCGGCCGCGTCTCAGGAGCAGCATGTCGCGGCCTTTACGCGCCGGTTCTATTTTCTACGCGCGATGCCTCTGAAACTGGTCAAGTTCGACATTTTTGGGGAAGGAAAGACAGGAAATCGGACGCGGAAATGGAGAGAAGCTCCCGAGATTTTCAGAATAAAGAAACGTACTGCCTTCGGTTGCTTTACTTTAAAAAAGGTTACTAACTGTGCGGCCCCGTGAGAAGTTATCACCAGGCTAGCGGTCTCCTTTGTTTTTCAGGTCCGTATTGGCGATTATAAAACGGACAGAACATAAAACACAAACCATGTTGTAGTTTTCTCCTGCTTGTTGTTGTGTTTACTGACGAAGTCACTCGTGTGACTTCGTGCTCGGTCGGTGACAGCTGCTCCCCTGCTGCTTCACGTCTCGTGGGAAGGGCCGAGCAGCAGCTTGACGTGCTGCTGCAGTAACGTGCTGCTGACGGCTCCAGTGGAAAGAAGGGGTAAGTGTTTGCAGGTGAGCAGGTTGGAGAGCCCCAGCTGCAGCTGATGACCATCAGCCAGGCCAGAGGATATAAGGAGCAGTGTTGCCACACTTCAGCGCCGGTTGATACTCTATTGTTGGGTACTGTAGCTCTCCTCGTTCCTGTTTAAATCTAGCCTCGTATTTTTTCTCCCCCGTGCTTAGTTTTATTCTCCTTGTCTGCTGCAGTACCAGCCCTGGATTCTTACCTCAGCTTCCTGCTGTCTGAAGTGGATTTTTCACCCAACGCCGCTCAACTCCTCTGGTCTCCCGCTCTCCACCTCTCACCTGTCCTGGATTACTTCACTGCCTGCTACTCCTCTCCACCAGACCATCTCCAGCTCAAACCTGACTTGCCTCCCTCTCCTGCTCAAAACCCCACTTCACACAGTAAGACTACGCCACCATTACTCCGGTGTTTGCCTGGTTGTCAGTATTCATTTTGTTATCTTCTATTTTAGGATTGGAATACTCCCCCTGGCCCAGTTTGGATCAGCGCTTTTTGTTATTATTTTTCTTTATAATAAAACATGTATAATTTTACTCACCTCTCTCTCCGTGTGTGATTCTTTCATGTGGGTTAAAAGACTGCAGCCCTACATGACAAATCTGGATGAGCTTGTTGTGTCCTTAGTGTTCCCTGTGTGTAGCCTTGTTTGTAACTGAATAAATGTTGTGATTTCTGGTAGTGATTGAGTCCTTGTTGTTTGAGATATTCTCAGGTACCAACACAAACCTGGGTTTAATCGTGATGGTTATTACCATAAGTGAGGCTCGTAATTCCATAGACAAAGGATGGTTAAATGGTTAAAAATTTTAGAAAGACAAATGTTAATTTTACAGCACTGTAATTTGACATCAATGATGTATTGTGATGTAATTACAGTTGACATTTTGTGTAATTTACAGAAATTGAACAGAAACATGAAAATCAAATCATATTCAATAGGTGTAACATGGCTACAATCTTCATTAAATAATAGCTAACAGAAGTTATTTGACAAATGTTTGTTTTCAAAAGGGTTATGTAATGCAAATGTTCCTTATTTTCTTGTTGTCATTGGGGTCTTCATTATTACATGTAGCAAAAATTATGTATTTCAGTGTGGAGAAAGCAAAGTTGTGGGCAGGTGAGAAGATCCATATGGAATCAGGAAGTGTACATGAGCAACAGTCTATAAGAGAATGGTGATGATGCATTTAGGAAACAGCTTACAGTGTTTATTTGGAGTGTGGACAGGACATGCACTGAAGACCAGATGATTTAAGTAAGGGAGGCCATCCATGGAGCCAGGGAACAGATTCAAACGTGGTTCTGGAGGAGAGGATGGTAGCTATTAAGGCGTCATGAGTTGCTGGAGTTTTGCAATCCTACGGAATGAACAAAGGCAGATGAAGAGGTAAAGTTTCAAAAAGATAAACTGACTGGATGCTACCCCTTAGGAATACAATCTGGTGGTGAGGAGCTGTTGATCTGATTCCTTTATTCCTCCTATCTGATAGGTGGGCCAGCCCCCTGTGTGGAATTACCATCCAACAGCCTACAGGACAAAATGAAAAGTTCACATGGGTTACAGACTACATTTTGACATGTGTGTTATTCTTCTGGTATTATTTAATGTGTATATATTACTGATATTAGTAAATTTTTCATTTTAAAGGTAATGTCATATGCAAGGATCAACTCATTTATATGTGATGTACGTTAAAAACGGTATAAATAATTAAACTCTAATGCAAGATATGAGAGTACTGTAGAATGTTGTAAAAGCTGAATGTCAGGCTCTATCATGGAGAATGAAATGACTATATATTAAGCGTTCTTGCAAGAAAAGGCAAAGCACAGTAGACTGATATCCTAGTATAAAATTACTCACATAAAATAACTGTCACATATTTTAGCATGTGCAAATGGGGTAGGAACCTGCAGCATGCTGATATGATCATTTGTGCAGCTGATTCCTTTTTCTAGTAAAAAATCACGTGTAAAACATACACAGCATTGTAATTTAAAGAGATGGGGAAAAAATCTAATTTATGTTTAATGCTCAGTTAATCATTACAGTGTTTGAATTGAAACATGATGTCAAAGTATTCGGTAAAACCAGTAGGAAAATGGCTGCAAGTTCAGCGAACTTATAATTGTTTATTCGACAGGAAAAAAGAACACCATAAATCTGGCGATGTGGTAAGTAGCACCTACGCTATGGGAGACGTTTCTACGTGCTGATTTTCGATTTGTAGTGTTTTTTTTTTTCAAAACTTTATTGAACAAGGTGAAACCGATTTGTAGCGTTACTAATTGTGAAAAAAGTAAAGTAACGTCAAGTCCCGGAGTTCTATTGGTTGTTTGGTTTCAAAAACCGTCTTCCGCCCCACTGATTGGTTGAGACAACCTTTAACTGAAATAGGCACCCAAAACGCTTCAGTCTTTTACAGACCCGCTTTGAGTGTACCTCGTGTATATTCAGAGTACTCCCTAACCCTCGTTTTCCAAGTTGGTATCAACCATATTTGGAGAGCTTCCTTCACCTCTGTTCCTCTGTTTGCATTTAACGCAGCGCATCGTCTTCTGTTGAGGTGAGTCAAATTTGCTTGTTTTTTGGCGGTGTTTAAACATGATAAGATTTGGCTGTTGTAAGTTAGCTTCTCTGCTATTCTGCTGGCTCTAAATCCATGTTAATAGCCTGTGTGTGCAAATTTATTTCAGTGGGGTGTTTGTGTAGGCTTGTAAATTAGACTGCTAGTTTTGCTGTAATTGTCAGGGAAAGCATTCTTTGGAAGCTGCGGAGGTCTGGTTTAGCAATGTTCGAAGACTGGGATCAAGGCCGGATTAAACATATGGGCAAGTGGGCAATTGCCCAGGGCCAGAGGTGGAAAGTAATGAATTACATTTACTCACGTTACTGTCATTGAGTAGCTTTTTTGTATATTTATACTTTTTAAGTCGTTTTTAAAAGCTGTACTTTTACTTTTCCTTGAGTAAGTTTTTAAAAAAGAATTGTAATTCGCTACATTTTAAATCATATCCGTTACTGAGTAAAAATAAATTATAGGCTAAATAAATTACAAATATTACGTGAAGCAGCGTCGGAACGGAAAGAGACACCTGCATGAGCGCCACGTCTAAACCGTTGGGGGTGTGTGGGTGTACACTTTTGCTCAAAGACATAAGTTCAGTCGATCAACTTGCTGTTCACCTCCTCTCTCCCTCCTCCTGTGGGTTGGAACCCGCACTTTCGCGCACCGGTGTGACGTCATCGGAATTCTGCTCGGTTCGGTAGCCGGACTCGGTTGCGTGTTTGAAATGTGTTTCCCTACCGCTCCGCACGGCAGCGGCAAAGTAACGTTTAGCGCTCATAACAAGCGGATTCTCAGCGCTCTGCTCATAAAACAGAAGACCTGCAGGCCTCTGTGATTTAAAACATTCTCATACTGTTCAGGTGTAAACATTGTGCTCCATCCCTGTGTTTGAACTCAGAAGATGCTTCTTGATGCCAGATATGTGATGATTTAGCTTGTTTCTTTATTTTAGTCCAGAATAAGTGATTAAATTATTACAAAAGCAGTTCAGTGTAGTTAAATTAGTCATTCAAATTATTCGAACATGCTGCAGTGTGTGTGTGTGTGCGCGCGCGCTTGCGTGTGCATGTGCGAGCGTGCATGTGTGTGTGTGTGTGTGTGTGTGTGTGTGTGTTACACATGTAGAACTGCTTGAGACAGCGTGGTTTCATTAAATGCATCTTATATCTTGGCTGAAGTAATGGCTCAGGAAAATAACTTATATTTCATAAATAATGACATCTTAATAGTGTCTATGATAATGTTTTATCTTATCTTTGGTCTGGGAGGTGTAACTTATCATGATACATGCCTTTTAAAACATGTTAATGTGCTACAAGAGGAGATGAATGCAGTGTGTGTGTGTGTGTGTTACACATATAGAACTGCATGAGACAGCGTGGTTTCATCAAATCCATGCATCTTATATCTTGGCTGAAGTAATGGCTCAGGAAAATAACTTATATTTCATAAATAATGACATCTTAATAGTGTTTATGATAATGTTTTATCTTATCTTTGGTCTGGGAGGTGTAACATATCATGATACAAGCCTTTTAAAACATGTTAATGTGCTACAAGAGGAGATGAATGCATTAATTTAAAGTTCATGTTTGGAGTCCAACTTTCACAGACTGGCTCACGCTGGTGAGGAGACACCATTAGTTCTAGTAACACCTGGGCTCCCAAGGCCTGTTCTGACAGGATGGACGTTACGGGACCCTTAAGGATTCCAGTTGGATGATTGGAGGATTATTTAGGAGGACTGGAATGAACAAACTGATTTCAGTGGTGAAGGGTTAAATGAGTGAGTGAACCCACTACCAAGGATGAACTCTGCTAACTTTAAAAATCAGCTACTCTAAATAAGCATGAAGGTCAGAGAGGAGCTCTAGGATGGACATGGATAAAGGAACTGTAATGTAGAGGTAAAGTAGGGCAGGGCCAACGTTAACAGCTGTCATACGGTCCATCTGAAATATTTGACTTTCATTTAGCTTGTTATGTGACAGGTTAGAGCACAGTCTCATGTTAGAGTTTTGTCATGAAAACATTGAGATAGCTCACATACTGATGGCATCTAAAAAATATATTTTTTTCTCAAAATAAAGAATAATGTTAATCACAATTGAAACTAACCATCCTAGAAAAACCTCGTCCAGTCAATGTGCACGTCCTGTTCTCACTGATTGAATAGAAATCCCTCCTTCAAGCCTTGCGGGTTTGAGTGTGTGTGTGTGCGCACACACGAGCGCATTGTGAACTGGCGTTGTGATTTAGCACTACTTAGATGTAGCCATTTTTACGCTTACAAAAATGTAACTAAGTAACTTTTACTTTGAGTACATTTTGTTTACGATACTTTTTACTTTTACTTGAGTAAAAATTTAGGCAAGTGCTTTTACTTGTAATTGAGTAAAAAATTATCAAAGTATTGGTACTCGTCATTAAGTAGGTAATTTTAGTAGTCTTTCCACCTCTGCCCAGGGCGCAAGATCTCTAAAGGGCCCAGGGCAGCAAGGGCACGAGCAAAATAGTGTAGGCCTATGTGTAATCTCCCGCTTTATATTAAACTAGGGTGACCGTACGTCCGGTTTTCCCCGGACATGTCCACTTTTCACTCTGTCCGGGCAGATAGGACAAGAAAATAGTTAAATAAAGACAAGAAAACAAAACAAAGTGTTGAAAAGTAAAATGTAGGTAGATTTATCTCCACTACACGTTTTTACCTGTACAAAACAATAAGTTCTACACATATTTATACATCTGATACAATTCAGATCACCTTCAAAACTCAGTCACACACCCAGGGCCGTTTCAAGACATTTTGGGGGCCAAGGCAAAATGACCCCGCCCACCCCCACCCCCCATAACTGGGCTCCCTAGAAGCCTCTGTGTAATTCATACCCTCTCCAGGAGTGTTAGTTATACAGTGTTTATAAAAGCTCCTCAGACATCGCTGACATGTTATCAGATGGAAAACTAAATTATCAGACACGCTGTCTCATCTGCTGCTTTTCTGAACCTGCAAAAAGTAACAAAACCATTTGAAAGCCACTATTTGTGGATTCTCTGAAAGTTTCCGTGGAGTGTGTGAACACTTATTTTTTCATTGATCCTATCGTCTAATCTCACAGCTGAAACAAGCATCCTTAATAATCTGTGCACAGGAAGCTTACCGTTGCTGTAGTAAAACAAAAGGTATAATAATTTATTATTAATAAAACCTTGTTGCAGCACTAAAGCAGAAAAATTAGATTTTGCAATAAATATGCTAAATATGTACATATGAATTGTTTTGGAGCCCTTTTATTGGCAGAATTTGATATTAATTTAGTTCTTACAAAAAATGGGTCCCAACGTGGTTTGTGTGGCGTTGCCATAGTGTGATGTCATAGGCACAGATCCCCTGTCCTCTTGTTTGGAAATGGAAATATGGTCACCCTATATTCAACTAACTCCACCTGGGCTTTTGCGCTGCACAGAGACGCTTCGCTGCCTATGACTTTGAACGTCAGTTGAGAGTCAGTCTCATGCAGACTGACCAATGAAGAGAGGGCCTCAAGTTAAGACCCTCTCCTCATTGGTCAGTCCACACGAGGTGGGTCAAAGGTTACCCTGAGCAGGTTACGTGATGTCAGGCATTCAAGTATTGAGTATATTTACTGCATATTACAGTAAAATATTCTGTATGTGACCATATTGTGGTGATCCTTGGGTCGTGATGATGGGGCCCTTGAATATTGTTGCCCAGGGTACAACAAAGTGTTAATCTGGCCCTAACTGGGATGACAGGCTGGAATAAAATGGCGGCTTGTTTAAAGACAGTGTTGGCTGGCAGCCCTGTAACAGTGCTAACCACCGTGCTGCCGTAATAATAACATTAAATAACATTCATGATGACATTTAAAGGGGCATGCCAGTAGGTGTGTATCAGTTTATAACTACATAAGGTATTTTGAGCCAATAAGTTGGTTGTGGATCACTGACTACCATGTTTCTTAACATTACCTTACTCCATCTAGAGTGCTACCAGCAGAGTATGTGGTAAAATGGTAATGGTTGTTAAAACATTAACCTAATATGTGAACTGTAGCTTTTAAGTCAAATGCTACTGGCATAGCTCACCTTCAGTCTGCTGTTGAACAAGGGCTAAACCTTCTAGAATTACCATGTCAAAGACCAATCAAAAGTCCTGATCCATCTCCAACAGCATTTAAAACAGATTCATCTGGAAAGCAACTTTGCACAGGGATGGTTTGTCACAGTTACAGCCTGAGAGAGCTTGTATGGATTGACACAGACCTTGGAAAATGCTCAACAGAAACTTTGGGGCACCATTTACACAGTCCAAAAAAGGTTTTGCTTATTGAATTCCCATCCACTCTGCTACTTCAAGGCGAGAAATTCACACTGAAAGCAGTCATTACATTTCAGGAGGGCCCAACACCATAAACACTCGGGCATTATGTGACGTTCTGTAACAGGACCTCGTACAGTAGCGGCGTTTAAAACAAAGCTAAAGACCCACTTTTATGGTTTTGCTTTTAATTCTGCAGGTTAGATGTTTATATATATATATATTTACATGAGTTTATTCTGCTTTTAAATGATAGTTTTTATTTTTAGTCTCTCAGTCTTACTGTGACACACACAGAAAGATGTGGTCACATTTTTCGTATTGATGCTTTAACCATCTGATGTAATTTATTCCTGTGTGAAAAAAATATATATATTTAATGGATTCAGGCTAAAAGGAAAAGAAAAAAAAAACTTAGAGTCTCTAAGGACATTGTCTTTGTAAACTGTTCTGTAAAGGTAATGCACCTTAATGCCAGTAGAGGGCAGTATGATACTTGGCAGCTGACCGGGACAGTTTGGTGCGGACATTGGCACAGCCGTTAGCTTTTCCTCATTCTGCAATGAAGAGCTAACTCAGCAACACCATACTGATGTCCTGTCTGCTCATTTGACTGTTTTTAACAGGTTAGTGTCCTCATATAAGAGCGATAAACAGGTGAAAATGGGAGAAAACCGTGTCAAGATGTGTTTGTCAAGCACCTGTTAATCGGTTTGGGAGGAAGTTTTGTTCTTAATGTGTGGTTTAAATGTGCTGTACGCCTGGCGCCCCCCGATGGTGAAGTTGATATGGCGGCACAATAACGGCTTCATGTTTACTTGGATTTTATCCTGTGTGCTCCATGTAAAATGAATGGCATTGCTGAGAAAGAAGTGTTATTTTGTTCATGTAGGTGAAATAGTGAAAATAAGCAAGGTAGTTGATGAGAAAGAGTTATTTAAACTGGTTTGCATTTATATTATTTTAAAGCTCAAGTGGGGTAGAAATATTAAGTTTGTTCCATGAGTGTCTTATTATATTATGAACATGTAGTGATGAACCAGTATTGCAAGAAAATGTCAAATGCGGTAAAATAAGTGTCTGACTATTCAGAATTTGTCAAAAGGGAACTGCTTAAACAAGGTGAATGGTAGAAAATATGCTGCTTGACATGGTTGAAAGTGTTAATAAAATTCTGCAATGAAGAGCTAACGCAGCAACACCGTACTGATGTCCTGTCTGCTCATTTGACTGTTTTTAACAGAATCACCTGTTGCATGGTCACATACCTGGGACCTGTAACATTAATTTACTGTGCAGCACATTGGTGGCATGCCTCATGCTTGTAAGAGGCTCCAAAAATCAAGGTTGATGATAATGCAGGGTATCCGCGGGTCCTTAAAGTCTTAAAAAGGCTTAAATGAGCTTTTCCAAATTTAAGGCCTTAAAAATCCTTAAAAATTAAAAATAATCCTTAAATACAGTTTCCAAAGGTCTTAAATTACCAAGGACCCAATAAACAAGACTTATTTCTATAAAAATTCCATGAATTTCTAGTTGGTGTTCAGCATTTTTTGTGTATGATATTGGCATAAGCGGAACCGTACACATTCAGTCTGTTGTGAAAGGGGGCTATTTTTAGATTAGCATATTCAGGGTTTTACCTGGCTCAAATTGAGGCAGAGGTGGAACCATCTTGACCATGCGCCAACACATGCATACTCTGTGTATTCAACTGCATCACTTTTTTAAAGGCAAAATATTTTTTTGTTAAGTGTTCTAATCTAAGCTTCTGTTGATTAATTGAATATTCCATTTGACAATGTTTCAAGTGAAACAAAACAGGTTTGCTGCTAAAAAATATGAAATGAAACAAACAAAATTGTCAGGCTGAAATAATGGACTTTTATTATGAAAGGCCCATTAATATGCACTAGATTGGTGTTTAGTTCCTTTTTTCCCATCTGATATTTATAGTTAAAATATTTTTAAATATTTGACCTACATTTCAGTAACATTTTAGGTTTGTATTAAAAACACTCATCTCAGTCTAAATGACATAAATATATTCAGTAAAATATCATTAACATGCATTTTTATTGGATATGGTAATAACATTTAATTTCTGCTGCTAACAATGTAACAGTGGCGTGTCTGTTATGTACGGCTTGTGAATAATCCAGTTCAAATTATGTTCAAAGATGGAAGCGTTTGTGAATTATATACTACAATGGCTTGCCTTAGACTTGTAGCAGTAATGTGACTCGTATCTGCAGCGGTTCTGATGAGTACTGCTGCAGGATGCAGAATAAACAGGATGGTGGGGACTTTTCATCCGCTTGTAGAGTTTAGTCTTTCTTAATTTTACGATCATCCTGTATTTTTCTGTGTGCCACTTGATAATGAGACTGCTACCTGTTAGCTTTAGCATTAGCCAGTCTGCGTGTAGCTGCACTTTTGATCCCAAACTTTGGACCGGTTCTGCCTTTGTGCCTTTGCTGGTTCCTTTATTTTCCTCCACTGCATCCAGATTTCCACACTGTGCGCCAGCAAAAAGCATTTTTCTTACACGTAACTTACCTTTGTTCAATAAAGTTCTGGGGAAAATAGAAATTCGAAGATGTTGCACCAGTGCTTTGTTTAAAAATAGACAGACACGCACAGACAGTTTTTGTCGTCGCACTGTACAGCTCTGCTATGGAAGAGCCTGGGTGAAATCAGGACGTCAATAGCACCAACCATAGATATGTACCAACTAGTGAGAAAAGCAAGTTTTGATCTTTGTCTGCTGCGGTTTTGCCGCTTTTCAGTGAACCGCTGCTCATACAATGCCCTAGTGGCGCAATGGTGCATCTGCTGTTAAAATAACATCAATATAGCTGGGGGCAGAGTGAAATCAGGCTGGGGCGGCACAAAATTAGCTGGAGGCAGCCACCACACAAATTAGAATGCAGGAAAAACCCTGGCACATTAGTTGGTTAAGCTAGTGGGAGCTTGCGCCATGGGGAAGTGCAAGTTTTATGGTAACTGGAAGGCTAATCCCACGTTCGTGACGTGGTTAACACCGGTTCCAGGCAATAGCTGGAAATTATAGCTTGAATTTAATTTTAAAAATAGCTTAAATTTGGTCAAAGTGGCCTTAAAAAAGGTCTGAAAAAGTCTTAAATTTGGCTCCCTTAAACCTGCACATACCCTGTAATGAAGACGAGTATTAGAATTTGTCTTAAACCCGAAATTGCATTTTTTTTAATTATTATTACCCTCTTCAAAGGGTAGAACCAGAAAAATGCCCTTTTCAGCATGTTGGCATGGCAGCTTGTTAGCAGTCAGAGAGGAGAGTCTGACACATGAGACATATGTGATACCAGGAAGATTTGTTTAATTTCTGCAGCAGCATTGTTGTATCAGCTGTAATAGAAGTTGGTGTTTTGGAATAAATGATTAATAAAGTCTCATTTTGCATTTGCTTTCAGGGCAACCAGCAGTGAGCATGTAGCTAATGTTGGCTGACTAGGAGGTGCTGCTGGTGAACATAAATGTAGTATAGCAATGTTATATTTACTAAATAGAAACAACAAACATGATCAAATGTACTTGTGAAAAGTAATCCCTGAGCTATGCAACTTCAGAGTATTCAGGCTGGTCCCTGTTCATCTCAGTAAAGTGTAGCTGACATTCTGGAGCTTGAGTCTGCTTCCATCGCATGTTGCCTACATGTCTTCAATGTTGAACACAGTTCATTTGTTTGATATAGTGAAACTGCTCCTGTACAAACTAATGAAGGCTGAGGACACATTTTAGCAGTTAGATGAAGTTGTTAAAAAGACAAATGCACAGCAAGAAGTTAAGTAGCATTTCTGCTTGTTAAACAGTCAATTACTTACAAACTTTAGGGGGTGTTAAAAGCAAGCAGGAATTGTATTGTTTCCCTTTAAGGTACAAAACTGGTTATTTTGTATGTTTACAACTTTACTTAAAGAGCAAGTCAACCCCTACCAGAGTCTAACTCCACTCTCACTTAGGGTTGTCACGGTATGAAAATTTAACCTCACGGTTATTGTGACCAAAATTATCACGGTTTTCGGTATTATCGCGGTATTTTTTAAACGGTGTTGCATATGTTCAGAAAGCATTGATAGTCCTGTTCTACACAAACTGAAATAGTTTTGAAAAGGTTTAACAGTGTTTATTAAACCTAAAATAACACAAGCCTTAGCAAAAGTGCAACTTTTCACAAGTAAAGGAACAAATAGCTTCTTTTTCTCGAACATGTTACAGTAGTCAATGCAGGTTTAAATTATACAAATCCAAACATTCAAAACATAAACAATATGTAAACAAATCAAAGAAACACCACTTGTTTTCTCATATACTTGTTTTCTTCATCATAAAAATGAAAATCTAAAACTCCAGTCCACACTTGACTTGAGCACTGTACAAGTCAACCTTAAAAAATATGCATTTAAAATAAATAGCCACTTTAAACAAATTACTAAAATAACTACTACACTATGTAATCAAATCCAAATGTTCAAGTATAAATGGCATTGAATAAGTAAACAAATCAATGACAAGGAACTAACTGTATATTTCTCTTCATCATCAACAAATACGATGCTTCATCCAGCAACAGGGTGTCCGTGACACGGTTTAAATGCTGGCAGAGGACACTGCGGCTGCAGTATATAGTGACTAGTTGCATTCTCCCTCAACCAAAAGTCCTCGCGTCATGCATTTAAGCTAAAATGCTAATGTTATCTTACCTTGCACTGGCTGTAGAGACGTGGTTGATGGTCACGCAGATGTGCCATTAGATTCGAAGTGTTGCTGCCTTTTGCAGACACTTGTTTCCTGCACGTTCTGCAAACGGGATAGCAGTCTTCTATTAACTGTCCCTCAGCATTTTTCAGAAATCCAAAATATGCCCATACTTCCGAGTTAGTCTTCTTTGAGGGCTGATGGATGTCCTGGGCGCTGCCGTCTCCTCCTTCGGCCATTATTTCAGTTTCAAAGTTTTGGTGCCGTTGCAAACTAAAAAGTGCGTGTGCGCGCCGCGGGAACTTCAGCTGAAGCGACGGTGGCTGGTAAGGGTCACCGCGCTGAAACCGCGGCCACGGTAAACCCACCGAGATAATTTAGTTTTTTAAAAACTGGACGGTTATTTTTATTG
Organism: Nothobranchius furzeri; assembly: GCF_043380555.1. Classification (NCBI taxonomy): domain Eukaryota; kingdom Metazoa; phylum Chordata; class Actinopteri; order Cyprinodontiformes; family Nothobranchiidae; genus Nothobranchius; species Nothobranchius furzeri. The sequence continues at coordinate 20,678,907 of NC_091744.1, read as the reverse complement.
TCAACTTTTTTACCGGGGTTTACCGCTATACCGGTTACCGTGACAACCCTACTCTCACTTCATGTTTGAAAAATGCAACAAATGCTGTTGCCTGGCAGACCGAGAAGGCGGAGCTGCTAACAAATGCACACACACACACAGGCTCACAACAGCATTGTGACATCATAATGTACCAGTTTACATCATAGCATATAGGGCTGTAGCGAAGCTTCGATGACGTCGACGGCTCGATTCTAAAAATTCGTCGACGTCAGATCCGGTAGTCGACGCACCGCGCCCACTTGTTGCATCCCCAGGAGTTTGTAAATAGAGGTGGAATCTGCCTGTTTTTCCTCTAGTTCGCCCTCTTCTCCGCCTTCACTAACATCTCAGCCAAATACCGAAGACCCGGAACAAAGTCCATCCGCTACTAGGTTCCTTTCCTGTTTTGCCCGCCTTCGTTTCCCGGCAACGGACAACAACTTCCGGGGTCAGATGCGCTGCTCCGTCTCTATAGCAGATGTAGAAAATCACCGGGAGCGTTTCTCCCTTCATAAAGGAGCTTCTTTCAGACATTAGGAGAGCTGTTTTGGTGGTAGCAGTCTCTCCTCCGAGCTGGTCTGTTTGCTGCTGGGTGTTTTTGGTTTATTTAAACTTGGCAACTTAACGTTGGTAAAGCTACTGTTAGCATTTTTGCTAACAGCTTCTTGCGTTTGGATAAGCTATTACGTTTTGGTTTAGAGTTCATCTTTTTACAATCCAATCCAATCCAATTTTATTTATAAAGCGCATTCTCAAGGCATTACAACCAAACAAGGCGCTGTACACTAGAAATGTTGGTTAATTAAACAAGCGATATTTAAACATGTTGAACACATATAAAAAATAATAATTTGTGATACAAATTAATAAATGTCTAAATGTAATAAAATCTCCCTTTTGTTACATTTAGAGTGTTTTGGGTTTTCGGTTTAGTTTAAAATATCACCTTGAGGTTGGTTTAACCGCCCAGTTTAGAGTTTGGAACTTTGGAGATTCTTATTTTGGTCCAAAACCCTGTAATCTTTGCACAGTGGGACATCCCTAGTTATCTGTACTTTTGTTTTAATTCCCCACAGGCAGAATTAGTTTTATTACTCCCAACCTGTGGATGGAAAGATTTGGTTTTTTGTAGTTGTAAATAAACCCGATCATCATTTTAACTTTTAAATCCCATATTATTGTCCCTTCCTTTTTGCACACGAGCCAAACTCCCCAGGAAGAGTCGTAACACCACTCGCCTCACGCACATAAGTGACCAAGACGAAGCAGCATGGAGACACTCCGTCTCCAACCACCTCTCAGGCAGCAGCCTGTACTCCCAAGTTCTACACGTCACCAGAACATAACCAACCAACACAATAAAAGCAGTGTTATACAAAATGGGAGGCCTGTAGTGTTTATTCTCTTACAGTAACAATTTATCCATTTTTTTGAGGAATTTATTAGAGATTTTTTGGTTTTTATTAACTGTGCAATAGAAAAATAATCATTAGATTAATTGTATAAATAGTCATTAGAATAGTCGACTATTCGATAAAATAATCGTCAGAATAATCGTTTTAAAAATAATCGTTTACCCCCAGCCCTAATAGCATACCTCTTAGCCAATAGCGGTGGCAGATTTAAATTAAAATACAGTGCAGAGTTTTTACCTGACAACGACACAACACTGCCAGTTTTAGGGAGAATATTGAAATTTGAACTAAGATGCACTGAAGTGCCAAATTATTGACTACACGTGTCTGCAGCACGATTAGACACTCGTTTATTTAGTTTATCAGCGAAAAAAAAGTTTAGTTGGGGGTGACTTGCTCTTTAATGTTTAACAAGTGACAGGCAACTTGTGTGACAGTCAGTTGTGTACTGCTTGGAGCTAATGTGGGGTTGCCTTCTAAATAATTAACTTACTTCATTTGTTTCAAACAGCATTCACCATGCCTGGCAAAGTGTCCAAACGCAAGGCGGATGCTGCCAAGCGCAGCACACGTCCACCTCCGCCCCTTCGTATTGGGATTCCAACGCCTAGCAGTGACGACGTTCATCGTATGTATTATTTAGTAGAACAAATTAATGTAGTGTTATACAATTCATTTAATTTATACTGTATTTATGTAAGGTGAAAAAATTATTGGACAAAAAAAGATTGAATTTTTTTTTAAAATTATTATTGTGTGTGTTTTTAAGTCTCTGGTACCGGCTGGCGCCATAGAGTTCGTCGTTGGCCAACTAGTGCAGTGTCCAACAAATCTCACAAGTTGGTCCTTCCGGGTGGGATTCCTGACAAGAAAGTGAGTGTAATGTTCACAAATATTTACAATGTAAACATAGATTTCCTTCCAATACTATGTAGCAGTACTATGGGATCCTAAGGAAACAGTCAGATGGTGTTGAAGCTGCTGTCAGTTACAGTGCTGCAAACGGATTGAATCGGCTTCTTTTAGACTTGTGCCCCAAGTCTACCAACTTTTGAATCTTAATAGAAAACCGAGTTGTAATCATCTTCCTTTTTATTCAGTGCTTCTCAATCTGTGATTTAGAACTTAAACTGCTCAGTTATTTACATGTCTTTATTTTTATTTACATGTCGTTATGTTGGTGTATTTTGTAATTGGTTTTACCATTTCATGTTTTATTGTTTGTAAACTTCGACTGTTTAATGTTATCTCTTTCTTCCTGACAAGCATATTGCATTGTCTTTTGTATGAAATGTCATTTAATACAGATTGTTTTATATGAAAATGTATTTATTTCTTTTTCTAATTTAGTTCGTCCTACTTGTTGGGGACTCCCACTTGAGGTCCGTGGCAGACGGCATAGTCCCTATGCCGGTTGGCGGCCTCGCTTTTGGAGTGATGTCCACTCCAGGAGCTTGTGCAGATCTTCTGCGCCTTGAGGTTTCACAGGCTGTGTTACCTCGGGAGCCTGATGCTGTTTGCGTCATGGCTCCTTCTAACAACCTTACGGCCAGCAGAACAGTTGAAGAGGCAGGGGATGCTTTTGAGCGGTACCTTTTGGCTATTCTCAGTCGCTGGCCTAAGGTGAGGAGCTGATTTGTGTAATTTTGGAGGTATAGAAAGTGACTGTAAACGTACATTAAAAAAAATAATTTCTTTATTTTTTTAGGTTTTCTGTACCGCCATGATTCCCCGTTTAGTTGGATCCTGGGAGCGTCAAGACCTGTTTCAGCAGGAGTACCACCGCAGATCGGCTAAGCTACGTAAGTTGCAACATAATTGGATAAAAAGGTAGTATTGACGACATGTGTTATTGCTATATACTCTTAGGCATCAAACAATCACATTTCATAACTTTACATAAATTTTTTCCTTCTGCTTCGAAGGTGTAAGTTACGTGCCGATCCACGATGACCTACCCAGGTACCGTCGCGAACTGTGGTGCCGTGATGGTGTAAGTATATTGCTTGGAAGAAAACAAGGTAAAGATTCTTAAATTTGAGGTAATAAATTTGTATTTTCTTTTGTTTGTGGTTGCAGATCCACCTCAGTGATGACCACGGGATGCCTATACTCACGCAACTGATGTGGAATGCCTCCTATCAGTTCTTGGAGACACCCGCACCAAAGCCACTGGTGCAGCACCAGGTGTCTCGTCCGCTGAAAGCGAGTATTGTGCCCCGTGTGGTTGTGAAGGGTGTGGAACGCATTCCACCTCCACGCCCTTCCGAATGGACATTTGTGAGACCTAGCGGGAAGGTGAGACACTTTATAAAGTATAAATATTGTAAAATGTTTATAATTTTAAGCAGCTGTGCCACTAATGCTTCTAAATGTGTTTTCTTTTATTTACCATTGCAGAGGAACCATTCAGGGGAATTTGAAAAGGCTTCTAATTCCCCCAAGAAACGAGTGGTTCTTTCTGAGGTTTGTGAATGTTTTTGATTGATCTTTTTCAAAGAATTTTGATTAGATGATAATATGTGGTGAATTTTCTTCAATAGACTGATGACACTTCAGTGGCCTTGAAGGAGTGTTTCATCCCCCTGAATCCCGTTAGGTTCTCACCTACAATTCTGGCTGCCATGGACACGCTAGCTCCATCGGCTCTTGGTGATGTCCCCACAGACATCCAGGTATCTTTAGACAAAGGGTTTATTATCTCTTAATGTATAGTGTAATGGTGTTCCTGATGGTTGTAATATGGGCTGTCGGTATGTCATTTTTAAAAGTATTACACTAAACTAAAAAATAATACTTTTGTGTTTGTAGACTACGTCTGTGGGACATCACAAGAAGCCTGCTGTCTTGAAGCCCAGGCCAGTAAAGCAGCGGGTAAATAATTGTTTGATTAATTAAAGACTCTTGCACACAAATACATTATGGTGTCAGTGATCATACAACTGTTGTGAATTACTTCAGTTCTTGGAGACATCCTCACCAAAGCCACTGGTGCAGCGCCAGGTGTCTCATCCAGTTACGGCAAGTAATGTGCCACGCGTTGTTGCGAAGGTTGTGGAAACCATTACACCTCCACCCCCTTCCCAATGGACACCCGTGAGACCTGATGGGATGGTAAGATACTTTGTAAAGTATAAATATTCTTAAAAGTGTATGAGTTTAGGTGACACTGCTAGTAATGCCTTTCAATGTGCATATTATTTTTTTATTTAATCATTACAGAGGAACCATTCAGGGGAGTCTGAACACGCTTCTGATTCCCCCAAGAAAGGAGTGGTTCTTGGTGAAGTTAGTGAATGTTTTTGATTACATTTTTTTAGATTATTTCCATATAGATGGTAATATCTGGTCATTCTTGTTCATTAGATTGGCACTCCAGTGGCTGTGAAGGAGTGTTCCATCCCACAGTTCTCACCTGACAATGTGGTTGCCATGGACACACTTGCTCCATCGGCTGGTTCAGATGGTCCCACAGACATACAGGTAACTTCAAAGTAAATGTTTATTATTATCTTCTAATGTTAAGTGTAATGTACTTCCTGATGTTTGTAATATGGGCTGTCTGTATGGTATATTTGAAAGTATTGTACTTAAACGTATTATTTTCTGTTTGTAGACTACGTCTGTGCGACATTTTAAGAAAGCAGCTAGGCGTGTCCAGCAGGAGGTTGATTCATTAAATTATCTGGCATACAAATACATTGTGGTGTTATTTTTGTTGACTGTTGTTGTTCTTGAATTATAGGTTGCATCCCCACCTTGCATAAATCCTCTTGCAGACGAGGAGTCTGTTCATTTTAGGAAGGAGGTAAGAAGTGTGTGTTTCAAACATAAAAACTAAACAAATCTTGATGGTGTTTAGGATGTATTGCCCTTTAATTTCTTTTATATAGGCGTTGGACTGTGACTGTTCACAGGTTTTGCTATCGTCTCTAGTTCCAGAGACAACTGTTCAAGAACCTTCAAGCAGTTCTGTTGTAAATAATTTTGATGAAGATGATACAATCTTACACAAGGATGATACAGTTTTAGACTCTATCCTAGGATCATTTCACCAGGGCGATAGGCGTTTTAAATATGGGGGAGTTCAGTGTGCAGCTATTACTGTTGTTGCTTTAACAAAGCACAAACAGAAGAGTGTTTTTTCTTGGGATTTTGCCGTGTTGGATAAGGTTGTTGAGTTAGGAGATGAGCTGTACACAGATTTGCGTGACAACAAAAAGATTAGAGGTGGGCATGAGTTTCTCTCTGTTCCAGACTTGCCAAAGGAAATTGACATAGAATAACAGCATTTTAAGCTTGTTTATGGGGATTTTGTTTCAGGAGATGTAGATGTAGTTGAAGGCGAGTTGATAGATGCTGGTGTGTACACTCCTCTCCTGGATGGATTGCAGAAGATGTGCACACAGCATAAAACTTGCATTATGACATTAAGTGGCAATACTTGCGCTATCATTTGTGATAATGGACGTTATGCTGTAGTAGATTCCCATGCACGCTCTGCAGACGGCATGGTAGACCCGACAGGACAGAGTGTAGTTCTGTACTTTGCAAACCTTGATAATGTTTTTCAACATTTTCAGAGGTTTGCTAGTAAACTAGTGGGATCTCAGAAGTCATTTGAGATCACTGGAGTGGATATTGTTCAGATGGACACATTTAAAAATGTATCTGAACAAACAAGCGCAGTTCCCACGAAGGCCAAAGGGGAGAAGCGCAAAAGGTCATCCACATCCACAGCATGCAAAAGGATGAAGATTGATGATATTAAGGATATGGACTCTGTTGTTTTTGTTAGTGATGTTGCGACAAAGGTTTTGCAGTTTGATCCCATCTCTAGTGATGTGTCAGAGGTTCTGTGTAAACGGTTGAATGTGGAGTGTGAAAAGTGTGATTATGCTTTTTGTGGTGTTGGTGAGTTGGGTGTACCATGTGTGAATGAGGAAATAGTGGGTGACGGAAACTGTTTTTTCAGGGCAGTAAGTCGAGCTGTTACTGGCACCCAGAAACATCATAGAAAAATTCGGCTCGCTGTGGTAAATCAGTTAAAAAGGAATCCTCAAACATATCAAAGTATTTTAAGAAGTGAGTATTCCTCGGTTCCACACTATCTTAACTTGTCTAGGATGCAATATGTAGGAAACTGGGCAACTGAGGTAGAAATTCAAGCTGCTGCTGATTATTTTGGCATTAACATTTTCACTTACTGTAATGATAAATGGCTTGAATACAGCTCCACCAGCAGCATATCTAATCAAGGTGTTTATTTACAAAATTGTAATGGTAACCATTATGAGACAGTCATTTGTGTTAAGCAGCCTAACATGGAAACATGTTATGGGTATTGCAAGACTGTAGATGATGATTCTGGAAAATATAACACTCGACAAGCTGCTACTGAACCTTGTTCCATAGAAGCACATGATGCCAGTGCCATTGATGATTCCAATACTTTTAGTCCTCTGTCAGCAGATGTTTGTAAAACTCTTTGTAACATGTTGAAAATAGATTATGACAAACACACTTCCCAAGACACTACATCATGTGGGACTTTAGGAAATATGTGTAAGACAGAGGATATTGTAGAAGATGGTAATAGTTTTTTCAGTGCTGTAGCTCATTCAATTAATGGGTCACAGAAAGGCCATCGTAAGGTCAGACTTTCTGTTGTTTCCAGGGTGTCCGCGGGGTTTTAAAAAGTATTAAAAAGTGATAAATAAAAATAGTCAAATTTAAGGCCATTAAAAGTGTTAAATTTGGTCTCAGAGGTATTATATTTTCCAAATTAGGTATTATTTTTTTCAGACTATCAGATGTCGTATTCTGAACATCGACATAGAAATATATTCCGAATGAAATGTTTTGAACGATTATAAAAACAAAACAAGCCGATTAATTGCACTGCCCACTTGCGCTGCTATGAGTTGCAAATGAAGCGCTCCTCCACAGTGTTGCCAACTTGGCGACTTTGACGCTATTTCTAACAGCTTCTCAGACCCCCTTCTTGACTTTTTGAATCTTAAAAGTACCTACTACCTAGCGAACACCTCAGAAACATCTCTGGTAACCCTTAGCTACTTTCTGGATAGCTGTCGTTGACGTTTCCTGCAGGTTAGCTAAACACTCCGCCTGCGCTCCGGACCGTTCTTCAGGACATTAGGAAAGGGAATGATGTAGTGATGTGTCAGTCGCTAAAGAAACAGCTCTCAGAGCCGGTTCCCTGTTGGATTAATCAGAGTAAGTGAGTGACACACACACCGCACCTGCGGACTCCTCGATAAAAACGGCTAAATGTGTGCGTGCGGCGTGCTAAACACACGTGCAGCTTGCCCCTGATTGCTGTGAGACCGGGTTGGGGGGTGGGGTGCAGCTGTGGTTGGGACAATTATTACATTAACTGATGGACTTGTAAATAGTTTATAAATAAGGTAGAAATAAGTTCCTCACGCTGATAAATAACTAATCTCTCTGAGGACACGGTGCTAGTGCACTCTCCTATAGCACCTTGACATGACTAAATAAATGTTATGCAAAATTTAGTGAACATCAATTTGCATGTATTTGTTATAAATGCCACTGTATAATTCTTGCTGTCAGTATTTGCAAGATATTGGTATTTGGGTCTGTACTGGTTAGACTTAAATGAGTTAAACCAAGGTCTATAGCCCTTGGGTCATAAACTATGAGCTATAAGCATATTGGTCTTTTTATACTGGGAATCAGGAGTTATTTTAGTGATCATCTTGTTTCTTGTTTATTTTTGCCCTGATTGTGCCCTGAGCAATTTTATGACTGAATAAAAATAAAAAAAATAAAAATCTACATAAATTGAAACATCGTCTTAAATAATCGAGATCTCAATTTCAGTCACAATAATCGTGATTATTGTTTTTGCCATAATCGAGCAGCCCTACTTTAGCATATCCGGTCACATAATGATGACGTCATATTCAGTGGTCATTCTGCATCATTTCAGGCCTCGTGGTCAACTGTCTGAACCGCTGAAACGAAGTGCCTGGCTTATTTTCTAAGTAAAATAAATATATGCAATACGTTGTCAACATCAGTGAGTCTCTAAGTCTATTCTTTTTGTATGTTATATATGTTAAAATATGTGTAAATAGGTCGGTGATTAACACTTGCAATTTAGTGTTGTGATGGTTTTAAAAAAATTCTGAAGGTAGTAAAAAAAAGTATTAAAAAGTAGTAAATTTTACTTAAGGATTGCTGTATATACCCTGTGTTTCATACATGTTAAAAAATACTGAACATTGTCAACAGTTCCTGGGAAAACATGCTTCTGTGTCACAATACATAGAACACTCACAGATGAAGTATGTAGGTCACTGTGCTACAGAAGTAGAATTTAGGGCTGCAGCTAATATGTTAGGCGTGCACATATTTATTAATAATGGCACTGAGTGGATCAAATATAGTCCTAAATCCAGTAATTTCATCATTGAGGGACTATATTTGTCAAACTGTAATAATATTTTTAAACCTATTATTTGCACTAAGCAGGGTGACAAAGAAACATGTTTGGGTTTTTGTAAAGTTGAGTCTTTGTCAGACACTGTAAACAGGTGCAGAAGGTCAACAAAAAAGCAGTTAAATGCTGACCCAAACATTAAAAGTGTCAAAATGAATACAGTTTTGTCTAAATATAAACAACAAAAAAGGTATTTTACAAAAGCCTTTCGATATAGAAATGAAAATGCATTTAATGAAAAAGTTAAAAGTCAGAACAAGAAATTATATAAGACAAGTTTTGTATGCAGGATGACAAAAATCAACTCCAGCAAATTTAAATACAAATTTGTTTCTACACATAAACAGAAAGTTAAACAGATGAGTTCATATAACTATCGTCATAAATTGTCTCACAGAGAAAACGTTAAACAGAGGAGTATTCATGAATACCACCATAATTTGCTTTATCAAGAAAGAGTTAAACAGAGGAGTAAACACAGGAGTATTCATGAATACCACCATAATTTGCCTCATCAAGAAAGAGTTAAACAGAGGAGTATTCATGAATACCACCATAATTTATCTCATCAACAAAAAGTAAGAGAGTTGAGTAGAAGGCAGTATCTTAAAGTTGAACATAAAACACGATTAATAGAAAGTGTAAAACAGAAACGAGAGCTGATTAAATTAAAGTCACAACACTTTGATTTTGTCACTGAGCAATTTTTGGAGAAGGTAGAAGATGGACCTGATTTTGTGTGTTGTGTATGCTCTCGATTGTTATTTAAACATCAGGTCTTAAATTGTCGCAAAGATTATTATAAAAAAAAACAAAGAAATGTCACTTATAGCAGATAAATGTATAAGTGAAGATTATGTGCATAGATGCACCTGTGCCTGCAAGTCACCATGTGAGTATTTCAATACATCTAGAAATTCATTGTATATCTGTTACACTTGCCATTATAAAATTAACAATTGTCAAATACCTCCACAGAGTTCAATCAACAAACTGACTGTTGATCCCATCCCACCTCAGTTGGCACGATTAAATACATTAGAGCAACATTTGATAGCTTTAAATATACCATTTATGAAAATGTTGGCTCTGCCTAAAGGTGGTCAGAATGGAATTCATGGTCCTGTAACTTGTGTACCAGCAAATATAGTTGAAAGGTGCAGTTTGTTACCATGCACCAACATGGAGGGGTCTTTATTACCTGTAAAGTTAAAACGTAAATTAACATATAAAGGCCATTATGATTATCAGTATGTTGACGCAGTGCATGTCCAGGAAGCTCTTCAGTATTTAAAACATCATAATTTACATTACAAAGATGTACAGTTCAATGAAGCGTGGATTAATGAATTTTCTCGTGTGGATGACCATTCTGTATCAGAAAAGGACAGTGTTGCTGATAAAGATGAGGGTGCATGCATAGAAGAGGATGAAGATGAACTGCTGCATGATCGACAGCAACACTGTATGTTTCAGGACACCTGTCTCATGCCAGTGGATATAGGACAAGAAGCATTAGATCAGTATGTTGACAACGTGTTAAATGTTGCTCCTGGTGAAGGTAATAATCCAGTGAAATTGCTTTCTGATATTACAAATGAGGCAAAATGTTTCCCTGTATTATTTCCTTCAGGATCAAAAACGTACCACGAAAGCCGGCAGTATAATTTGACATTGAATCGTTATTTTAATACTAGACTTCTTCACGCTGATGGGCGATTTGCTCATAATGTCGAATATATCTTTTTTGCGCAGTACATGTCTGAACTGGAGCAGGTTGTGTCTAAAGTTTCTATAGCTCTGCGTAAAGGTAAAAGTGGTGAATCCCATGACTTGCGTAATTTGGTAAAGGATCAGGATTCCTTAAATAAGCTGTTGGAGTTTGATGATGGGTATCGTTTCCTCAAACCCATTCGGGGCACACCTGCATTTTGGCAGACTGCACAACGCGACCTGCTGGCATGTGTTAGAATGCTGGGCAAACCTACATGGTTTGCATCGTTTTCATCAGCAGATATGAGATGGACTAATCTCCTGTACAGTATTTTGAGACAGGAAGGCAGAACGGAGACGGTGGAACAGCTGGAGTGGGCTGATAAATGTGAACTGCTGCGTAGAAATCCTGTCACTGCTGCCCGAATGTTTGATTTTCGATGGCACGTCTTCTTAAGAGAAGTTCTTATGTCTCCTGCCAATCCCATCGGTAAGATTGTAGATTACTATTATCGTGTTGAGTTCCAGCAGCGTGGTTCTCCACACTGTCATTGCCTGTTTTGGGTTTCTGGTGCTCCAGTTTTAGACAAGAACACAGATGAGGAGGTCACTGCATTCATTGACAAATATGTGACATGTGAACTTCCTCCTGAAGAAGATTCACTGTCTGAAGTAGTCTCATCTGTGCAGCAGCATTCAAAACGACATTCAAAGACTTGTAAAAAGAAAAATACTGTTTGTCGTTTTAATTTTCCACGACCTGCATCTACTAGAACTTTTATTAGTCATGGTGAAAAGTATCAAGATGCAGCGAAAACTTGTAAATGTGATAAAACCGATTCTACTGTGCAGTGTCCCTGTTTGTCTCAAGATAAAGCACGTAAACAAGAAATGGACAAAGATGTAGCTAGTGCCATTTTAACTAAAGTAAAGACTGCTATTTCTAGTGACGACTGTCCATATACCAGTGTGGAAGATCTGTTTAGAGGCCTGGGTATTAGCCAGGAAGTATTTGAAACGGCATATAAACGATTTTGTAGAAATACACATGTTGTTTTGAAGAGGCAAATTAACGAGATTTGGATTAATCAGTATAGCAGGTTGCTGTTAAAAGCTTGGAATGCTAATATTGATATCCAATATTGTGTAGATGCTTATGCATGTTGTGTTTATATAGTATCTTATATGTCCAAAAGCGAGCGGGAAATTGGCCTTCTGCTTGCTAATTTTCAAAGAGAAGCAGCTAAAGATAATGTTAGTGCTAAAGAGGCTTTGAAGACACTCGGAAATGTTTATCTTCATAACCGAGATGTTTGTGCACAGGAAGCTGTGTACAGACTAACCAACATGCATCTAAAAGAGTGTTCTAGAAAAGTAGTTTTTGTTCCCACTGGTGATAATGTAGTTAAAATGAGTTTACCCATTGCTGTTTTGAGACAAAAGGCAATGTCACAGGATCTCAGTACCGACGACATGTGGATGTGCGGCATAGCTGACCGTTATAAGAACAGACCTAACGATGATACATTTAATGACATGTGCCTTGCGACATTTCCTTCAGAATATCGTGTTTTGAGTAAAAACGAGAAATGTAAAAACCCCATACAGTTGAGTAGTGATTTCGGATTTGTCGCAAAAAGAACTCGGACTAAGCCAGCTGTTGTTCGTTACGCCCGTTTTTCTGAAACCAGAGAGCCAGAGAAGTTTTATCAAAGCATGTTGCAGTTGTTTCTGCCACATCGCTTCGATACTGAACTTAAGCCTTCAACCTGTGAAACATTTGAGGAGTTTTACCGAACCGGTTTTATTAGATTTGTTGATGGAGCAAACCGTTCTGTACAGTCTGTTGTAGATTTAAATCGGGGTAAATATGAAATGGAATCTGATCATTTGGAGGCTGTGGACAATATTGTTGGTGATGCATTGTTAGAGAATGCTTGGTGTGAGTTGTGTCCAGAGTTGGAGGTTGAGCGTTTGGAATGTGTGGAAATATTGAAAGAGAGCTCACAAACGGTTAACGATGATCCAGAAATCATCCCAGATTTGGCTCCGTCATCTAAGGACATTGGACGATTAGAGAAGAGAAATGTCATGAGTAGAACTGAAGGCCTGGCATTAATTAGATCTTTGAATGAGAAACAGTTCTCCGTTTTTAATCGGATCCGGCAGTGGTGTATAGATAAAGTTAATGGCGTTAATCCTGAACCACTGCATATTTTTGTTACTGGCGGTGCGGGCACAGGGAAAAGTCACTTAATTCGCGCAATAGAGTATGAAGTTAAAAGATTACTCTCACCTACTTGTAAACATCCCGACAACACGTGTGTGCTCTTAACAGCTCCCACAGGTATAGCAGCATATAATTTGGAGGCCACAACAATCCACTCAACATTTTCTATAGGAAAGGATGTACGCTTACCGTACACTCCTTTGGGTGAAGAGAAGCTCAATTCTTTGCGTTCTCGATTTTGCGATCTCCAGCTTCTCATTATAGATGAAATATCAATGGTAGATCACAACCTCTTATCCTATGTCCATGGTAGATTGCGGCAGATTAAACAAACGGGGAATTTTTCACCTTATGGGAACATCAGTGTTGTGGCTGTTGGAGATTTTTTCCAGCTACCTCCTGTTAAAGGGAAACCACTCTATTCTGATGGTGTAGGTAGCAGCATATGGACTGATCTATTTAAGGTTGTTGAATTAACAGAGATAGTTAGACAAAAAGATGCAGTGTTTTCCCAGCTGTTAAATAGGATTAGGACTCATTCCAAAGGTCAACCGCTGTTACCTGAAGATTTACAGATTCTAAAAACTTGTGAAACCGGTGAGGTGAGCTCAGCCTTGCACATATTTGCGACGAATAAACAAGTAAATGAGCACAATATTATTCAGTTATGTCAGACTTGTCCTGATTATATATCGTTTAAAGCCAAAGATTACGTTAATGATAAAAAAACTGGCAAACTGAAGTTGTTGGAAGGTAATCATGCTAGAGCTTCGAACACAAATTTGGCTGAAGAGTTGTTGTTGGGTAAGGGTGCGCGCGTGATGTTGTGCAAAAATGTGGATGCTGCCGATGGTTTGGTAAACGGGGTCTGTGGTATTGTGACGGAGATTATAATGCAGGACAATGACACCTTTCCTAAAAAGGTTTATGTTCAATTTGATGACCATCGTGTAGGCTTGCAGAGGAGGAAAACCTCCCAGTCTCTGTCATCAAATTTAGCTGGTTCCACACCTATTGAACCAGAAGAGGAAAAAGCCACTGTTAAAGGTGGATTACGACGTCAATTTCCTCTCAAACTGGCATGGGCATGTACTGTCCACAAAGTACAGGCCTTGACTGTTAACACAGCTGTGGTCAGTCTCAGTAAAATATTTGCGCCTGGCCAAGCGTATGTTGCCCTTAGCCGTGTGACGACTCTTTCTGGGCTCACGATTCAGAAGTTTGATGCAAAAAGAATCTACTGTAAAGATGACATCACGGTTGCTGTCAGTAGGATGGCACCCCTTCTGAGTGGACATACACAGTGGGACAGATTTAACACATCTGTCTTTACTTTCTTTTTAATGAATGTCCAAAGTTTGAATAGACATGTTAAAGACTTGCCTTTCTGCACACGGCATTTGCAACCAAGTTGTATTGCTGTAACAGAAACATGGCTGACTACAGCCTGTTCAGATGCGGTAAAGATTGATGGGTACAGTTTTTACAACTGTCCACGACATTTATCGTATACTAGTAATCAAGCGGCATTGGCGGTGTTGCAAGACCAACAACGTGGTGGTGTTGGCATCTATACTGCACATGGAGTGGCCTTTGAACATTTAAAGCTTCAAGACGTGAACTTGGAGTGTTTAACTTACAAATTTGTTAGCTTGAACCTACTAATGGCTGTAATTTATCGGCCCCCTTTGTATCCTCTTTCTGTATTCCAAGCAAATTTAGTAAAGTTGCTTGACTGGTTGGAGCCTCAAAGTGATAATGTATTGCTAATGGGGGATTTTAATGCTGACATTTTAAAGTCATCTGCGGTGTTGAAAATTGTGACTGACAGAGGCTATGCCCAAATAGTCACAGATCCAACCACAGAAAGGGGCACTTTAATAGATCACATTTATATAAAATCAAAGGTTTATGAAATGGAGGCAGTTGTTATGCCAACATATTTTAGTGACCATCAGGGAATTTTTTGTGGATTTAAACAGTTGTAGCTTTTTATCCTGATTGGGTCATCATGTATGTCGTAAAATGGTTTTAGTACTTTGTGGTGATAATAGTGATGTGTCATTGGAAATGGCTGTAGTGACTTTTATAGGTGAACTGGGAATCATGTGTGGTGTTAAATGGCTGTAGTGATTTTTATAGGTAATCTGGGCATCATGTGTGGTGTTAAATGGCTCTAGTGATTTTCATAGGTAATCTGGTTATCATGTGTGGTGTTAAATTGCTGTAGGAATTTTTATAGGTAATCTGGGCATCATGTGTGGTGTTAAATGGCTGTAGGGATTTTTAAATCATATATTATGTGCTTTTTACTGTGTCGTATGTATATAGTTGTTATATATTGTATTCATATGCATTATACAAACATGTACCATATGTTCTGAAATGTAAAAAAAAAACAAAAAAACCCCCAAAAAACCAAAAAACAAAAAAAAAATATTGTTATGGTTTCGTTACTTGCAATAAGACAGCATTGCATAACATAACAAGTTAGATAATATACGTATACGTATTGAACACATATTTTAACACTAATTGAATTGCAATTGGACCGTCATTAAATTTTTTCACAACTAATAAAGTGTAGTGGTTAAAGCTTCAGTGGCTTACTGTGATGCTGTTCTTAATGCAGGGTTTGCTTTACCTGGTCATATTGCACAAAAAAAGCAAAGGCAATGGTACAGGTACTCCCACTTGTTGGGACGGGGTTCGACTCCCTGTGTTGCCCTGCTGATAGTGCAAACTACTTTATCAAGTATGATTTTACAAGAAGACAAACCTTATATTATTTAAATATGTCATTACACATAAAAATCCAAATAGCCTAATAGTCATATACAATTTAGGTCAAACCTGTTAGTGTTTTAATTGTTACAACTATAAATTACATAAAATAACAGTGTAATGTATAATGCTTGAACTTGAACATGATGGAGAAAGTACAAACAGTGGCAGCTTATCCAAAAGACGTTCTGGGCCAAACCCAAAAGGAAACTGCATTGGTGTGTGCTTGTGTATATATTTTGTGTCTGTATTTGCAATATAGCTGTCAAGTATAAATTAATAATTTCTTACATGCAATCAAAATAATATTAACTGGCTGTCTCTCGTTAAAGACTGAATGTCCCCCAGAAAATGCATATTGACACATTAAGTCATATATGATTGCTAGGGAGAATGGGAGAATGGTTGACAATTGGGAGTCTGAGTTTAATGTTGATAGTCTGTAATAATTTGTTGTGTAGAGAAGATGGCCTAGTGGAAGGGGCTGAATTTTCCTCTTATGTGACTCCCTCATTCCCTCACAAATATTAGAGAGAAATAAATTTTAGTTTGCTGCTTTTTGGCTGCATCCTGCAATACGTGTGTCTTGTCCCTTTATCTGGGGAACAAGTATTTGTCCTCTGTTACCATTGAATATGAGCAGGTCAGCTGGAATAGTAATTGGCAGTAGCTATGACTTAGTGATTTTGTTGCAGCTGTCTTAGATACTGCTCCGTCTGTTGCTGCCTCAACTACATGTCTCGCTCGCATGCTTGCTCATCCCATAGAAGCACCAGATTGCAGTACTGATGTCATCTAAGGTAGGCAATGATGGTTTTGTGTTAGTTTGGCGTAAATCAGATGTTGCGTGTGGTATGTAGAGCTAAAGGCCTAAAAGGTGGAAGATCTAAAGGTCTTTGAATCATCGATGACCTATAACTGTTACAGTGAAGTGATGACACAAACCAAGTTTAATGCAATTATGGCCTTTACCTTTGAAGGTATTGAAGAATGAAGTTAGGTTTGGCCGCTAAAACCGATAACATTCATTTCCCATTTAGGTCATCTTTGGTTGACAAAGATGGTTTTCTGTTAATTTGGCATCAATCAGACGTTGTTTGTGTTATCTAGAACCAGAGACCTGAAAGGAAGTGGAGCTAAAGGGGTTTTAACCAACAACCACATCAATGTGTTTGGTGCAGTCACGTGATGACACAAGCCAAGGTTAGTGCCATTCTGACCTTGTATTAGGAAGTTATTAACTTTTAGTCTTGTCTAGAGGGTGCTGTGACCAATTACATAAACATCCCATTGAGGTTATCTTTGCTCATCAAAGATGGTTTTCTGTTAATTTGGCATCAATCAAACGTTGCTTGGGTCATCTAGAGACAAAACGCTGTAAGTGGGCGGAGTTAAAGTGATTTGAATGAGTGAGCACATACATGTGTTGATTGAAGTTGTGTGATGACTCCCACCATGTTTGATAGTTTGAAGCTTTTTTCTAGAAGTTACAAAGGTTTTATTGTATCTAGGGGGCGCTGTCCCAAATTTAGGAAAATATCCCATGGAGCAGTTTGTAGGTTGACAACAATCATTTGCATGCAGTTTGGTGTGAATTGCATTATGCATGTATTATTCAGGGCCTAATATCTGTCAGGGGGCGGAGCTAAAGCAATATCAACCAATAACCACAGGATTGTGTTGGGTGCCTTTGTGTGATGACACATAGCAAGTTTGGTGAAGTTACGACCTCGTCTGTAGGAGTTATTACAGTTTTAATTGTGTGTAGGGGGCGCTGTGGTGACATTATATAACATTCACCAACCGTTTGTGCCTCATTGGCTAAAGGGCATGATTGTTCATTACCATTTTCAGTTTCGGCAAATCAGAGGCCGTTTGTGGAAGTTACAGTCAAACGTAAGGTCATGGCGTCACGCCAGCATTCGCCATGGCATCAAAGCCCCTCCCTTTCTGGAAAGCTATCAGATCTGAATGGTCATTACAACATCATGAAGACAGTGCATGTCCTTAGTGTCATGTTCACTAAATTAGAGGGGACAAATATGGGCATTTCACTATAAAACAATAGACTTCCTGTTGTCAGGGGGCAGGGCTTAGGTGATGTCAGCTGTCCACATTGTCGTTGTCTTCAGATGTGGTCAGTGATCACACAGACAAAGTTTGATATACGATCTGATCATGCACATAGGAGTTATTACGTCAAGTAATGTAATGGCGAAAGGTCAAAGTTTGAGACTTGGCCACGCCCACACCTTTCAACTTTTGAAAAATCCGACGGTTGAATTTTTTCCTCTATGTCTTAAGAGTGTATTGCAGAAGTTTAAAGGCGATTGGTCAAAAGGGCGACGGAGCATCACTCTCCAAACAACGTGTGCGAAAACCACTAAATCACGTACTTGGACCAAAATGGCCGACTTTCTGTGCGACTTTGCACTTGGCTCCAAGAGACTTTTTTGTAGGTCCTGAGACACCACATTAGTGTACCAAATTTCGTAATCCTCAGTCAAAGCATGGCTTGGGGCTGTTTGTTTAAATGGTCCTAGGGGGCGCTATTTCAGAAAATAGGCCACGTCCACAAACTTCAGCTGTCTATTTCTCTTGGGGGTCAGAATATGATCACTCACCAGCAGTTTCGTAGCGATATCACCATAAATGAAGAAATGAGAGGCAAACGTATTTCCATGGCGTGATGGCGATTTTCGCCATGCTCCCAAAGCCCCGCCTTTTTTCGAAACCTGCCAGTACTGGAGATTAAGTGACCTCAAGTTGTCTACTGCTATCTTCCAGAGATTCCTGGTGATTGGGTAAAAGGAGTCCAGTAGGGAGCTGTGAAAAAAAGAGTGGCGTGGCGACAGGTCAAAGTTTGAGGCTTAGCCACGCCCACACCTTTCAACTTTTGAAAAATCCGACGGTTGAATTTTTTCCTCTATGTTTTAAGAGCATATAGCAGAAGTTTGAAGGAGATCGGTGAAAAGGGCGACGGAGCACCACTCTCCAAACAACGTGTGCGAAAACCACTAAATCGCGTACTTGGACCAAAATGGCCGACTTCCTGTGCAACTTTGCACTTGGCTCCAAGAGACTTTTTTGTAGGTCCTGAGACACCACATTAGTGTACCAAATTTCGTAATCTTCAGTCAAAGCATGGCTTGGGGCTGTTTGTTTAAATGGTCCTAGGGGGCGCTATTTCAGAAAATAGGCCACGTCCACAAACTTCAGCTGTCTATTTCTCTTGGGGGTCAGAATATGATCACTCACCAGCAGTTTCGTAGCGATATCACCATAAATAAAGAAATGAGAGGCAAACGTATTTCCATGGCGTGATGGCGATTTTTGCCATGCTCCCAAAGCCCCGCCTTTTTTTGAAACCTGCCAGTACTGGAGACCAAGTGACCTCAAGTTGTCTACTGCTATTTGCCAGAGATTCTTGGTGATTGGGTAAAAGGAGTCCAGTAGGGGGCTGTGAAAAAAAGAGTGGCGTGGCGGCAGGTCAAAGTTTGAGGCTTAGCCACGCCCACACCTTTCAACTTTTGAAAAATTCGACGGTTGAATTTTTTCCCCTATGTCTTAAGAGTATATAGCAGAAGTTTGAAGGAGATTGGTGAAAAGGACGACGGAGCATCACTCTCCAAACAACGTGTGCGAAAACCACTAAATCGCGTACTTGGACCAAAATGGCCGACTTCCTGTGCAACTTTGCACTTGGCTCCAGGAGACTTTTTTGTTGGTCCTGAGAAACCACATTAGTGTACCAAATTTCGTACTCCTCAGTCCAAGCATGGCTTGGGGCTGACAGTTTTAATGGTCCTAGGGGGCGCTATTTCAGAAAATAGGCCACGCCCACCGGATGTTTACATCAGATCTTTTGGGGGGCCGGACTAGGATCACTCACAACAAGTTTCGTGACGATATCTTTAGAAATGATGAAATGGAAGGCAAACGTAAGGCCATGGCGGTATGCCTGACTTCGCCGCGCCGCCACAGCCCCGCCTTCTGCCGAAAACTCCCATAAAGTGACGCCAAGCAACCTCCACTTGTCTTGAGTTACCAGCTACAAATTTGTGGTGATTAAGTGAAATGGGGCAATTTGGGACCTTTCACATTAAAACTTGATCTTTTTGGTCCTGAGGGGGCGGGGCTTGTGTGATGTCATCATCCGACCATTCAGTTTACTTTGTGGGTGGATAACGAATGACCACAGAAAGTTTGGTAACTCTATTCCATTCAGTTATGAAGTTATAGCAATTTAAATATTTTTGGCGAGTAGTCAAACTTCGAGGCCTGGCCCCGCCCCTTCAACATATACGAAAACTCAGAATTCTCATCTCATTTTGTTCGCCCATCCCTTCTTAGCAATTTTACACAATTTTTGAGATGATCGTGCGAAAAATGATCGAGCAATCCAATCAGAAACGGACCCTAAAAACGGCAAAAACGGCAAAAAAATCGCCATTTCAACCCAAAATGGCCGACTTCCTGTTTGATATTGACCATGCTTGCAAGAGACTTTTCTGTGCGGACTATTGAGTACTACAAGTATACCAAATTTCATAACTGTACGATAAACTAAGCTTTATGGAGAGGGTTTTTTTTCACTTTCTAGGGGGCGCTGTTCAGTCATTTTCTGTGCGATTTTTTTGGGACCTTTAAAATATCAAATTTTTCACCGCGCCTGACAAGTTTGCAAAATATTGTGAGTTTTGGGGTATGCTAAGGTCCCCAAAAAGCCGTTCAAAGGGGCACGAGAATAACAAAAAATAATAATTAAAGCTGCAAGCAGCGTCGTTCGGCCCTCGCAGCTCCGCGCCGCTCCGGCCTGGCCAGCAGCCCGGGGAACCAGGGCACGTCCGCGCAACAGAAATGTCGACCACCCCGACACCAGAAACCGCAAACGATCACCTCGTCCGCACCTCACCCTGACTCAGCATCCCCTCTGAGCCCACCAAGTTTGGTGCAGTTAAGACCTCGTCTGTAGGAGTTATTACAGTTTTAATGGTGTGTATGGTGAGCTGTGGTGACATTATACAAATTTCACCAACCGTTTGTGTCTCATTGGCTAAAGGGCATGATTGTTGATTGCCATGTTCAGTCTCGTGCAGATGGGAGGCTGTTTGTGGAAATTACGACCAAACGTAAGGTCACGGCGTCATGCCAGAATTCGCCATGGCATTAAAGCCCCTCCCTATCTGGAAAGCTATCAGATCTGAATGGTCATTGCAATATCATGAAGACAGTGCATGACCTTAGTGTCATGTTGACTAAATTGGAGGGGACAACTATGGGCATTTCACCATAAAACAATAGACTTCCTGTTGTCAGGGGGCGGGGCTTAGGTGATGTCACCTGTCCACAATGACGTTGTCTTGAGATGTGGTCATTGATCACACAGACAAAGTTTGATATAGATCTGATCATGCACATGGGAGTTAAGTCAAGGAATGTAATGGCGAAAGGTCAAAGTTTAAGGCTTAGCCACGCCCACAACTTTATACTTATTTAAAATCCGACGGTTGAATTTTTTTCTGTACGTCTTAAGAGTATATAGCAGAAGTTTGAAGACGATTGGTGAAAAGGGCGACGGAGCATCACTCTCCAAACAACGTGTGCGAAAACCACAAAATCGAGTACTTGGATCAAAATGGCCGACTTCCTGTGGGTCTTTGCACTTGGCTCCAAGAGACTTTTTTGTAGGTCCTGAGACACCACATTAGTGTACCAAATTTCGTAATCCTCAGTAAAAGCATGGCTTGTGGCTGACAGTTTAAATGGTCCTAGGGGGCGCTATTTCAGAAATTAGGCCACGCCCACAAACTTCAGCTGTCGATTTCTATTGGGGGTCAGACTAAGATCACTCAGAACAAATTTCGAGGTGATATCACCATAAATGAAGAAATGAGAGGCAAACGTATTTCGATGGCGTGATGGTGAATTTCGCCATGCTCCCAAAGCCCCGCCTTTTTTCAAAACCTGCCAGTACTGGAGAACAAGTGACCTCAACTT
The DNA here is from genome assembly GCF_043380555.1 of Nothobranchius furzeri. NCBI lineage: Eukaryota > Metazoa > Chordata > Actinopteri > Cyprinodontiformes > Nothobranchiidae > Nothobranchius > Nothobranchius furzeri. Next base: position 20,657,255 of record NC_091744.1, on the reverse strand, counting down.
GTCTGCTGCTATTTGCCAGAGATTCCTGGTGATTGGGTAAAAGGTGTCCAATAGGGAGCTGTGAAAAAAAGAGTGGCGTGGCGACAGGTCAAAGTTTGAGGCTTAGCCACGCCCACACCTTTATACTTATTTAAAATCCGACGGTTGATTTCTTTCCTCTATGTCTTAAGAGTGTATAGCAGAAGTTTGAAGGTGATTGGTGAAAAGGGCGATGGAGCATCACTCTCCAAACAACGTGTGCGAAAACCACTAAATCGAGTACTTGGACAAAAATGGCCGACTTCCTGTGCGTTTTTGCCCTTGGCTCCAAGAGACTTTTTTGTAGGTCCTGACACACCACATTAGTGTACCAAATTTCGTAATCCTCAGTAAAAGCATGGCTTGGGGCTGACAGTTTTAATGGTCCTAGGGGGCGCTATTTTAGAAAGTAGGCCACGCCCACAAACTTAAGCTGACCATTTCTATTGGGGGTCAGACTAGGATCACTCACAACAAATTTCGAGGTGATATCACGATAAATGAAGAAATGAGAGGCAAACGTATTTCCATGGCGTGATGGCGAATTTCGCCATGCTCCCAAAGCCCCGCATTTTTTCAAAACCTTCCAGTACTGGAGACCAAGTGACCTCAACTTGTCTGCTGCTATTTGCCAGAGATTCCTGGTGATTGGGTAAAAGGTGTCCAATAGGAAGCTGTGAAAAAAAGAGTGGCGTGGCGACAGGTCAAAGTTTGAGGCTTAGCCACGCCCACACCTTTATACTTATTTAAAATCCGACGGTTGAATTTTTTCCCCTATGTCTTAAGAGTATATAGCACAAGTTTGAAGGCGATTGGTGAAAAGGGCGAAGGAGCATCACTCTCCAAACAACGTGTGCGAAAACCACTAAATCGCGCACTTGGACCAAAATGGCCGACTTCCTGTGCGACTTTGCACTTAGCTCCAAGAGACTTTTTTGTAGGTCCTGAGACACCACATTAGTGTACCAAATTTCGTAATCCTCAGTCAAAGCATGGCTTGGGGCTGACAGTTTTAATGGTCCTAGGGGGCGCTATTTCAGAAAATAGGCCACGCCTACCGGATGTTCACATCAGATCTTTTGGGGGGGCGGACTAGGATCACTCACAAGAAGTTTCGTGGCGATATCTTTAGAAATGACGAAATGGGAGGCAAACGTAAGGCCACGGCGGTACGCCTGACTTCGCCGCGCCGCCACAGCCCCGCCCTCTGCCGAAAACTCCCACAAAGTCAGGCAAAGCAACCCCCACTTGTCTTGAGTTATCAGCTACAAATTTGTGGTGATTGAGTGAAATGGGGCCATTTGGGACCTTTCACAGTAAAACTTGACCTTTTTGGTCCTGAGGGGGCGGGGCTTCTGTGATGTCATCATCCGACCATCCATTTTACTTTGTGGGTGGAAGATGAATGACCACAGAACGTTTGGTAACGCTATTCCATTCAGTTATGAAGTTATAGCAATTTAAATTTTTTTGGCGAGTAGTCAAACTTCGAGGCCTGGTCCCGCCCCTTCAACATATACGAAAAGTCAGAATCCTTGTCTCATTTTGTTTGCCCATCCCTTCTGAGCAATTTTCCATAAGTTTTGAGAGGATCGTGCGAAAAATGATCGAGAAATCCAATCAGAAACGGACCCTAAAAACGGCAAAAACGGCTAAAAATCGCCATTTCAACCCAAAATGGCCGACTTCCTGTTTGATATTGACCATGCTTGCAAGAGACTTTTCTGTGCGGACTGTTGAGTACTACAAGTGTACCAAATTTCATAACTGTACGATAAACTAAGCTTTATGGAGAGGGGTATTTTTCACATTCTAGGGGGCGCTGTTCAGCCATTTTCTTTGCGATTTTTTGGGGACCTTTAAAATATCAAATTTTTCACCAGGCCTGACAAGTTTGCAAAATATTGTGAGTTTTGGGGTATGTTAAGGTCCCCAAAAAGCCGTTCAAAGGGGCACCGGAATAATAAATAATAATTAAAGCTGCAAGCAGCGTCGTTCGGCCCTCGCAGCTCCGCGCCGCTCCGGCCTGGCCGGCAGCCCGGGGCACCAGGGCACGTCTGGCAGAACAGAAACGTCACCCACCCCGACACCAGAAACCGCAAATGGCCTCCTAGTCCGCACCTCACCCTGACTCAGCATCCCCTCTGAGCTCACCATTAAATTGAATTGTAAGGTCACGACGTCATGCCAGAATTCACCATGGCATCAAAGCCCCTCCCTATCTGGAAAGCTATCAGATCTGAATGGTCATTACAACATCATGAAGACAGTGCATGACCTCAGTGTCATGTTGACTAAATTAGAGGGGACAAATATGGGCATTTCACCATAAAACAATAGACTTCCTGTTGTCAGGGGGCGGGGCTTAGGTGATGTCAGCTGTCCATAATGACGTTGCCTTAAGATGTGGTCAGTGATCACACAGACAAAGTTTGATATAGATCTGATCGTGCACATGGGAGTTATTAAGTCAAGTAATGTAATGGCGAAAGGTCAAAGTTTGAGGCTTAGCCACGCCCACACCTTTATACTTATTTAAAATCCGACAGTTGAATTTTTTCCACTATATCTTAAGAGTATCTAGCAGAAGTTACAAGGCGATTGGTGAAAAGGTCGACGGAGCATCACTCTCCAAACAACGTGTGCGAAAACCACTAAATCGAGTACTTGGACCAAAATGGCCGACTTCCTGTGCGACTTTGCACTTGGCTCCAAGAGACTTTTTTGTAGGTCCTGAGACACCACATTGGTGTACCAAATTTCGTAATCCTCAGTCAAAGCATGGCTTGGGGCTGACAGTTTTAATGGTCCTAGGGGGCGCTATTTCAGAAAATAGGCCACGCCTACCGGATGTTCACATCAGATCTTTTGGGGGGGCGGACTAGGATCACTCACAAGAAGTTTCGTGGCGATATCTTTAGAAATGACGAAATGGGAGGCAAACGTAAGGCCACGGCGGTACGCCTGACTTCGCCGCGCCGCCACAGCCCCGCCCTCTGCCGAAAACTCCCACAAAGTCAGGCAAAGCAACCCCCACTTGTCTTGAGTTATCAGCTACAAATTTGTGGTGATTGAGTGAAATGGGGCCATTTGGGACCTTTCACAGTAAAACTTGACCTTTTTGGTCCTGAGGGGGCGGGGCTTCTGTGATGTCATCATCCGACCATCCATTTTACTTTGTGGGTGGAAGATGAATGACCACAGAACGTTTGGTAACGCTATTCCATTCAGTTATGAAGTTATAGCAATTTAAATTTTTTTGGCGAGTAGTCAAACTTCGAGGCCTGGTCCCGCCCCTTCAACATATACGAAAAGTCAGAATCCTTGTCTCATTTTGTTTGCCCATCCCTTCTGAGCAATTTTCCATAAGTTTTGAGAGGATCGTGCGAAAAATGATCGAGAAATCCAATCAGAAACGGACCCTAAAAACGGCAAAAACGGCTAAAAATCGCCATTTCAACCCAAAATGGCCGACTTCCTGTTTGATATTGACCATGCTTGCAAGAGACTTTTCTGTGCGGACTGTTGAGTACTACAAGTGTACCAAATTTCATAACTGTACGATAAACTAAGCTTTATGGAGAGGGGTATTTTTCACATTCTAGGGGGCGCTGTTCAGCCATTTTCTTTGCGATTTTTTGGGGACCTTTAAAATATCAAATTTTTCACCAGGCCTGACAAGTTTGCAAAATATTGTGAGTTTTGGGGTATGTTAAGGTCCCCAAAAAGCCGTTCAAAGGGGCACCGGAATAATAAATAATAATTAAAGCTGCAAGCAGCGTCGTTCGGCCCTCGCAGCTCCGCGCCGCTCCGGCCTGGCCGGCAGCCCGGGGCACCAGGGCACGTCTGGCAGAACAGAAACGTCACCCACCCCGACACCAGAAACCGCAAATGGCCTCCTAGTCCGCACCTCACCCTGACTCAGCATCCCCTCTGAGCTCACCATTAAATTGAATTGTAAGGTCACGACGTCATGCCAGAATTCACCATGGCATCAAAGCCCCTCCCTATCTGGAAAGCTATCAGATCTGAATGGTCATTACAACATCATGAAGACAGTGCATGACCTCAGTGTCATGTTGACTAAATTAGAGGGGACAAATATGGGCATTTCACCATAAAACAATAGACTTCCTGTTGTCAGGGGGCGGGGCTTAGGTGATGTCAGCTGTCCATAATGACGTTGCCTTAAGATGTGGTCAGTGATCACACAGACAAAGTTTGATATAGATCTGATCGTGCACATGGGAGTTATTAAGTCAAGTAATGTAATGGCGAAAGGTCAAAGTTTGAGGCTTAGCCACGCCCACACCTTTATACTTATTTAAAATCCGACGGTTGAATTTTTTCCACTATATCTTAAGAGTATCTAGCAGAAGTTACAAGGCGATTGGTGAAAAGGTCGACGGAGCATCACTCTCCAAACAACGTGTGCGAAAACCACTAAATCGAGTACTTGGACCAAAATGGCCGACTTCCTGTGCGACTTTGCACTTGGCTCCAAGAGACTTTTTTGTAGGTCCTGAGACACCACATTGGTGTACCAAATTTCGTAATCCTCAGTCAAAGCATGGCTTGGGGCTGACAGTTTTAATGGTCCTAGGGGGCGCTAATTCAGAAAATAGGCCACGCCCACAAACTTAAGCTGACCATGTCTATTGGTGGTCAGACTAGGATCACTCGCAACAAATTTCGAGGTGATATCACGATAAATGAAGAAATGAGAGGCAAACGTATTTCCATGGCGTGATGGCGAATTTCGCCATGCTCCCAAAGCCCCGCATTTTTTCAAAACCTTCCAGTACTGGAGACCAAGTGACCTCAACGTGTCTGCTGCTATTTACCAGAGATTCCTGGTGATTGGGTAAAAGGAGTCCAATAGGGAGCTGTGAAAAAAAGAGTGGCCTGGAGAAAGGTCAAAGTTTGAGGCTTAGCCACGCCCACAACTTTATACTTATTTAAAATCCGACGGTTGAATTTTTTCCTCTATGTCTTAAGAGTATATAGCAGAAGTTTGAAGGCGATTGGTGAAAAGGGCGACGGAGCATCACTCTCCTAACAACGTGTGCGAAAACCACTAAATTGCGCACTTGGACCAAAATGGCCGACTTCCTGTGCGACTTTGCACTTGGCTCCAAGAGACTTTTTTGTAGGTCCTGAGACACCACATTAGTGTACCAAATTTCGTAATCCTCAGTCAAAGCATGGCTTGGGGCTGACAGTTTTAATGGTCCTAGGGGGCGCTATTTCAGAAAATAGGCCACGCCCACCGGATATTGACAACAGATCTTTTGGGGGGCCGGACTAGGATCACTCACAAGAAGTTTCGTGACGATATCTCTAGAAATGACGAAATGGGAGGCAAACGTAAGGCCACGGCGGTACGCCTGAATTCGCTGCGCCGCCAAAGCCCCGCCCTCTGCCGAAAACTCCCATAAAGTGACGCCAAGCAACTCCCACTTGTCTTGAGTTACCAGCTACAAATTCGTGATGATTAAGTGAAATGGGGCAATTTGGGACCTTTCACAGTAAAACTTGATCTTTTTGGTCCTGAGGGGGCGGGGCTTGTGTGATGTCATAATCCGACCATTCAATTTACTTTGTGGGTGGATGACGAATGACCACAGAAAGTTTGGTAACTCTATTCCTTTCAGTTTTGAAGTTATAGCAATTTAAATATTTTTGGCGAGTAGTCAAACTTTGAGGCCTGGCCCCGCCCCTTCAACATATACGAAAACTCAGAATCCTCATCTCATTTTGTTCGCCCATCCCTTCTGAGCAATTTTACACAATTTTTGAGACGATTGTCCGAAAAATGATCGAGCAATCCAATCAGAAACGGACCCTAAAAACGGCAAAAACGGCAAAAAATCGCCATTTCAACCCAAAATGGCCGACTTCCTGTTTGATATTGACCATGGTTGCAAGAGACTTTTCTGTGCTGACTGTTGAGGACTACAAGTGTTCCAAATTTCATAACTGTACGATAAACTAAGCTTTATGGAGAGGGGTATTTTTCTCCTTGTAGGGGGCGCTGTTCAGCCATTTTCTTTACGATTTTTTTGGGACCTTTAAAATATCAAATTTTTCACCAGGCCTGACAAGTTTGCAAAATATTGTGAGTTTTGGGGTACGTTAAGGTCCCCAAAAAGCCGTTCAAAGGGGCACCGGAATAATAAATAATAATAAACAGAGCAAAAACAAGAGGCCTTCGCAGCGCTTTCGCTGCTCGGGCCTAATAAACAGAGCAAAAACAAGAGGCCTTCGCAGCGCTTTCGCTGCTCGGGCCTAATTAAAGCTGCAAGCAGCGTCGTTCGGCCCTCGCAGCTCCGCGCCGCTCCGGCCTGGCCGGCAGCCCGGGGCACCAGGGCACGTCCGCAGAACACAAACGTCGACCACCCCAACACCAGAAACTGCTAACGGCCACCTTGTCCGCAACTCACCCTGACTCAGCATCCCCTTTGAGCCCACCATTATATTTTATGTCTCACCACTAGGGAATCCTCTATCTTTACCACACTGGTGGTGTGATGACAGTGACCAACTTTAATGCTATTCTGACCATGTTTTTTAAAGTTATCGAAGGATAACGTTATCTAGGTGGCGCTGTGACCAACTACAGAAAAGTCCCATTGAGGTCAGCTTTGGTGACATTATATAACATTCACCAACCGTTTGTGCCTCATTGGCTAAAGGGCATGATTGTTCATTGCCATATTCAGTTTCGGGCAAATCGGAGGCCGTTTGTGGAAGTTACAGTCAAATGTAAGGTCATGGCGTCACGCCAGCATTCACCATGGCATCAAAGCCCCTCCCTTTCTGGAAAGCTATCAGATCTGAATGGTCTTTAAAACATCATGAAGACACTGTATGACCTGAGTGTCATTTTCATTAAATTAGAGGGGACAAATATGGGCATTTCACCATAAAACAATAGACTTCCTGTTGTCAGGGGGCGGGGCTTAGGTGATGTCAGCTGTCCACATTGTCGTTGTCTTGAGATGTGGTCAGTGATCACACAGACAAACTTTGAATTAGATCTGATCATGCACATGGGAGTTATTAAGTCAAGTAATGTCATGGCGAAAGGTCAAAGTTTGAGGCTTAGCCACGCCCACACCTTTATACTTATTTAAAATCCGACGGTTGAATTTTTTCCCCTTTGACTTAAAAGTACATAGCATAAGTTTGAAGGTGATCGGTGTAAAGGGCAACGGGCCATCAATGTCCAAACAACGTGTGCGAAAACCACTAAATCGAGTACTTGGACCAAAATGGCCGACCTCCTGTGCGAAATTGCGCTTGGCTCCAAGAGACTTTTTTGTAGGGCCAGAGACCCTACATGAGTGTACCAATTTTCGTAATCCTCAGTCAAACCTTGTCTTGGGGCTGACAGTTTTAATGGTCCTAGGGGGCGCTATTTCAGAATATAGGCCACGCCCACAAATCTCAGATGCCCATTTCTATTGGGGGTCAGACTAGGATCACTCACCAGACATTTTGTGGCGATGTCACGATAATTGAAGAAATGAGAGGCAAACGTATTGCCATGGCGTGATGGCGAATTTCGCCATGCTCCCAAAGCCCCGCCTTTTTTCAAAACCTGCCAGTACTGTAGACCAAGTGACCTCAACTTGTCAGCTGCTATTTACCAGAGATTCCAGGTGATTGGGTAAAAGGAGTCCAATAGGGAGCTGTGAAAAAAAGAGTGGCGTGGCGAAAGGTCAAAGTTTGAGGCTTAGCCACGCCCACACCTTTATACTTATTTAAAATCCGACGGTTGATTTTTTTCCTCTATGTCTTAAGAGTATATAGCAGAAGCTCGAAGGCGATTGGTGAAAAGGGCGACGGAGCATCACTCTCCAAACAACGTGTGTGAAAACCACTAAATCGCGCACTTGGACCAAAATGGCCGACTTCCTGTGCGACTTTGCACTTGGCTCCAAGAGACTTTTTTGTAGGTCCTGAGACACCACATTAGTGTACCAAATTTCGTAATCCTCAGTCAAAGCATGGCTTGGGGCTGACAGTTTTAATGGTCCTAGGGGGCGCTAATACAGAAAATAGGCCACGCCCACAAACTTAAGCTGACCTTTTCTATTGGGGGTCAGACTAGGATCACTCACAACAATGGTCGAGGTGATATCACGATAAATGAAGAAATGAGAGGCAAACGTATTTCCATGGCGTGATGGCGAATTTCGCCATGCTCCCAAAGCCCCGCCTTTTTTCAAAACCTTCCAGTACTGGAGACCAAGTGACCTCAACTTGCCTGCTGCTATTTACCAGAGATTCCTGGTGATTGGGTAAAAGGAGTCCAATAAGGAGCTGTGAAAAAAAGAGTGGCGTGGCGAAAGGTCAAAGTTTGAGGCTTAGCCACGCCCACACCTTTATACTTATTTAAAATCCGACGGTTGAATTTTTTCCTCTATGTCTTAAGACTATATAGCAGAAGTTTGAAAGTGATTGGTGAAAAGGGCGACGGAGTATCACTCTCCAAACAACGTGTGTGAAAACCACTAAATCGCGCACTTGGACCAAAATGGCCGACTTCCTGTGCGACTTTGCACTTGGCTCCAAGAGACTTTTTTGTAGGTCCTGAGACACCACATTAGTGTACCAAATTTCGTAATCCTCAGTCAAAGCATGGCTTGGGGCTGACAGTTTTAATGGTCCTAGGGGGCGCTATTTCAGAAAATAGGCCACGCCCACCAGATGTTCACACCAGATCTTTTGGGGGGCCGGACTAGGATCACTCACAAGAAGTTTCGTGACGATATCTTTGGAAATGACGAAATGGGAGGCAAACGTAAGGCCACGGCGGTACGCCTGAATTCGCCGCGCCGCCGCAGCCCCGCCCTCTGCCGAAAACTCCCATAAAGTGACGCCAAGCAACCCCCACTTGTCTTGAGTTACCAGCTACAAATTTGTGGTGATTAAGTGAAATGGGGCAATTTGGGACCTTTCACAGTAAAACTTGATCTTTTTGGTCCTGAGGGGGCGGGGCTTGTGTGATGTCATCATCCGACCATTCAATTTACTTTGTGGGTGGATGACGAATGACCACAGAAAGTTTGGTAACTCTATTCCATTCAGTTATGAAGTTATAGCAATTTAAATATTTTTGGCGAGTAGTCAAACTTCGAGGCCTGGCCCCGCCCCTTCAACATATACGAAAACTCAGAATTCTCATCTCACTTTGTTCGCCCATCCCTTCTTAGCAATTTTACACAATTTTTGAGATGATCGTGCGAAAAATGATCGAGCAATCCAATCAGAAACGGACCCTAAAAACGGCAAAAACGGCAAAAAATCGCCATTTCAACCCAAAATGGCCGACTTCCTGTTTGATATTGACCATGCTTGCAAGAGACTTTTCTGTGCGGACTATTGAGTACTACAAGCGTACCAAATTTCATAACTGTACGATAAACTAAGCTTTATGGAGAGGGCTTTTTTTCACTTTCTAGGGGGCGCTGTTCAGCCAATTTCTTTGCGATTTTTTTGGGACCTTTAAAATATCAAATTTTTCACCAGGCCTGACAAGTTTGCAAAATATTGTGAGTTTTGGGGTATGTTAAGGTCACCAAAAAGCCGTTCAAAGCGGGCTAAGAATAATAAAAAATAATTAAAGCTGCAAGCAGCGTCGTTCGGCCCTCGCAGCGAAGCTGCTCGCCCTCCTTCAGCACCCCCTCCGCTCTCCAAACCCAGCTCCGCGCCTCTCCATCCTGGCCGGCAGCCGGGGGCACCAGGGCACGTCTGGCGTAATAGAAAGTCAACCACCCCGACACAAGAAACCGTGAACGGCCTCCTCGGCCACACCTCATCCTTACTCAGCATCCCCTCTGAGCCCACCATTACACGTCTCACTACTAGGAGATACTCTATCTTTACCACACTGGTGATGTGATGTTCAGTCTCGGGCAAATCGGAGGCTGTTTGTGGAATTTCCTGTCAAACGTAAGGTCACAGCGTCACGCCAGAAATCGCCATGGCATCAAAGCCCCTCCCTTTCTGAAAAGCTAGCAGATCTGAATGGTCATTACAACATCATGAAGACAGTGCATGACCTTAGTGTCATGTTGACTAAATTAGAGGGGACAAATATGGGCATTTCACCATAAAACAGTAGACTTCCTGTAGTCAGGGGGCGGGGCTTAGGTTATGTCAGCTGTCCACATTGTCAATGTCTTCAGGTGTGGTCAGTGATCACACAGACAAAGTTTGAAATTGATCTGATCATGCACATGGAAGTTATTAAGTCAAGTAACGTAATGGGGACTGGTCAAAGTTTGAGGCTTAGCCACGCCCACACCTTTATACTTATTTAAAATCCGACGGTTGAATTTTTTCCTCTATGTCTTAAGAGTATATAGCAGGAGTTTGAAGGTGATCGGTGGAAAGGACGATGAGACATCATTCTCCTAATAACGTGTGCGAAAACCACTAAATCGAGTACTTGGACCAAAATGGCCGACCTTCTGTGCGACATTGCGCTTGGCTCCAAGATACTTTTTTGTAGGTCCTGAGACACTACATTAGTGTGCCAAATTTCGTGATCCTCAGTCAAACCATGGCTTGGGGCTGTCAGTTTTAATGGTCCTAGGGGGCGCCATTCCAGAAATTAGGCCACGCCCACAAACTTCAGCTGTCCAGTTCTATTAGGGGTCAGAGTAGGATCACTCATCAGAAATTGTGTGGCGATGTCAAAATGATTGAAAAAATGAGAGACAAACGTATTTCCATGGCGTGATGGCGAATTTCGCCATGCTCCCAAAGCCCCGCCTTTATTCGAAACCTGCCAGTACTATAGACCAAGTGACCTCAACTTGTCTGATGCTATTTGCCAGTGATTGCTGATGATTGGTTAAAAGGAGTCCAATAGGGAGCTGTGAAAAAAGAGTGGCGTGGCGACAGGTCAAAGTTTGAGGCTTAGCCACGCCTACACCTTTATACTTATTTAAAATCCGACGGTTGAATTTTTTCATCTATGTCTTAAGAGTGTATAGCAGATGTTTGAAGGTGATTGGTGAAAAGGGTGATGAAGCATCCTTCTCCAAACAACGTGTGTGAAAACCACTAAATCGCGCACTTGGACCAAAATGGCCGACTTCCTGTGCGACTTTGCACTTGGCTCCAAGAGACTTTTTTGTAGGTCCTGAGACACCACATTAGTGTACCAAATTTCGTAATCCTCAGTCAAAGCATGGCTTGGGGCTGACAGTTTTAATGGTCCTAGGGGGCGCTAATACAGAAAATAGGCCACGCCCACAAACTTAAGCTGACCTTTTCTATTGGGGGTCAGACTAGGATCACTCACAACAATGGTCGAGGTGATATCACGATAAATGAAGAAATGAGAGGCAAACGTATTTCCATGGCATGATGGCGAATTTCGCCATGCTCCCAAAGCCCCGCCTTTTTGCAAAACCTTCCAGTACTGGAGACCAAGTGACCTCAACTTGCCTGCTGCTATTTACCAGAGATTCCTGGTGATTGGGTAAAAGGAGTCCAATAAGGAGCTGTGAAAAAAAGAGTGGCGTGGCGAAAGGTCAAAGTTTGAGGCTTAGCCACGCCCACACCTTTATACTTATTTAAAATCCGACGGTTGAATTTTTTCCTCTATGTCTTAAGACTATATAGCAGAAGTTTGAAAGTGATTGGTGAAAAGGGCGACGGAGTATCACTCTCCAAACAACGTGTGTGAAAACCACTAAATCGCGCACTTGGACCAAAATGGCCGACTTCCTGTGCGACTTTGCACTTGGCTTCAAGAGACTTTTTTGTAGGTCCTGAGACACCACATTAGTGTACCAAATTTCGTAATCCTCAGTCAAAGCATGGCTTGGGGCTGACAGTTTTAATGGTCCTAGGGGGCGCTATTTCAGAAAATAGGCCACGCCCACCAGATGTTCACATCAGATCTTTTGGGGGGCCGGACTAGGATCACTCACAAGAAGTTTCGTGACGATATCTTTGGAAATGACGAAATTGGAGGCAAACGTAAGGCCAAGGCGGTACGCCTGAATTCGCCGCGCCGCCACAGCCCCGCCCTCTGCTGAAAACTCCCATAAAGTGACGCCAAGCAACCCCCACTTGTCTTGAGTTACCAGCTACAAATTTGTGGTGATTAAGTGAAATGGGGCAATTTGGGACCTTTCACAGTAAAACTTGATCTTTTTGGTCCTGAGGGGGCGGGGCTTGTGTGATGTCATCATCCGACCATTCAATTTACTTTGTGGGTGGTTGACGAATGACCACAGAAAGTTTGGTAACTCTATTCCATTCAGTTATGAAGTTATAGCAATTTAAATATTTTTGGCGAGTAGTCAAACTTCGAGGCCTGGCTCCGCCCCTTCAACATATACGAAAACTCAGAATCCTTATCTCATTTTGTTCGCCCATCCCTTCTCAGCAATTTTACACAATTTTTGAGACGATCGTGCGAAAAATGATCGAGCAATCCAATCAGAAACGGACCCTAAAAACGGCAAAAACGGCAAAAAATCGCCATTTCAACCCAAAATGGCCGACTTCCTGTTTGATATTGACCATGGTTGCAAGAGACTTTTCTGTGCGGACTGTTGAGTACTACAAGTGTACCAAATTTCATAACTGTACGATAAACTAAGCTTTATGGAGAGGGGTTTTTTTCACTTTGTAGGGGGCGCTGTTCAGCCATTTTCTTTGCGATTTTTTTGGGACCTTTAAAATATCAAATTTTTCACCAGGCCTGACAAGTGTGCGAAATATTGTGAGTTTTGGGGTATGTTAAGGTCCCCAAAAAGCCGTTCAAAGCGGGCTAAGAATAATAAAAAATAATTAAAGCTGCAAGCAGCGTCGTTCGGCCCTCGCAGCTCCGCACCGCTCCGGTCTGCCGTCGCACCAGTGCACGTCTGACAGAACAGAAACGTCAACCACCCCGACACCAGAAACCGCGAATGGCCTCCTAGTCTGCACCTCACCCTGACTCAGCATCCCCTCTGAGCTCACCATTAAATTGAATATTAAGATTACGGCGTTACGCCAGAATTCGCCATGGCATCAAAGCCCCTCCCTTTCTGGAAAGCTATCAGATCTGAATGGTCATTACAGCATCATGAAGACAGTGCATGACCTTAGGGTCATGTTGACTAAATTAGAGGGGACAAATATGGGCATTTCAGCATAAAAAATAAATTCCTGTAGTCAGGGGGCGGGGCTTAGGTGATGTCAGCTGTCCACATTGTCATTGTTTACAGATATGGTCAATGATCACACAGACAAAGTTCGAAAAAGATCTGATCATGCACATGGGAGTTATTAAGTCAAGTAAAGTAATGGCGAAAGGTCAACGTTTGAGGCTTAGCCACGCCCACACCTTTCAACTTTTGAAAAATCCGACGGTTGAATTTTTTCCCCTATGTCTTAAGAGTGTATTGCAGAAGTTTGAAGGTGATTGGTGAAAAGGGCGACGGAGCATCACTCTCCAAACAATGTGTGCGAAAACCACTAAATCACGTACTTGCACCAAAATGGCCGACTTCCTGTGCGACTTTACGCTTGGCTCCAAGAGACTTTTTTGTAGGTCCTGAGACCCCACATTAGTGTACCAAATTTCGTAATCCTCAGTCAAAGCATGGCTTGGGGCTGAAAGTTTTAATGGCTCTAGGGGGCGCTATTTAAGAATATAGGCCACGCCCACAAACTTCAGCTGTCTATTTCTCTTGGAGCTCAGACTAGGATCACTCACCAGAAGTTTCGTAGCAATATCACGATAACTGAAGAAATGAGACAAACGTATTTCCATGGCGTGATGGCGATTTTCGCCATGGTCCCAAAGCCCCGCCTTTTTTCAAAACCTGCCAGTACTGGAGACCAAGTAACCTCAACTTGTCTACTGCTGTTTGCCACAGAATCCTGGTGATTGGGTAAAAGGAGTCCAGTAGGGAGCTGTGAAAAAAAGAGTAGCGTGGCGACAGGTCAAAGTTTGAGGCTTAGCCACGCCCACACCTTTCAACTTTTGAAAAATCCGACGGTTAAATTTTTTCCCCTATGTCTTAAGGGTATATAGCAGAAGTTTGAAGGAGATTGGTGAAAAGGGCGACGGAGCATCACTCTCCAAACAACGTGTGCGAAAACCACTAAATCGCGTACTTGATCCAAAATGGCCGACTTCCTGTGCGACTTTGAACTTGACTCCAAGAGACTTTTTTGTAGGTCCTGAGACACCACATTAGTGTACCAAATTTCGTAATCCTCAGTCAAAGCATGGCTTGGGGCTAATAGTTTAAATGGTCCTAGGGGGCGCTATTTCAAAACATAGGCCACGCCCACAAAATTCAGCTGTCTATTTCTCTTGGAGCTCAGACTAGGATCACTCACCAGAAGTTTCGTAGCAATATCACGATAACTGAAGAAATGAGAGACAAACGTATTTCCATGGCGTGATGGCGATTTTCGCCATGGTCCCAAAGCCCCGCCTTTTTTCAAAACCTGCCAGTACTGGAGACCAAGTAACCTCAACTTGTCTACTGCTGTTTGCCACAGAATCCTGGTGATTGGGTAAAAGGAGTCCAGTAGGGAGCTGTGAAAAAAAGAGTAGCGTGGCGACAGGTCAAAGTTTGAGGCTTAGCCACGCCCACACCTTTCAACTTTTGAAAAATCCGACGGTTGAATTTTTTCCCCTATGTCTTAAGGGTATATAGCAGAAGTTTGAAGGAGATTGGTGAAAAGGGCGACGGAGCATCACTCTCCAAACAACGTGTGCGAAAACCACTAAATCGCGTACTTGATCCAAAATGGCCGACTTCCTGTGCGACTTTGAACTTGACTCCAAGAGACTTTTTTGTAGGTCCTGAGACACCACATTAGTGTACCAAATTTCGTAATCCTCAGTCAAAGCATGGCTTGGGGCTAATAGTTTTAATGGTCCTAGGGGGCGCTATTTCAGAAAATAGGCCACGCCCACCAGATGTTCACATCAGATCTTTTGGGGGGCCGGACTAGGATCACTCACAAGAAGTTTCGTGACGATATCTTTGGAAATGACGAAATGGGAGGCAAACGTAAGGCCAAGGCGGTACGCCTGAATTCGCCGCGCCACCACAGCCCCGCCCTCTGCCGAAAACTCCCATACAGTGACGCCAAGCAACCCCCACTTGTCTTGAGTTACCAGCTACAAATTTGTGGTGATTAAGTGAAATGGGGCAATTTGGGACCTTTCACAGTAAAACTTGATCTTTTTGGTCCTGAGGGGGCGGGGCTTGTGTGATGTCATCATCCGACCTTTCAATTTACTTTGTGGGTGGATGACGAATGACCACAGAAAGTTTGGTAACTCTATTCCATTCAGTTATGAAGTTATAGCAATTTAAATATTTTTGGCGAGTAGTCAAACTTCGAGGCCTGGCTCCGCCCCTTCAACATATACGAAAACTCAGAATCCTTATCTCATTTTGTTCGCCCATCCCTTCTGAGCAATTTTACACAATTTTTGAGACGATCGTGCGAAAAATGATCGAGCAATCCAATCAGAAACGGACCCTAAAAACGGCAAAAACGGCAAAAAATCGCCATTTCAACCCAAAATGGCCGACTTCCTGTTTGATATTGACCATGGTTGCAAGAGACTTTTCTGTGCGGACTGTTGAGTACTACAAGTGTACCAAATTTCATAACTGTACGATAAACTAAGCTTTATGGAGAGGGGTTTTTTTCACTTTGTAGGGGGCGCTGTTCAGCCATTTTCTTTGCGATTTTTTTGGGACCTTTAAAATATCAAATTTTTCACCAGGCCTGACAAGTGTGCAAAATATTGTGAGTTTTGGGGTATGTTAAGGTCCCCAAAAAGCTGTTCAAAGGGGGCACGGAATAACAAAAAATAATAATAATCAGAGCAAAAACAAGAGGCCTTCGCAGCGCTTTCGCTGCTCGGGCCTAATTAAAGCTGCAAGCAGCGTCGTTCGGCCCTCGCAGCTCTGCGCCGCTCCGGCCTCGCTGGCAGCCCGGGGCACCAGGGCACGTCCGCGGAACAGAAACGTCGACCACCCCAAAACCAGAAACCGCAAGCGATCACCTCATCCGCATCTCACCCTGACTCAGCATCCCCTCTGAGCACACCATTATATTACACGTCTCACAACTAGGGCATACTCTACCTTTACGACTCTGGTGGTGTGATGACACAGACCAACTGTAATGCTTTTCTGACCACGCTGTTTGAAGTTATTGTAGGTTAAACTTATCTTGGTGCACTGGAAAGCTTTCAGATCTTGACAAATATGGGCATTTCACCATAAAACAATAGACTTCCTGTAGTAGGGGGCGGGACTTAGGGGATGTCAGCTGTCCACATTGTCATTATCTTTAGATGTGGTCAGTGATCACACAGACAAAGTTTGATATAGATCTGATCATGCACATGGGAGTTATTGTCAAGAAATGTAATGGCGAAAGGTCAAAGTTTGAGGCTTAGCCACGCCCACACCTTTCAACTTTTGAAAAATCAGACGGTTGAATTTTTTTCCCTATGTCTTAAGAGGATATAGCAGAAGTTTGAAGGCAATTGGTGAAAAGGACGATGGGGCATAATACTCCAAACAATGCCTGCGAAAACCACTAAATCGAGTACTTGGACCAAAACGGCCGACTTCCTGTACGACTTTGCACTTGGCTCCAAGAGACTTTTTTGTAGGTCCTGAGACACCACATTAGTGTACCAAATTTCGTAATCCTCAGTCAAAGCATAGCTTGGGGCTATTAGTTTAAATGGTCCTAGGGGGCGCTATTTCAGAAGTTAGGCCACGCCCACAAATTTCAGATGTCTATGTCGCTTGGGGGTCAGACTAGGATCACGCACCAGAAGTTTCGTAGCAATATCACGATAACTGAAGAAATGAGAGGCAAACATACTTCCATGGCGTGATGGCGATTTTCGCCATGCTCCTGAAGCCCCGCCTTTTTTTGAAACCTGCCAGTACTGGATACCAAGTGACCTCAAGTTGTCTACTGCTGTTTGCCAGAGATTCCTGCTGATTGGGTAAAAGGAGTCCAGTAGGGAGCTGTGAAAAAAAGAGTGGCGTGGCGACAGGTCAAAGTTTGAGGCTTAGCCACGCCCACACCGTTAAACTTTTGAAAAATCCGACGGTTGAATTTTTTCCCCTTCGTCTTAAGAGTATATAGCAGAAGTGTGAAAGTGATTGGTGAAAAAAGCAACGGAGCATCACTCTCCAAACAACGTGTGCGAAAACCACTAAATTGCGTACTTGGACCAAAATGGCCGACTTCCTGTGCGACTTTGCGCTTGGCTCCAAGAGACTTTTTTGTAGGTCCTGAGACACCACATTAGTGTACCAAATTTCGTAATCCTCAGTCAAAGCATAGCTTGGGGCTATTAGTTTAAATGGTTCTAGGGGGCGCTATTTAAGAAAATAGGCCACGCCCACAAATTTCAGATATCTATGTCGCTTGGGGGTCAGACTAGGATCACGCACCAGAAGTTTCGTAGCAATATCACGATAACTGAAGAAATGAGAGGCAAACATACTTCCATGGCGTGATGGCGATTTTCGCCATGCTCCTGAAGCCCCGCCTTTTTTTGAAACCTGCCAGTACTGGATACCAAGTGACCTCAAGTTGTCTACTGCTGTTTACCAGAGATCCCTGCTGATTGGGTAAAAGGAGTCCAGTAGGGAGCTGTGAAAAAACGAGTGGCGTGGCGACAGGTCAAAGTTTGAGGCTTAGCCACGCCCACACCGTTAAACTTTTGAAAAATCCGACGGTTGAATTTTTTCCTCTTTGTCTTAAGAGTATATAGCAGACGTTTCAAGGAGATTGGTGAAAAGGGCGACGGAGCATCACTCTCCAAACAAGGTGTGCGAAAACCAGTAAATCGCGTACTTGGACCAAAATGGCCGACTTCCTGTGCGACTTTGCACTTGGGTCCAAGAGACTTTTTTGTAGGTCCTGAGACACCACATTAGTGTACCAAATTTCGTAATCCTCAGTCAAAGCATGGCTTGGGGCTGACAGTTTTAATGGTCCTAGGGGGCGCTATTTCAGAAAATAGGCCACGCCCACCAGATGTTCACACCAGATCTTTTGGGGGGCCGGACTAGGATCACTCACAAGAAGTTTCGTGACGATATCTTTGGAAATGACGAAATGGGAGGCAAACGTAAGGCCACGGCGGTACGCCTGACTTCGCCGCGCCGCCACAGCCCCGCCCTCTGCCGAAAACTCACATAATGTGACATCAAGCAACCCCCACTTGTCTTGAGTTACCAGCTACAAATTTGTGGTGATTTAGTGAAATGGGGCAATTTGGGACCTTTCACAGTAAAACTTAACCTTTTTGGTCCTGAGGGGGCGGGGCTTGTGTGATGTCATCATGTGACCATTCAATTTACTTTGTGAGGTGATGACGAATGACCACAGAAAGTTTGGTAACTCTATTCCATTCAGTTATGAAGTTCTAGCAATTTAAAAAATTTTGGCGAGTAGTCAAACTTCGAGGCCTGGCCCCGCCCCTTCAGTATTTACGAAAAGTCAATTTTATTGTCTCATTTTGTTCGCCCATCTCTTCTGAGCAATTTTACAGAATTTTTGAGATGATCGTGCAAAAAATGATCGAGCAATCCAATCAGAAACGGACCCTAAAAACGGCCAAAACGGCAAAAAATCGCCATTTCAACCCAAAATGGCCGACTTCCTGTTTGATATTGACCATGCTTGCAAGAGACTTTTCTGTGCGGACTATTGAGTACTATAAGTGTACCAAATTTCATAACGGTACGATAAACTAAGCTTTATGGAGAGGGGTTTTTTTCATTTTCTAGGGGGCGCTGTTCAGCCATTTTCTTTGCGATTTTTTTGGGACCTTTAAAATATCAAATTTTTCACCAGGCCTGACAAGTATGCAAAATATTGTGAGTTTTGGGGTATGTTAAGGTCCCCAAAAAGCCAGTCAAAGCGGCACCGGAATAATAAATAAAAAAAACAATAATAAACAGAGCAAAAACAAGAGGCCTTCGCAGCGCTTTCGCTGCTCGGGCCTAATAATAAACAGAGCAAAAACAAGAGGCCTTCGCAGCGCTTTGCTGCTCGGGCCTAATTAAAGCTGCAAGCAGCGTCGTTCGGCCCTCGCAGCTCCGCGCCGCTCCGGCCTGGCCGGCAGCCCGGGGCACCAGGGCACGTCCGCAGAACACAAACGTCGACCACCCCAACACCAGAAACTGCTAACGGCCACCTTGTCCGCAACTCACCCTGACTCAGCATCCCCTTTGAGCCCACCATTATATTTTATGTCTCACCACTAGGGAATCCTCTATCTTTACCACACTGGTGGTGTGATGACAGTGACCAACTTTAATGCTATTCTGACCATGTTTTTTAAAGTTATCGAAGGATAACGTTATCTAGGTGGCGCTGTGACAACCTACAGAAAAGTCCCATTGAGGTCAGCTTTGGTGACATTATATAACATTCACCAACCGTTTGTGCCTCATTGGCTAAAGGGCATGATTGTTCATTGCCATATTCAGTTTCGGGCAAATCGGAGGCCGTTTGTGGAAGTTACAGTCAAATGTAAGGTCATGGCGTCACGCCAGCATTCACCATGGCATCAAAGCCCCTCCCTTTCTGGAAAGCTATCAGATCTGAATGGTCTTTAAAACATCATGAAGACACTGTATGACCTGAGTGTCATTTTCATTAAATTAGAGGGGACAAATATGGGCATTTCACCATAAAACAATAGACTTCCTGTTGTCAGGGGGCGGGGCTTAGGTGATGTCAGCTGTCCACATTGTCGTTGTCTTGAGATGTGGTCAGTGATCACACAGACAAACTTTGAATTAGATCTGATCATGCACATGGGAGTTATTAAGTCAAGTAATGTCATGGCGAAAGGTCAAAGTTTGAGGCTTAGCCACGCCCACACCTTTATACTTATTTAAAATCCGACGGTTGAATTTTTTCCCCTTTGACTTAAAAGTACATAGCATAAGTTTGAAGGTGATCGGTGTAAAGGGCAACGGGCCATCAATGTCCAAACAACGTGTGCGAAAACCACTAAATCGAGTACTTGGACCAAAATGGCCGACCTCCTGTGCGAAATTGCGCTTGGCTCCAAGAGACTTTTTTGTAGGGCCAGAGACCCTACATGAGTGTACCAATTTTCGTAATCCTCAGTCAAACCTTGTCTTGGGGCTGACAGTTTTAATGGTCCTAGGGGGCGCTATTTCAGAATATAGGCCACGCCCACAAATCTCAGATGCCCATTTCTATTGGGGGTCAGACTAGGATCACTCACCAGACATTTTGTGGCGATGTCACGATAATTGAAGAAATGAGAGGCAAACGTATTGCCATGGCGTGATGGCGAATTTCGCCATGCTCCCAAAGCCCCGCCTTTTTTCAAAACCTGCCAGTACTGTAGACCAAGTGACCTCAACTTGTCAGCTGCTATTTACCAGAGATTCCAGGTGATTGGGTAAAAGGAGTCCAATAGGGAGCTGTGAAAAAAAGAGTGGCGTGGCGAAAGGTCAAAGTTTGAGGCTTAGCCACGCCCACACCTTTATACTTATTTAAAATCCGACGGTTGAATTTTTTCCTCTATGTCTTAAGAGTATATAGCAGAAGCTCGAAGGCGATTGGTGAAAAGGGCGACGGAGCATCACTCTCCAAACAACGTGTGTGAAAACCACTAAATCGCGCACTTGGACCAAAATGGCCGACTTCCTGTGCGACTTTGCACTTGGCTCCAAGAGACTTTTTTGTAGGTCCTGAGACACCACATTAGTGTACCAAATTTCGTAATCCTCAGTCAAAGCATGGCTTGGGGCTGACAGTTTTAATGGTCCTAGGGGGCGCTAATACAGAAAATAGGCCACGCCCACAAACTTAAGCTGACCTTTTCTATTGGGGGTCAGACTAGGATCACTCACAACAATGGTCGAGGTGATATCACGATAAATGAAGAAATGAGAGGCAAACGTATTTCCATGGCGTGATGGCGAATTTCGCCATGCTCCCAAAGCCCCGCCTTTTTTCAAAACCTTCCAGTACTGGAGACCAAGTGACCTCAACTTGCCTGCTGCTATTTACCAGAGATTCCTGGTGATTGGGTAAAAGGAGTCCAATAAGGAGCTGTGAAAAAAAGAGTGGCGTGGCGAAAGGTCAAAGTTTGAGGCTTAGCCACGCCCACACCTTTATACTTATTTAAAATCCGACGGTTGAATTTTTTCCTCTATGTCTTAAGACTATATAGCAGAAGTTTGAAAGTGATTGGTGAAAAGGGCGACGGAGTATCACTCTCCAAACAACGTGTGTGAAAACCACTAAATCGCGCACTTGGACCAAAATGGCCGACTTCCTGTGCGACTTTGCACTTGGCTCCAAGAGACTTTTTTGTAGGTCCTGAGACACCACATTAGTGTACCAAATTTCGTAATCCTCAGTCAAAGCATGGCTTGGGGCTGACAGTTTTAATGGTCCTAGGGGGCGCTATTTCAGAAAATAGGCCACGCCCACCAGATGTTCACACCAGATCTTTTGGGGGGCCGGACTAGGATCACTCACAAGAAGTTTCGTGACGATATCTTTGGAAATGACGAAATGGGAGGCAAACGTAAGGCCACGGCGGTACGCCTGAATTCGCCGCGCCGCCGCAGCCCCGCCCTCTGCCGAAAACTCCCATAAAGTGACGCCAAGCAACCCCCACTTGTCTTGAGTTACCAGCTACAAATGTGTGGTGATTAAGTGAAATGGGGCAATTTGGGACCTTTCACAGTAAAACTTGATCTTTTTGGTCCTGAGGGGGCGGGGCTTGTGTGATGTCATCATCCGACCATTCAATTTACTTTGTGGGTGGATGACGAATGACCACAGAAAGTTTGGTAACTCTATTCCATTCAGTTATGAAGTTATAGCAATTTAAATATTTTTGGCGAGTAGTCAAACTTCGAGGCCTGGCCCCGCCCCTTCAACATATACGAAAACTCAGAATTCTCATCTCACTTTGTTCGCCCATCCCTTCTTAGCAATTTTACACAATTTTTGAGATGATCGTGCGAAAAATGATCGAGCAATCCAATCAGAAACGGACCCTAAAAACGGCAAAAACGGCAAAAAATCGCCATTTCAACCCAAAATGGCCGACTTCCTGTTTGATATTGACCATGCTTGCAAGAGACTTTTCTGTGCGGACTATTGAGTACTACAAGCGTACCAAATTTCATAACTGTACGATAAACTAAGCTTTAAGGAGAGGGCTTTTTTTCACTTTCTAGGGGGCACTGTTCAGCCAATTTCTTTGCGATTTTTTTGGGACCTTTAAAATATCAAATTTTTCACCAGGCCTGACAAGTTTGCAAAATATTGTGAGTTTTGGGGTATGTTAAGGTCCCCAAAAAGCCGTTCAAAGCGGGCTAAGAATAATAAAAAATAATTAAAGCTGCAAGCAGCGTCGTTCGGCCCTCGCAGCGAAGCTGCTCGCCCTCCGTCCGCACCCCCTCCGCTCCATCCCAGACGCTTTCCAAACCCAGCTCCGCGCCGCTCCGTCCTGGCCGGCAGCCGGGGGCACCAGGGCACGTCTGGCAGAACAGAAACGTCAACCACCCCGACACCAGAATCCGTGAACGGCCTCCTCGTCCACACCTCACCCTTACTCAGCATCCCCTCCGAGCCCAGCATTACACGTCTCACCACTAGGAGATACTCTACCTTTGCCACACTGGTGGTGTGATGTTCAGTCTCGGGCAAATCGGAGGCTGTTTGTGGAAGTTACAGTCAAACGTAAGGTCACAGCGTCACGCCAGAATTCGCCATGGCATCAAAGCCCCTCCCTTTCTGAAAAGCTATCAGATCTGAATGGTCATTACAACATCATGAAGACAGTGCATGACCTTAGTGTCATGTTGACTAAATTAGAGGGGACAAATATGGGCATTTCACCATAAAAAATTGACTTCCTGTAGTCAGGGGGCGGGGCTTAGGTGATGGTCAGTTGTCCACATTGTCATTGTCTTCAGATGTGGTCAGTGATCACACAGACAAAGTTTGAATTGGATCTGATCATGCACATGGGAGTTATTAAGTCAAGTAACGTAATGGGGACTGGTCAAAGTTTGAGGCTTAGCCACGCCCACACCTTTATACTTATTTAAAATCCGACGGTTGAATTTTTTCCTCTATGTCTTAAGAGTATATAGCAGGAGTTTGAAGGTGATCAGTGGAAAGGACGACAAGACATCATTCTCCTAATAACGTGTGCGAAAACCACTAAATCGAGTACTTGGACCAAAATGGCCGACCTCCTGTGCGAAATTGCGCTTGGCTCCAAGAGACTTTTTTGTAGGTCCAGAGACCCTACATGAGTGTACCAATTTTCGTAATCCTCAGTCAAACCTTGTCTTGGGGCTGACAGTTTTAATGGTCCTAGGGGGCGCTATTTCAGAATATAGGCCACGCCCACAAATCTCAGATGCCCATTTCTATTGGGGGTCAGACTAGGATCACTCACCAGACATTTTGTGGCGATGTCACGATAATTGAAGAAATGAGAGGCAAACGTATTGCCATGGCGTGATGGCGAATTTCGCCATGCTCCCAAAGCCCCGCCTTTTTTCAAAACCTGCCAGTACTGTAGACCAAGTGACCTGAACTTGTCAGCTAATATTTACCAGAGATTCCAGGTGATTGGGTAAAAGGAGTCCAATAGGGAGCTGTGAAAAAAAAGAGTGGCGTGGCGAAAGGTCAAAGTTTGAGGCTTAGCCACGCCCACACCTTTATACTTATTTAAAATCCGACGGTTGAATTTTTTCCTCTATGTCTTAAGAGGATATAGCAGAAGTTTGAAGGTGATTGGTGAAAAGGGCGATGGAGCATCACTCTCCAAACAACGTGTGCGAAAACCACTAAATCGAGTACTTGGACCAAAATGGCCGACTTCCTGTGCGACTTTGCACTTGGCTCTGAGAGACTTTTTTGTAGGTCCTGAGACACCACATTAGTGGACCAAATGTCGTAATCCTCAGTCAAAGCATGGCTTGGGGCTGACAGTTTTAATGGTCCTAGGGGGCGCTAATTCAGAAAATAGGCCACGCCCACAAACTTAAACTGACCATTTCTATTGGGGGTCAGACTAGGATCACTCACAACAAATTTTGAGGTGATATCACGATAAATGAAGAAATGAGAGGCAAACGTATATCCATGGCGTGATGTTGAATTTCGCCATGCTCCCAAAGCCCCGCCTTTTTTCAAAACCTTCCAGTACTGGAGACCAAGTGACCTCAACTTGTCTGCTGCTATTTACCAGAGATTCCTGGTGATTGGGTAAAAGGAGTCCAATAGGGAGCTGTGAAAAAAAGAGTGGCGTGGCGAAAGGTCAAAGTTTGAGGCTTAGCCACGCCCACACCTTTAAACTTATTTAAAATCCGACGGTTGAATCTTTTTCTCTTTGTCTTAAGAGTATATAGCAGAAGATTGAAGGCGATTGGTGAAAAGGGCGACGGAGCATCACTCTCCAAACAACGTGTGTGAAAACCACTAAATCGCGCACTTGGACCAAAATGGCCGACTTCCTGTGCACCTTTGCACTTGGCTCCAAGAGACTTTTTTGTAGGTCCTGAGACACCACATTAGTGTACCAAATTTCGTAATCCTCAGTCAAAGCATGGCTTGGGGCTGACAGTTTTAATGGACCTAGGGGGCGCTATTTCAAAATGTCGGCCACGCCCACAAACTTCAGCTATCTATTTCTATCGGTGGTCAGACTAGGATCACTCACAACGAATTTCGAGGTGATATCACGATAAATGAAGAAATGAGAGGCAAACGCATTTTCATGGCGTGATGGCGAATTTCGCCATGCTCCCAAAGCCCCGCCTTTTTTCAAAACCTTCCAGTACTGGAGACCAAGTGACCTCAACTTGTCTGCTGCTATTTACCACAGATTCCTGGTAATTGGTTAAAAGGAGTCCAATAGGGAGCTGTGAAAAAAAGAGTGGCGTGGCGAAAGGTCAAAGTTTGAGGCTTAGCCACGCCCACACCTTTATACTTATTTAAAATCCGACGGTTGAATTTTTTCCTCTATGTCTTAAGAGTATATAGCAGAAGTTTGAAGGCGATTGGTGAAAAGGGCGACGGAGCATCACTCTCCAAACAACGTGTGTGAAAACCACTAAATTGCGCACTTGGACCAAAATGGCCGACTTCCTGTGCGACTTTGCACTTGGCTCCAAGAGACTTTTTTGTAGGTCCTGAGACACCACATTAGTGTACCAAATTTCGTAATCCTCAGTCAAACCTTGGCTTGGGGCTGACAGTTTTAATGGTCCTAGGGGGCGCTATTTCAGAAAATAGGCCACGCCCACCGGATGTTCACATCAGATCTTTTGATGGGCCGGACTAGGATCACTCACAAGTAGTTTCGTGACGATATCTTTAGAAATGACGAAATGGGAGGCAAACGTAAGGCCACGGCGGTACGCCTGACTTCGCCGCGCCGCCACAGCCCCGCCCTCTGCCGAAAACTCCCATAAAGTGACGCCAAGCAACCCCCACTTGTCTTGAGTTACCAGCTACAAGTTTGTGGTGATTAAGTGAAATGGGGCAATTTGGGACCTTTCACAGTAAAACTTGACCTTTTTAGTCCTGAGGGGGCGGGGCTTGTGTGACGTCATCATCCGACCATTCAATTTGCTTTGTGGGTGGATGACAAATGACCACAGAACGTTTGGTAACTCTATTCCATTCATTTGTGAAGTTATAGTAATTTAAATTTTTTTGGCGAGTAGTCAAACTTCGAGGCCTGGCCCCGCCCCTTCAGTATTTACGAAAAGTCAATTTTATTGTCTCATTTTGTTCGCCCATCTCTTCTGAGCAATTTTACACAATTTTTGAGACGCTCGTGCAAAAAATGAGCGAGCAATCCAATCAGAAACGGACCCTAAAAACGGCCAAAACGGCAAAAAATCGCCATTTCAACCCAAAATGGCCGACTTCCTGTTTGATATTGACCATGCTTGCAAGAGACTTTTCTGTGCGGACTGTTCAGTACTATAAGTGTACCAAATTTCAAAACTGTACGATAAACTAAGCTTTATGGAGAGGGTTTTTTTTCATTTTGTAGGGGGCGCTGTTCAGCCATTTTCTTTGCAATTTTTTTGGGACCTATAAAATATCAAATTTTTCACCAGGCCTGACAAGTGTGCAAAATATTGTGAGTTTTGGGGTATGTTAAGGTCCCCAAAAAGCCGTTCAAAGGGGCACGAGAATAATAAAAAAAAAGAAAGAATAATAAACAGAGCAAAAACAAGAGGCCTTCGCAGCGCTTTCGCTGCTCGGGCCTAATTAAAGCTGCAAGCAGCGTCGTTCGGCCCTCGCAGCTCCGCGCCGCTCCGGCCTGGCCGGCAGCCAGGGGCACCAGGGCACGTCCCCGGAACAGAAACGTC
Organism: Nothobranchius furzeri; assembly: GCF_043380555.1. Taxonomy (NCBI): domain Eukaryota; kingdom Metazoa; phylum Chordata; class Actinopteri; order Cyprinodontiformes; family Nothobranchiidae; genus Nothobranchius; species Nothobranchius furzeri. The sequence goes on along the minus strand of NC_091744.1, from coordinate 20,630,799 downwards.
GACCACCCCGACACATGAAACCGCTAACGGTCACCTCGTCTGCACCTCACCCTGACTCAGCATCCCCTCTGAGCCCACCATTATATTACACGTCTCACCACTAGGGCATACCCCATCTTTGCCACACTGGTGGTGTGATGACAGTGACCAACTTTAATGCTATTTTGACCATGTTTTTTAAAGTTCCCGAAGGTTAAAGTTAACTAGGCGGCGCTGTGACCAACTACAGAAAAGTCCCATTGAGGTCAGCTTTGGTGACATTATATAACATTCACCAACCGTTTGTGCCTCACTGGCTAAAGGGCATGATTGTTCATTGCCATGTTCAGTCTCGGGCAAATTGGAGGCTGTTTGTGGAAGTTACAGTCAAACGTAAGGTCATGGCGTCATGGCAGCATTCGCCATTGCATCAAAGCCCCTCCCTTTCTGGAAATCTTTCAAGTCTGAATGGTAATTACAACATTATGAAGACAGTGTATGACCTTAGTGTCATGTTCACTAAGTTACAGGTGACAAATATGGGCATTTCACCATAAAACAATAGACTTCCTGTTGTCAGGGGGCGGGGCTTAGGTGATGTCAGCTGTCCACAATAATGTTGCCTTGAGATGTGGTCAGTGATCACACAGACAAAGTTTGAAATAGATCTGATTGTGCACATGGGAGTTATTAAGTCAAGTAATGTAATGGCGAAAGGTCAAACTTTGAGGCTTAGCCACGCCCACATCTTTATACTTATTTAAAATCCGACGGTTGAATTTTTTCCTCTATGTCTTAAGAGTATATAGCAGAAATTTGAAGGTGATTGGTGAAAAGGGCGATGGAGCATCACTCTCCAAACAACGTGTGCGAAAACCACTAAATCGAGTACTTGGACCAAAATGGCCGACTTCCTGTGCGACTTTGCACTTGGCTCCAAGAGACTTTTTTGTAGGTCCTGAGACACCACATTAGTGTACCAAATTTCGTAATCCTCAGTCAAAGCATGGCTTGGGGCTGACAGTTTTAATGGTCCTAGGGGGCGCTAATTCAAAAAATAGGCCACGCCCACAAACTTAAGCTGACCATTTCTATTGGGGGTCAGACTAGGATCACTCACAACAAATTTCGAGGTGATATCACGATAAATGAAGAAATGAGAGGCAAACGTATTTCCATGGCGTGATGGCGAATTTCACCATGCTCCCAAAGCCCCGCCTTTTTTCAAAACCTTCCAGTACTGAAGACCAAGTGACCTCAACTTGTCTGCTGCCTTTTACCAGAGATTCCTGGTGATCGGGTAAAAGGAGTCCAACAGGGAGCTGTGAAAAAAAGAGTGGCGTGGCGAAAGGTCAAAGTTTGAGGCTTAGCCACGCCCACACCTTTAAACTTATTTAAAATCCGACGGTTGAATTTTTTCCTCTATGTCTTAAGAGTATATAGCAGAAGTTTGAAAGCGATTGGTGAAAAGGGCGACGGAGCATCACTCTCCAAACAACGTGTGTGAAAACCACTAAATCGCGCACTTGGACCAAAATGGCCGACTTCCTGCGCGACTTTGCACTTGGCTCCAAGAGACTTTTTTGTAGGTCCTGAGACACCACATTAGTGTACCAAATTTCGTAATCCTCAGTCAAAGCATGGCTTGGGGCTGACAGTTTTAATGGTCCTAGGGGGCGCTATTTCAGAAAATAGGCCACGCCCACCGGATCTTCCAATCAGATCTTTTGGGGGGCCGGACTAGGATCACTCACAAGAAGCTTCGTGACGATATCTTTAGAAATGACGAAATGGGAGGAAAACGTAAGGCCACGGCGGTACGCCTGAATTCGTTGCGCCGCCACAGCCCCGCCCTCTGCCGAAAACTCCCATAAAGTGACGCAAAGCAACCCCCACTTGTCTTGAGTTACCAGCTACAAATTTGTGGTGATTGAGTGAAATGGGGCCATTTGGGACCTTTCACAGTAAAACTTGACCTTTTTGGTCCTGAGGGGGCGGGGCTTGTGTGACGTCATCATCCGACCATTCAGTTTACTTTGTGGGTGGATGACAAATGACCACAGAAAGTTTGGTAACTCTATTCCATACAGATATGAAGAAATAGCAATTTAAATTTTTTTGGCGAGCAGTCAAACTTCGAGGCCTGGCCCCGCCCCTTCAACATATACGAAAAGTCAGAATCCTTGTCTCATTTTTTTCACCCATCCCTTCTGAGCAATTTTACACAATTTTTGAGACGATCGTGCGAAAAATGATCGAGCAATCCAATCAGAAACGGACCCTGAAAACGGCAAAAACGGCAAAAAATCGCCATTTCAACCCAAAATGGCCGACTTCCTGTTTGATATTGACCATGCTTGCAAGAGACTTTTCTGTGCGGACTGTTGAGTACTACAAGTGTACCAAATTTCATAACTGTACGATAAACTAAGCTTTATGGAGAGGGGTTTTTTTTCACTTTCTAGGGGGCGCTGTTCAGCCATTTTCTTTGCGATTTTTTTGGGACCTTTAAAATATCAAATTTTTCACCAGCCCTGACATCTTTGCAAAATATTGTGAGTTTTGGGGTATGATAAGGTCCCCAAAAAGCCATTCAAAGCGGGCTAAGAATAATAAATAAAAATAAACAGAGCAAAAACAAGAGGCCTTCGCAGCGCTTTCGCTGCTCGGGCCTAATAATAAACAGAGCAAAAACAAGAGGCCTTCGCAGCGCTTTGCTGCTCGGGCCTAATAATAAACAGAGCAAAAACAAGAGGCCTTCGCAGCACTTTGCTGCTCGGGCCTAATTAAAGCTGCAAGCAGCGTCGTTCGGCCCTCGCAGCTCCGCGCCGCTCCGGCCTGGCCGGCAGCCCGGGGCACCAGGGCACGTCCGCAGAACACAAACGTCGACCACCCCAACACCAGAAACTGCTAACGGCCACCTTGTCCGCAACTCACCCTGACTCAGCATCCCCTTTGAGCCCACCATTATATTTTATGTCTCACCACTAGGGAATCCTCTATCTTTACCACACTGGTGGTGTGATGACAGTGACCAACTTTAATGCTATTCTGACCATGTTTTTTAAAGTTATCGAAGGATAACGTTATCTAGGTGGCGCTGTGACCAACTACAGAAAAGTCCCATTGAGGTCAGCTTTGGTGACATTATATAACATTCACCAACCTTTTGTGCCTCATTGGCTAAAGGGCATGATTGTTCATTGCCATATTCAGTTTCGGGCAAATCGGAGGCCGTTTGTGGAAGTTACAGTCAAATGTAAGGTCATGGCGTCACGCCAGCATTCACCATGGCATCAAAGCCCCTCCCTTTCTGGAAAGCTATCAGATCTGAATGGTCTTTAAAACATCATGAAGACACTGTATGACCTGAGTGTCATTTTCATTAAATTAGAGGGGACAAATATGGGCATTTCACCATAAAACAATAGACTTCCTGTTGTCAGTGGGCGGGGCTTAGGTGATGTCAGCTGTCCACATTGTCGTTGTCTTGAGATGTGGTCAGTGATCACACAGACAAAGTTTGAATTAGATCTGATCATGCACATGGGAGTTATTAAGTCAAGTAATGTCATGGCAAAAGGTCAAAGTTTGAGGCTTAGCCACGCCCACACCTTTATACTTATTTAAAATCCGACGGTTGAATTTTTTCCCCTTTGACTTAAAAGTACATAGCATAAGTTTGAAGGTGATCGGTGTAAAGGGCAACGGGCCATCAATGTCCAAACAACGTGTGCGAAAACCACTAAATCGAGTACTTGGACCAAAATGGCCGACTTCCTGTGCGACTTTGCACTTGGCTCCAAGAGACTTTTTTGTAGGTCCTGAGACACCACATTAGTGTACCAAATTTCGTAATCCTCAGTCAAAGCATGGCTTGGGGCTGACAGTTTTAATGGTCCTAGGGGGCGCTAATACAGAAAATAGGCCACGCCCACAAACTTAAGCTGACCTTTTTCTATTGGGGGTCAGACTAGGATCACTCACAACAATGGTCGAGGTGATATCACGATAAATGAAGAAATGAGAGGCAAACGTATTTCCATGGCGTGATGGCGAATTTCGCCATGCTCCCAAAGCCCCGCCTTTTTGCAAAACCTTCCAGTACTGGAGACCAAGTGACCTCAACTTGCCTGCTGCTATTTACCAGAGATTCCTGGTGATTGGGTAAAAGGAGTCCAATAAGGAGCTGTGAAAAAAAGAGTGGCGTGGCGAAAGGTCAAAGTTTGAGGCTTAGCCACGCCCACACCTTTATACTTATTTAAAATCCGACGGTTGAATTTTTTCCTCTATGTCTTAAGACTATATAGCAGAAGTTTGAAAGTGATTGGTGAAAAGGGCGACGGAGTATCACTCTCCAAACAACGTGTGTGAAAACCACTAAATCGCGCACTTGGACCAAAATGGCCGACTTCCTGTGCGACTTTGCACTTGGCTTCAAGAGACTTTTTTGTAGGTCCTGAGACACCACATTAGTGTACCAAATTTCGTAATCCTCAGTCAAAGCATGGCTTGGGGCTGACAGTTTTAATGGTCCTAGGGGGCGCTATTTCAGAAAATAGGCCACGCCCACCAGATGTTCACATCAGATCTTTTGGGGGGCCGGACTAGGATCACTCACAAGAAGTTTCGTGACGATATCTTTGGAAATGACGAAATGGGAGGCAAACGTAAGGCCAAGGCGGTACGCCTGAATTCGCCGCGCCGCCACAGCCCCGCCCTCTGCCGAAAACTCCCATAAAGTGACGCCAAGCAACCCCCACTTGTCTTGAGTTACCAGCTACAAATTTGTGGTGATTAAGTGAAATGGGGCAATTTGGGACCTTTCACAGTAAAACTTGATCTTTTTGGTCCTGAGGGGGCGGGGCTTGAGTGATGTCATCATCTGACCATTCAATTTCCTTTGTGGGCGGATGACAAATGACCACAGAAAGTTTGGTAACTCTATTCTATTCAGTTATGAAGTTATAGCAATTTAAATATTTTTGGCGAGTAGTCAAACTTCGAGGCCTGGCCCCGCCCCTTCAACATATACGAAAACTCAGAATTCTCATCTCATTTTGTTCGCCCATCCCGTCTAAGCAATTTCACACAATTTTTGAGATGATCGTGCAAAAAATGATCGAGCAATCCAATCAGAAACGGACCCTAAAAACGGCAAAAACCGCTAAAAATCGCCATTTCAACCCAAAATGGCCGACTTCCTGTTTGATATTGACCATGGTTGCAAGAGACTTTTCTGTGCGGACTGTTGAGGACTACAAGTGTACCAAATTTCATAACTGTACAATAAACTAAGCTTTATGGAGAGGGCTTTTTTTCACTTTCTAGGGGGCGCTGTTCAGCCAATTTCTTTGCGATTTTTTTGGGACCTTTAAAATATCAAATTTTTCACCAGGCCTGACAAGTTTGCAAAATATTGTGAGTTTTGGGGTATGTTAAGGTCCCCAAAAAGCCGTTCAAAGCGGGCTAAGAATAATAAAAAATAATAATAAACAGAGCAAAAACAAGAGGCCTTCGCAGCGCTTTGCTGCTCGGGCCTAATAAAGAATTAAAGCTGCAAGCAGCGTCGTTCGGCCCTCGCAGCTCCGCGCCGCTCCGGCCTGGCCGGCAGCCAGGGGCACCAGGGCACGTCCCCGGAACAGAAACGTCGACCACCCCGACACATGAAACCGCTAACGGTCACCTCGTCTGCACCTCACCCTGACTCAGCATCCCCTCTGAGCCCACCATTATATTACACGTCTCACCACTAGGGCATACCCCATCTTTGCCACACTGGTGGTGTGATGACAGTGACCAACTTTAATGCTATTTTGACCATGTTTTTTAAAGTTACCGAAGGTTAAAGTTAACTAGGCGGCGCTGTGACCAACTACAGAAAAGTCCCATTGAGGTCAGCTTTGGTGACATTATATAACATTCACCAACCGTTTGTGCCTCACTGGCTAAAGGGCATGATTGTTCATTGCCATGTTCAGTCTCGGGCAAATTGGAGGCTGTTTGTGGAAGTTACAGTCAAACGTAAGGTCATGGCGTCATGGCAGCATTCGCCATTGCATCAAAGCCCCTCCCTTTCTGGAAATCTTTCAAGTCTGAATGGTCATTACAACATTATGAAGGCAGTGTATGACCTTAGTGTCATGTTCACTAAGTTACAGGTGACAAATATGGGCATTTCACCATAAAGCAATAGACTTCCTGTTGTCAGGGGGCGGGGCTTAGGTGATGTCAGCTGTCCACAATAATGTTGCCTTGAGATGTGGTCAGTGATCACACAGACAAAGTTTGAAATAGATCTGATTGTGCACATGGGAGTTATTAAGTCAAGTAATGTAATGGCGAAAGGTCAAACTTTGAGGCTTAGCCACGCCCACATCTTTATACTTATTTAAAATCTGACGGTTGAATTTTTTCCTCTATGTCTTAAGAGTATATAGCAGAAATTTGAAGGTGATTGGTGAAAAGGGCGATGGAGCATCACTCTCCAAACAACGTGTGCGAAAACCACTAAATCGAGTACTTGGACCAAAATGGCCGACTTCCTGTGCAACTTTGCACTTGGCTCCAAGAGACTTTTTTGTAGGTCCTGAGACACCACATTAGTGTACCAAATTTCGTAATCCTCAGTCAAAGCATGGCTTGGGGCTGACAGTTTTAATGGTCCTAGGGGGCGCTAATTCAAAAAATAGGCCACGCCCACAAACTTAAGCTGACCATTTCTATTGGGGGTCAGACTAGGATCACTCACAACAAATTTCGAGGTGATATCACGATAAATGAAGAAATGAGAGGCAAACGTAATTCCATGGCGTGATGGCGAATTTCACCATGCTCCCAAAGCCCCGCCTTTTTTCAAAACCTTCCAGTACTGAAGACCAAGTGACCTCAACTTGTCTGCTGCCTTTTACCAGAGATTCCTGGTGATTGGGTAAAAGGAGTCCAATAGGGAGCTGTGAAAAAAAGAGTGGCGTGGCGAAAGGTCAAAGTTTGAGGCTTAGCCACGCCCACACCTTTAAACTTATTTAAAATCCGACAGTTGAATTTTTTCCTCTATGTCTTAAGAGTATATAGCAGAAGTTTGAAAGCGATTGGTGAAAAGGGCGACGGAGCATCACTCTCCAAACAACGTGTGTGAAAACCACTAAATCGCGCACTTGGACCAAAATGGCCGACTTCCTGTGCGACTTTGCACTTGGCTCCAAGAGACTTTTTTGTAGGTCCTGAGACACCACATTAGTGTACCAAATTTCGTAATCCTCAGTCAAAGCATGGCTTGGGGCTGACAGTTTTAATGGTCCTAGGGGGCGCCATTTCCGAAAATAGGCCACGCCCACAAATTTTACCTCTCCATTTCTATTGCAGGTCAGACTAGGATCACTCACAACAAATGTCGAGGTGATATCTCGATAACTGAAGAAATGAGAGGCAAACGTATTTCCATGGCGTGATGGCGATTTTCGCCATGCTCCCAAAGCCCCGCCTTTTTTCGAAACCTGCCAGTACTGGAGACCAAGTAACCTCAAGTTGTCTACTGCTGTTTGCCAGAGATTCCTGCTGATTGGGTAAAAGGAGTCCAGTAGGGAGCTGTGAAAAAATGAGTGGCATGGCAAAAGGTCAAAGTTTGAGGCTTAGCCACGCCCACAACTTTCAACTTTTGAAAAATCCGACGGTTGAATTTTTTCCCCTATGTCTTAAGAGTATAAAGCAGAAGTTTGAAGGAGATTGGTGAAAAGGGCGACGGAGCATCACTCTCCAAACAACGTGTGCGAAAACCACTAAATCGCGTACTTGGACCAAAATGGCCGACTTCCTGTGCGACTTTGCACTTGGCTCCAAGAGACTTTTTTGTAGGTCCTGAGACACCGCATTAGTGTACCAAATTTCGTAATCCTCAGTCAAAGCATGGCTTGGGGCTGACAGTTTTAATGGTCCTAGGGGGCGCTATTTCAGAAAATAGGCCACGCCCACCGGATGTTCACATCAGATATTTTGTGGGGGAGGACTAGGATCACTCACAAGAAGTTTCGTGGCAATATCTTTAGAAGTGACGAAATGGGAGGCAAACGTAAGGCCACGGCAGTACGCCTGACTTCGCCGCGCCGCCACAGCCCCGCCCTCTGCCGAAAACTCCCATGAAGTGACACAAAGCAACCCCCACTTGTCTTGAGTTACCAGCTACAAATTTGTGGTGATTGAGTGAAATGGGGCCATTTGGGACCTTTCACAGTAAAACTTGACCTTTTTGGTCCTGAGGGGGCGGGGCTTTTGTGATGTCATCATCCGACTATTCAACTTACTTTGTGGGTGGATGACAAATGACCACAGAAAGTTTGGTAACTCTACTCCATTCAGTTATGAAGTTATAGCAATTTAAATTTTTTTGGCGAGTAGTCAAACTTCGAGGCCTTGCCCCGCCCCTTCAACATATACGAAAAGTCAGAATCCTTGTCTCATTTTGTTCGCCCATCCCTTCTGAGCAATTTTACACAATTTTTGAGTTGATCGTGCGAAAAATGATCGAGCAATCCAATCAGAAACGGACCCTAAAAACGGCAAAAACGGCAAAAAATCGCCATTTCAACCCAAAATGGCCGACTTCCTGTTTGATATTGACCATGCTTGCAAGAGACTTTTCTGTGCGGACTGTTGAGTACTACAAGTGTACCAAATTTCATAACTGTACGATAAACTAAGCTTTATGGAGAGGGTTTTTTTTCACTTTCTAGGGGGCGCTGTTCAGCTATTTGCTTTGCGATTTTTTTGGGACCTTTAAAATATCAAATTTTTCACCAGGCCTGACAAGTGTGCAAAATATTGTGAGTTTTGGGGTATGTTAAGGTCCCCAAAAAGCCGTTCAAGGGGCACGAGAATAACAAAAAATAATTAAAGCTGCAAGCAGCGTCGTTCGGCCCTCGCAGCTCCGCGCCGCTCCGGCCTGGCCGGCAGCCCGGGGCACCAGGGCATGTCTGGCAGAACAGAAACGTCAATCATCCCGTCACCGGAAACAGCAAATGGCCTCCTAGTCCGCACCTCACCCTGACTAAGCATCCCCTATGAGCTCACCATTAAATTGAATTGTAAGGTTACGGCATACGCAAGAATTCGCCATGGCATCAAAGCCCCTCCCTTTCTGGAAAGCTATCAGATTTGAATGGCCATTACAGCATCATGAAGACAGTGCATGACCTAGGTGTCATGTTGACTAAATTAGAGGGGACAAATATGGGCATTTCAGCATAAAATAATAACTTCCTTTAGTCAGGGGGCGGGGCTTAGATGATGTCAGCTGTCCACATTGTCATTGTTTACAGATATGGTCAATGATCACACAGACAAAGTTCGAAAAAGATCTGATCATGCACATGGGAGTTATTAAGTCAAGTAATGGCGAAAGGTCAAAGTTTGAGGCTTAGCCACGCCCACACCTTTCAACTTTTGAAAAATCCGACGGTTGAATTTTTTCCCCTATGCCTTAAGAGTATATAGCAGAAGTTTGAAGGCGATTGGTGAAAAGGGCGACGGAGCATCACTCTCCAAACAACGTGTGCGAAAACCACTAAATCGCGTACTTGGACCAAAATGGCCGACTTCCTGTGCAATTTTGTGCTTGGCTCCAAGAGACTTTTTTGTAGGTCCTGGGACACCACATTAGTGTACCAAATTTCGTAATCCTCAGTGAAAGCATGGCTTGGGGCTATTAGTTTAAATGGTCCTAGGGGGCGCTATTTCAGAAATTAGGCCACGCCCACATATTTCAGCTGTCTATGTCTCTTTGGGGTCAGACTAGGATCACTCACCAGAAGTTTCGTAACGATATCACGATAAATGAAGAAATGAGAGGCAAACGTATTTCCATGGCGTGATGGCGATTTTCGCCATGCTCCCAAAGCCCCGCCTTTTTTTGAAACCTTCCAGTACTGGATACCAAGTGACCTCAAGTTGTCTACTGCTATTTGCCAGAGACTCCTGCTGATTGGGTAAAAGGAGTCCAGTAGGGAGCTGTGAAAAAAAGAGTGGCGCGGCGACAGGTCAAAGTTTGAGGCTTAGCCACGCCCACACCTTTCAACTTTTGAAAAATCCGACGGTTGAATTTTTTCCCCTATGCCTTAAGAGTATATAGCAGAAGTTTGAAGGCGATTGGTGAAAAGGGCGACGGAGCATCACTCTCCAAACAACGTGTGCGAAAACCACTAAATCGCGTACTTGGACCAAAATGGCCGACTTCCTGTGCAATTTTGTGCTTGGCTCCAAGAGACTTTTTTGTAGGCCCTGGGACACCACATTAGTGTACCAAATTTCGTAATCCTCAGTCAAAGCATGGCTTGGGGCTATTAGTTTAAATGGTCCTAGGGGGCGCTATTTCAGAAATTAGGCCACGCCCACATATTTCAGCTGTCTATGTCTCTTTGGGGTCAGACTAGGATCACTCACCAGAAGTTTCGTAATGATATCACGATAAATGAAGAAATGAGAGGCAAACGTATTTCCATGGCGTGATGGCGATTTTCGCCATGCTCCCAAAGCCCTGCCTTTTTTTGAAACCTTCCAGTACTGGAGACCAAGTGACCTCAAGTTGTCTACTGCTATTTGCCAGAGACTCCTGCTGATTGGGTAAAAGGAGTCCAGTAGGGAGCTGTGAAAAAAAGAGTGGCGCGGCGACAGGTCAAAGTTTGAGGCTTAGCCACGCCCACACCTTTCAACTTTTGAAAAATCCGACGGTTGAATTTTTTCCTCTATGTCTTAAGAGCAGATGGCAGAAGTTTGAAGGAGATTGGTGAAAATGGCGACGGAGCATCACTCTCCAAACAACGTGTGCGAAAACCACTAAATTGCGTACTTGGACCAAAATGGCCGACTTCCTGTGCAACTTTGCACTTGGCTCCAAGAGACTTTTTTGTAGGTCCTGAGACACCACATTAGTGTACCAAATTTCGTACTCCTCAGTCAAAGCATGGCTTGGGGCTGACAGTTTTAATGGTCCTAGGGGGCGCTATTTCAGAAAATAGGCCACGCCCACCGGATGTTCACATCAGATCTTTTGAGGGGCCGGACTAGGATCACTCACAACAAGTTTCGTGACGATATCTTTAGAAATGACGAAATGGAAGGCAAACGTAAGGCCATGGCGGTACGCCTGACTTCGCCGCGCCGCCACAGCCCCACCTTCTGCCGAAAACTCCCATAAAGTGACGCCAAGCAACCTCCACTTGTCTTGAGTTAACAGCTACAAGTTTGTGGTGATTAAGTGAAATGGGGCAATTTGGGACCTTTCACAGTAAAACTTGACCTTTTTGGTCCTGAGGGGGCGGGGCTTGTGTGATGTCATCATCCGACCATTCAATTTACTTTGTGGCTGGATGACGAATGACCACAGAAAGTTTGGTAATTCTATTCCTTTCAGTTATGAAGTTATAGCAATTTAAAATTTTTTGGCGAGTAGTCAAACTTCGAGGCCTGGCCCCGCCCCTTCAACATGTACGAAAAGTCAGAATCTTTGTCTCATTTTGTTCGCCCATCCCTTCTGAGCAATTTTACACAATTTTTGAGACGATCGTGCAAAAAATGATCGAGCAATCCAATCAGAAACGGACCCTAAAAAGGGCCAAAACGGCAAAAAATCGCCATTTCAACCCAAAATGGCCGACTTCCTGTTTGATATTGACCATGCATGCAAGAGACTTTTCTGTGCGGACTGTTTAGTACTATAAATGTACCAAATTTCATAACTGTACGATAAACTAAGCTTTATGGAGAGGGGTTTTTTTCACTTTGTAGGGGGCGCTGTTCAGCCATTTTCTTTGCGATTTTTTTGTGACCTTTAAAATATCAAATTTTTCACCAGGCCTGACAAGTTTGCAAAATATTGTGAGTTTTGGGGTATGTTAAGGTCCCCAAAAAGCTGTTCAAAGGGGGCACGGAATAACAAAAAATAATCAGAGCAAAAACAAGAGGCCTTCGCAGCGCTTTCGCTGCTCGGGCCTAATAAAGAATTAAAGCTGCAAGCAGCGTCGTTCGGCCCTCGCAGCTCCGCGCCGCTCCGGCCTGGCCGGCAGCCAGGGGCACCAGGGCACGTCCCCGGAACAGAAACGTCGACCACCCCGACACATGAAACCGCTAACGGTCACCTCGTCTGCATCTCACCCTGACTCAGCATCCCCTCTGAGCCCACCGTTATATTACACGTCTCACCACTAGGGCATACCCCATCTTTGCCACACCGGTGGTGTGATGACAGTGACCAATTTTAATGCTATTTTGACCACGTTTTTTAAAGTTACCGAAGGTTAAAGTTAACTAGGCGGCGCTGTGACCAACTACAGAAAAGTGTTATTGAGGTCAGCTTTGGTGACATTATATAACATTCACCAACCATTTGTGCCTCACTGGCTAAAGGGCATGATTGTTCATTGCCATGTTCAGTCTCGGGCAAATTGGAGGCTGTTTGTGGAAGTTACAGTCAAACGTAAGGTCATGGCGTCATGGCAGCATTCGCCATTGCATCAAAGCCCCTCCCTTTCTGGAAATCTTTCAAGTCTGAATGGTAATTACAACATTATGAAGACAGTGTATGACCTTAGTGTCATGTTCATTAAATTAGAGGGGACAAATATAGGCATTTCACCATAAAACAATAGACTTCCTGTTGTCAGGGGGCGTGGCTTAGGTGATGTCAGCTGTCCACATTGTCGTTGTCTTGAGATGTGGTCAGTGATCACACAGACAAAGTTTGAAATAGATCTGTTCATGCACTTGGGAGTTATTAAGTCATGTAATGTAATGGCAAAAGGTTAAAGTTTGAGGCTTAGCCACGCCCACACCTTTCAACTTTTGAAAAATCCGACGGTTGAATTTTTTCCCCTATGCCTTAAGAGTATATAGCAGAAGTTTGAAGGCGATTGGTGAAAAGGGCGACGGAGCATCACTCTCCAAACAACGTGTGCGAAAACCACTAAATCGCGTACTTGGACCAAAATGGCCGACTTCCTGTGCAATTTTGTGCTTGGCTCCAAGAGACTTTTTTGTAGGTCCTGGGACACCACATTAGTGTACCAAATTTCGTAATCCTCAGTGAAAGCATGGCTTGGGGCTATTAGTTTAAATGGTCCTAGGGGGCGCTATTTCAGAAATTAGGCCACGCCCACATATTTCAGCTGTCTATGTCTCTTTGGGGTCAGACTAGGATCACTCACCAGAAGTTTCGTAACGATATCACGATAAATGAAGAAATGAGAGGCAAACGTATTTCCATGGCGTGATGGCGATTTTCGCCATGCTCCCAAAGCCCCGCCTTTTTTTGAAACCTTCCAGTACTGGATACCAAGTGACCTCAAGTTGTCTACTGCTATTTGCCAGAGACTCCTGCTGATTGGGTAAAAGGAGTCCAGTAGGGAGCTGTGAAAAAAAGAGTGGCGCGGCGACAGGTCAAAGTTTGAGGCTTAGCCACGCCCACACCTTTCAACTTTTGAAAAATCCGACGGTTGAATTTTTTCCCCTATGCCTTAAGAGTATATAGCAGAAGTTTGAAGGCGATTGGTGAAAAGGGCGACGGAGCATCACTCTCCAAACAACGTGTGCGAAAACCACTAAATCGCGTACTTGGACCAAAATGGCCGACTTCCTGTGCAATTTTGTGCTTGGCTCCAAGAGACTTTTTTGTAGGCCCTGGGACACCACATTAGTGTACCAAATTTCGTAATCCTCAGTCAAAGCATGGCTTGGGGCTATTAGTTTAAATGGTCCTAGGGGGCGCTATTTCAGAAATTAGGCCACGCCCACATATTTCAGCTGTCTATGTCTCTTTGGGGTCAGACTAGGATCACTCACCAGAAGTTTCGTAATGATATCACGATAAATGAAGAAATGAGAGGCAAACGTATTTCCATGGCGTGATGGCGATTTTCGCCATGCTCCCAAAGCCCTGCCTTTTTTTGAAACCTTCCAGTACTGGAGACCAAGTGACCTCAAGTTGTCTACTGCTATTTGCCAGAGACTCCTGCTGATTGGGTAAAAGGAGTCCAGTAGGGAGCTGTGAAAAAAAGAGTGGCGCGGCGACAGGTCAAAGTTTGAGGCTTAGCCACGCCCACACCTTTCAACTTTTGAAAAATCCGACGGTTGAATTTTTTCCTCTATGTCTTAAGAGCAGATGGCAGAAGTTTGAAGGAGATTGGTGAAAATGGCGACGGAGCATCACTCTCCAAACAACGTGTGCGAAAACCACTAAATTGCGTACTTGGACCAAAATGGCCGACTTCCTGTGCAACTTTGCACTTGGCTCCAAGAGACTTTTTTGTAGGTCCTGAGACACCACATTAGTGTACCAAATTTCGTACTCCTCAGTCAAAGCATGGCTTGGGGCTGACAGTTTTAATGGTCCTAGGGGGCGCTATTTCAGAAAATAGGCCACGCCCACCGGATGTTCACATCAGATCTTTTGAGGGGCCGGACTAGGATCACTCACAACAAGTTTCGTGGCGATATCTTTAGAAATGACGAAATGGAAGGCAAACGTAAGGCCATGGCGGTACGCCTGACTTCGCCGCGCCGCCACAGCCCCACCTTCTGCCGAAAACTCCCATAAAGTGACGCCAAGCAACCTCCACTTGTCTTGAGTTAACAGCTACAAGTTTGTGGTGATTAAGTGAAATGGGGCAATTTGGGACCTTTCACAGTAAAACTTGACCTTTTTGGTCCTGAGGGGGCGGGGCTTGTGTGATGTCATCATCCGACCATTCAATTTACTTTGTGGCTGGATGACGAATGACCACAGAAAGTTTGGTAATTCTATTCCTTTCAGTTATGAAGTTATAGCAATTTAAAATTTTTTGGCGAGTAGTCAAACTTCGAGGCCTGGCCCCGCCCCTTCAACATGTACGAAAAGTCAGAATCTTTGTCTCATTTTGTTCGCCCATCCCTTCTGAGCAATTTTACACAATTTTTGAGACGATCGTGCAAAAAATGATCGAGCAATCCAATCAGAAACGGACCCTAAAAAGGGCCAAAACGGCAAAAAATCGCCATTTCAACCCAAAATGGCCGACTTCCTGTTTGATATTGACCATGCATGCAAGAGACTTTTCTGTGCGGACTGTTTAGTACTATAAATGTACCAAATTTCATAACTGTACGATAAACTAAGCTTTATGGAGAGGGTTTTTTTTCACTTTGTAGGGGGCGCTGTTCAGCCATTTTCTTTGCGATTTTTTTGTGACCTTTAAAATATCAAATTTTTCACCAGGCCTGACAAGTTTGCAAAATATTGTGAGTTTTGGGGTATGTTAAGGTCCCCAAAAAGCTGTTCAAAGGGGGCACGGAATAACAAAAAATAATCAGAGCAAAAACAAGAGGCCTTCGCAGCGCTTTCGCTGCTCGGGCCTAATAAAGAATTAAAGCTGCAAGCAGCGTCGTTCGGCCCTCGCAGCTCCGCGCCGCTCCGGCCTGGCCGGCAGCCAGGGGCACCAGGGCACGTCCCCGGAACAGAAACGTCGACCACCCCGACACATGAAACCGCTAACGGTCACCTCGTCTGCATCTCACCCTGACTCAGCATCCCCTCTGAGCCCACCGTTATATTACACGTCTCACCACTAGGGCATACCCCATCTTTGCCACACCGGTGGTGTGATGACAGTGACCAATTTTAATGCTATTTTGACCACGTTTTTTAAAGTTACCGAAGGTTAAAGTTAACTAGGCGGCGCTGTGACCAACTACAGAAAAGTGTTATTGAGGTCAGCTTTGGTGACATTATATAACATTCACCAACCATTTGTGCCTCACTGGCTAAAGGGCATGATTGTTCATTGCCATGTTCAGTCTCGGGCAAATTGGAGGCTGTTTGTGGAAGTTACAGTCAAACGTAAGGTCATGGCGTCATGGCAGCATTCGCCATTGCATCAAAGCCCCTCCCTTTCTGGAAATCTTTCAAGTCTGAATGGTAATTACAACATTATGAAGACAGTGTATGACCTTAGTGTCATGTTCATTAAATTAGAGGGGACAAATATAGGCATTTCACCATAAAACAATAGACTTCCTGTTGTCAGGGGGCGTGGCTTAGGTGATGTCAGCTGTCCACATTGTCGTTGTCTTGAGATGTGGTCAGTGATCACACAGACAAAGTTTGAAATAGATCTGTTCATGCACTTGGGAGTTATTAAGTCATGTAATGTAATGGCAAAAGGTTAAAGTTTGAGGCTTAGCCACGCCCACACCTTTCAACTTTTGAAAAATCCGACGGTTGAATTTTTTCCCCTATGCCTTAAGAGTATATAGCAGAAGTTTGAAGGCGATTGGTGAAAAGGGCGACGGAGCATCACTCTCCAAACAACGTGTGCGAAAACCACTAAATCGCGTACTTGGACCAAAATGGCCGACTTCCTGTGCAATTTTGTGCTTGGCTCCAAGAGACTTTTTTGTAGGCCCTGGGACACCACATTAGTGTACCAAATTTCGTAATCCTCAGTCAAAGCATGGCTTGGGGCTATTAGTTTAAATGGTCCTAGGGGGCGCTATTTCAGAAATTAGGCCACGCCCACATATTTCAGCTGTCTATGTCTCTTTGGGGTCAGACTAGGATCACTCACCAGAAGTTTCGTAATGATATCACGATAAATGAAGAAATGAGAGGCAAACGTATTTCCATGGCGTGATGGCGATTTTCGCCATGCTCCCAAAGCCCTGCCTTTTTTTGAAACCTTCCAGTACTGGAGACCAAGTGACCTCAAGTTGTCTACTGCTATTTGCCAGAGACTCCTGCTGATTGGGTAAAAGGAGTCCAGTAGGGAGCTGTGAAAAAAAGAGTGGCGCGGCGACAGGTCAAAGTTTGAGGCTTAGCCACGCCCACACCTTTCAACTTTTGAAAAATCCGACGGTTGAATTTTTTCCTCTATGTCTTAAGAGCAGATGGCAGAAGTTTGAAGGAGATTGGTGAAAATGGCGACGGAGCATCACTCTCCAAACAACGTGTGCGAAAACCACTAAATTGCGTACTTGGACCAAAATGGCCGACTTCCTGTGCAACTTTGCACTTGGCTCCAAGAGACTTTTTTGTAGGTCCTGAGACACCACATTAGTGTACCAAATTTCGTACTCCTCAGTCAAAGCATGGCTTGGGGCTGACAGTTTTAATGGTCCTAGGGGGCGCTATTTCAGAAAATAGGCCACGCCCACCGGATGTTCACATCAGATCTTTTGAGGGGCCGGACTAGGATCACTCACAACAAGTTTCGTGACGATATCTTTAGAAATGACGAAATGGAAGGCAAACGTAAGGCCATGGCGGTACGCCTGACTTCGCCGCGCCGCCACAGCCCCACCTTCTGCCGAAAACTCCCATAAAGTGACGCCAAGCAACCTCCACTTGTCTTGAGTTAACAGCTACAAGTTTGTGGTGATTAAGTGAAATGGGGCAATTTGGGACCTTTCACAGTAAAACTTGACCTTTTTGGTCCTGAGGGGGCGGGGCTTGTGTGATGTCATCATCCGACCATTCAATTTACTTTGTGGCTGGATGACGAATGACCACAGAAAGTTTGGTAATTCTATTCCTTTCAGTTATGAAGTTATAGCAATTTAAAATTTTTTGGCGAGTAGTCAAACTTCGAGGCCTGGCCCCGCCCCTTCAACATGTACGAAAAGTCAGAATCTTTGTCTCATTTTGTTCGCCCATCCCTTCTGAGCAATTTTACACAATTTTTGAGACGATCGTGCAAAAAATGATCGAGCAATCCAATCAGAAACGGACCCTAAAAAGGGCCAAAACGGCAAAAAATCGCCATTTCAACCCAAAATGGCCGACTTCCTGTTTGATATTGACCATGCATGCAAGAGACTTTTCTGTGCGGACTGTTTAGTACTATAAATGTACCAAATTTCATAACTGTACGATAAACTAAGCTTTATGGAGAGGGGTTTTTTTCACTTTGTAGGGGGCGCTGTTCAGCCATTTTCTTTGCGATTTTTTTGTGACCTTTAAAATATCAAATTTTTCACCAGGCCTGACAAGTTTGCAAAATATTGTGAGTTTTGGGGTATGTTAAGGTCCCCAAAAAGCTGTTCAAAGGGGGCACGGAATAACAAAAAATAATCAGAGCAAAAACAAGAGGCCTTCGCAGCGCTTTCGCTGCTCGGGCCTAATAAAGAATTAAAGCTGCAAGCAGCGTCGTTCGGCCCTCGCAGCTCCGCGCCGCTCCGGCCTGGCCGGCAGCCAGGGGCACCAGGGCACGTCCCCGGAACAGAAACGTCGACCACCCCGACACATGAAACCGCTAACGGTCACCTCGTCTGCATCTCACCCTGACTCAGCATCCCCTCTGAGCCCACCGTTATATTACACGTCTCACCACTAGGGCATACCCCATCTTTGCCACACCGGTGGTGTGATGACAGTGACCAATTTTAATGCTATTTTGACCACGTTTTTTAAAGTTACCGAAGGTTAAAGTTAACTAGGCGGCGCTGTGACCAACTACAGAAAAGTGTTATTGAGGTCAGCTTTGGTGACATTATATAACATTCACCAACCATTTGTGCCTCACTGGCTAAAGGGCATGATTGTTCATTGCCATGTTCAGTCTCGGGCAAATTGGAGGCTGTTTGTGGAAGTTACAGTCAAACGTAAGGTCATGGCGTCATGGCAGCATTCGCCATTGCATCAAAGCCCCTCCCTTTCTGGAAATCTTTCAAGTCTGAATGGTAATTACAACATTATGAAGACAGTGTATGACCTTAGTGTCATGTTCATTAAATTAGAGGGGACAAATATAGGCATTTCACCATAAAACAATAGACTTCCTGTTGTCAGGGGGCGTGGCTTAGGTGATGTCAGCTGTCCACATTGTCGTTGTCTTGAGATGTGGTCAGTGATCACACAGACAAAGTTTGAAATAGATCTGTTCATGCACTTGGGAGTTATTAAGTCATGTAATGTAATGGCAAAAGGTTAAAGTTTGAGGCTTAGCCACGCCCACACCTTTCAACTTTTGAAAAATCCGACGGTTGAATTTTTTCCCCTATGCCTTAAGAGTATATAGCAGAAGTTTGAAGGCGATTGGTGAAAAGGGCGACGGAGCATCACTCTCCAAACAACGTGTGCGAAAACCACTAAATCGCGTACTTGGACCAAAATGGCCGACTTCCTGTGCAATTTTGTGCTTGGCTCCAAGAGACTTTTTTGTAGGTCCTGGGACACCACATTAGTGTACCAAATTTCGTAATCCTCAGTGAAAGCATGGCTTGGGGCTATTAGTTTAAATGGTCCTAGAGGGCGCTATTTCAGAAATTAGGCCACGCCCACATATTTCAGCTGTCTATGTCTCTTTGGGGTCAGACTAGGATCACTCACCAGAAGTTTCGTAACGATATCACGATAAATGAAGAAATGAGAGGCAAACGTATTTCCATGGCGTGATGGCGATTTTCGCCATGCTCCCAAAGCCCCGCCTTTTTTTGAAACCTTCCAGTACTGGATACCAAGTGACCTCAAGTTGTCTACTGCTATTTGCCAGAGACTCCTGCTGATTGGGTAAAAGGAGTCCAGTAGGGAGCTGTGAAAAAAAGAGTGGCGCGGCGACAGGTCAAAGTTTGAGGCTTAGCCACGCCCACACCTTTCAACTTTTGAAAAATCCGACGGTTGAATTTTTTCCCCTATGCCTTAAGAGTATATAGCAGAAGTTTGAAGGCGATTGGTGAAAAGGGCGACGGAGCATCACTCTCCAAACAACGTGTGCGAAAACCACTAAATCGCGTACTTGGACCAAAATGGCCGACTTCCTGTGCAATTTTGTGCTTGGCTCCAAGAGACTTTTTTGTAGGCCCTGGGACACCACATTAGTGTACCAAATTTCGTAATCCTCAGTCAAAGCATGGCTTGGGGCTATTAGTTTAAATGGTCCTAGGGGGCGCTATTTCAGAAATTAGGCCACGCCCACATATTTCAGCTGTCTATGTCTCTTTGGGGTCAGACTAGGATCACTCACCAGAAGTTTCGTAATGATATCACGATAAATGAAGAAATGAGAGGCAAACGTATTTCCATGGCGTGATGGCGATTTTCGCCATGCTCCCAAAGCCCTGCCTTTTTTTGAAACCTTCCAGTACTGGAGACCAAGTGACCTCAAGTTGTCTACTGCTATTTGCCAGAGACTCCTGCTGATTGGGTAAAAGGAGTCCAGTAGGGAGCTGTGAAAAAAAGAGTGGCGCGGCGACAGGTCAAAGTTTGAGGCTTAGCCACGCCCACACCTTTCAACTTTTGAAAAATCCGACGGTTGAATTTTTTCCTCTATGTCTTAAGAGCAGATGGCAGAAGTTTGAAGGAGATTGGTGAAAATGGCGACGGAGCATCACTCTCCAAACAACGTGTGCGAAAACCACTAAATTGCGTACTTGGACCAAAATGGCCGACTTCCTGTGCAACTTTGCACTTGGCTCCAAGAGACTTTTTTGTAGGTCCTGAGACACCACATTAGTGTACCAAATTTCGTACTCCTCAGTCAAAGCATGGCTTGGGGCTGACAGTTTTAATGGTCCTAGGGGGCGCTATTTCAGAAAATAGGCCACGCCCACCGGATGTTCACATCAGATCTTTTGAGGGGCCGGACTAGGATCACTCACAACAAGTTTCGTGACGATATCTTTAGAAATGACGAAATGGAAGGCAAACGTAAGGCCATGGCGGTACGCCTGACTTCGCCGCGCCGCCACAGCCCCACCTTCTGCCGAAAACTCCCATAAAGTGACGCCAAGCAACCTCCACTTGTCTTGAGTTAACAGCTACAAGTTTGTGGTGATTAAGTGAAATGGGGCAATTTGGGACCTTTCACAGTAAAACTTGACCTTTTTGGTCCTGAGGGGGCGGGGCTTGTGTGATGTCATCATCCGACCATTCAATTTACTTTGTGGCTGGATGACGAATGACCACAGAAAGTTTGGTAATTCTATTCCTTTCAGTTATGAAGTTATAGCAATTTAAAATTTTTTGGCGAGTAGTCAAACTTCGAGGCCTGGCCCCGCCCCTTCAACATGTACGAAAAGTCAGAATCTTTGTCTCATTTTGTTCGCCCATCCCTTCTGAGCAATTTTACACAATTTTTGAGACGATCGTGCAAAAAATGATCGAGCAATCCAATCAGAAACGGACCCTAAAAAGGGCCAAAACGGCAAAAAATCGCCATTTCAACCCAAAATGGCCGACTTCCTGTTTGATATTGACCATGCATGCAAGAGACTTTTCTGTGCGGACTGTTTAGTACTATAAATGTACCAAATTTCATAACTGTACGATAAACTAAGCTTTATGGAGAGGGGTTTTTTTCACTTTGTAGGGGGCGCTGTTCAGCCATTTTCTTTGCGATTTTTTTGTGACCTTTAAAATATCAAATTTTTCACCAGGCCTGACAAGTTTGCAAAATATTGTGAGTTTTGGGGTATGTTAAGGTCCCCAAAAAGCTGTTCAAAGGGGGCACGGAATAACAAAAAATAATCAGAGCAAAAACAAGAGGCCTTCGCAGCGCTTTCGCTGCTCGGGCCTAATAAAGAATTAAAGCTGCAAGCAGCGTCGTTCGGCCCTCGCAGCTCCGCGCCGCTCCGGCCTGGCCGGCAGCCAGGGGCACCAGGGCACGTCCCCGGAACAGAAACGTCGACCACCCCGACACATGAAACCGCTAACGGTCACCTCGTCTGCATCTCACCCTGACTCAGCATCCCCTCTGAGCCCACCGTTATATTACACGTCTCACCACTAGGGCATACCCCATCTTTGCCACACCGGTGGTGTGATGACAGTGACCAATTTTAATGCTATTTTGACCACGTTTTTTAAAGTTACCGAAGGTTAAAGTTAACTAGGCGGCGCTGTGACCAACTACAGAAAAGTGTTATTGAGGTCAGCTTTGGTGACATTATATAACATTCACCAACCATTTGTGCCTCACTGGCTAAAGGGCATGATTGTTCATTGCCATGTTCAGTCTCGGGCAAATTGGAGGCTGTTTGTGGAAGTTACAGTCAAACGTAAGGTCATGGCGTCATGGCAGCATTCGCCATTGCATCAAAGCCCCTCCCTTTCTGGAAATCTTTCAAGTCTGAATGGTAATTACAACATTATGAAGACAGTGTATGACCTTAGTGTCATGTTCATTAAATTAGAGGGGACAAATATAGGCATTTCACCATAAAACAATAGACTTCCTGTTGTCAGGGGGCGTGGCTTAGGTGATGTCAGCTGTCCACATTGTCGTTGTCTTGAGATGTGGTCAGTGATCACACAGACAAAGTTTGAAATAGATCTGTTCATGCACTTGGGAGTTATTAAGTCATGTAATGTAATGGCAAAAGGTTAAAGTTTGAGGCTTAGCCACGCCCACACCTTTCAACTTTTGAAAAATCCGACGGTTGAATTGTTTCCCCTATGCCTTAAGAGTATATAGCAGAAGTTTGAAGGCGATTGGTGAAAAGGGCGACGGAGCATCACTCTCCAAACAAGGTGTGCGAAAACCACTAAATCGCGTACTTGGACCAAAATGGCCGACTTCCTGTGCAATTTTGTGCTTGGCTCCAAGAGACTTTTTTGTAGGTCCTGGGACACCACATTAGTGTACCAAATTTCGTAATCCTCAGTGAAAGCATGGCTTGGGGCTATTAGTTTAAATGGTCCTAGGGGGCGCTATTTCAGAAATTAGGCCACGCCCACATATTTCAGCTGTCTATGTCTCTTTGGGGTCAGACTAGGATCACTCACCAGAAGTTTCGTAACGATATCACGATAAATGAAGAAATGAGAGGCAAACGTATTTCCATGGCGTGATGGCGATTTTCGCCATGCTCCCAAAGCCCCGCCTTTTTTTGAAACCTTCCAGTACTGGATACCAAGTGACCTCAAGTTGTCTACTGCTATTTGCCAGAGACTCCTGCTGATTGGGTAAAAGGAGTCCAGTAGGGAGCTGTGAAAAAAAGAGTGGCGCGGCGACAGGTCAAAGTTTGAGGCTTAGCCACGCCCACACCTTTCAACTTTTGAAAAATCCGACGGTTGAATTTTTTCCCCTATGCCTTAAGAGTATATAGCAGAAGTTTGAAGGCGATTGGTGAAAAGGGCGACGGAGCATCACTCTCCAAACAACGTGTGCGAAAACCACTAAATCGCGTACTTGGACCAAAATGGCCGACTTCCTGTGCAATTTTGTGCTTGGCTCCAAGAGACTTTTTTGTAGGCCCTGGGACACCACATTAGTGTACCAAATTTCGTAATCCTCAGTCAAAGCATGGCTTGGGGCTATTAGTTTAAATGGTCCTAGGGGGCGCTATTTCAGAAATTAGGCCACGCCCACATATTTCAGCTGTCTATGTCTCTTTGGGGTCAGACTAGGATCACTCACCAGAAGTTTCGTAATGATATCACGATAAATGAAGAAATGAGAGGCAAACGTATTTCCATGGCGTGATGGCGATTTTCGCCATGCTCCCAAAGCCCTGCCTTTTTTTGAAACCTTCCAGTACTGGAGACCAAGTGACCTCAAGTTGTCTACTGCTATTTGCCAGAGACTCCTGCTGATTGGGTAAAAGGAGTCCAGTAGGGAGCTGTGAAAAAAAGAGTGGCGCGGCGACAGGTCAAAGTTTGAGGCTTAGCCACGCCCACACCTTTCAACTTTTGAAAAATCCGACGGTTGAATTTTTTCCTCTATGTCTTAAGAGCAGATGGCAGAAGTTTGAAGGAGATTGGTGAAAATGGCGACGGAGCATCACTCTCCAAACAACGTGTGCGAAAACCACTAAATTGCGTACTTGGACCAAAATGGCCGACTTCCTGTGCAACTTTGCACTTGGCTCCAAGAGACTTTTTTGTAGGTCCTGAGACACCACATTAGTGTACCAAATTTCGTACTCCTCAGTCAAAGCATGGCTTGGGGCTGACAGTTTTAATGGTCCTAGGGGGCGCTATTTCAGAAAATAGGCCACGCCCACCGGATGTCCACATCAGATCTTTTGAGGGGCCGGACTAGGATCACTCACAACAAGTTTCGTGACGATATCTTTAGAAATGACGAAATGGAAGGCAAACGTAAGGCCATGGCGGTACGCCTGACTTCGCCGCGCCGCCACAGCCCCACCTTCTGCCGAAAACTCCCATAAAGTGACGCCAAGCAACCTCCACTTGTCTTGAGTTAACAGCTACGAGTTTGTGGTGATTAAGTGAAATGGGGCAATTTGGGACCTTTCACAGTAAAACTTGACCTTTTTGGTCCTGAGGAGGCGGGGCTTGTGTGATGTCATCATCCGACCATTCAATTTACTTTGTGGCTGGATGACGAATGACCACAGAAAGTTTGGTAATTCTATTCCTTTCAGTTATGAAGTTATAGCAATTTAAAATTTTTTGGCGAGTAGTCAAACTTCGAGGCCTGGCCCCGCCCCTTCAACATGTACGAAAAGTCAGAATCTTTGTCTCATTTTGTTCGCCCATCCCTTCTGAGCAATTTTACACAATTTTTGAGACGATCGTGCAAAAAATGATCGAGCAATCCAATCAGAAACGGACCCTAAAAAGGGCCAAAACGGCAAAAAATCGCCATTTCAACCCAAAATGGCCGACTTCCTGTTTGATATTGACCATGCATGCAAGAGACTTTTCTGTGCGGACTGTTTAGTACTATAAATGTACCAAATTTCATAACTGTACGATAAACTAAGCTTTATGGAGAGGGGTTTTTTTCACTTTGTAGGGGGCGCTGTTCAGCCATTTTCTTTGCGATTTTTTTGTGACCTTTAAAATATCAAATTTTTCACCAGGCCTGACAAGTTTGCAAAATATTGTGAGTTTTGGGGTATGTTAAGGTCCCCAAAAAGCTGTTCAAAGGGGGCACGGAATAACAAAAAATAATCAGAGCAAAAACAAGAGGCCTTCGCAGCGCTTTCGCTGCTCGGGCCTAATAAGAAGAAGAAACGGAGCAGATACAATAGGCCTTCGCAGCTTCACTGCTCGGGCCTAATAATCAGAGCAAAAACAAGAGGCCTTCGCAGCGCTTTCGCTGCTCGGGCCTAATTAAAGCTGCAAGCAGCGTCGTTCGGCCCTCGCAGCTCCGCGCCGCTCCGGCCTGGCCGGCAGCCCGGGGCACCAGGGCATGTCTGGCAGAACAGAAACGTCAATCATCCCGTCACCGGAAACAGCAAATGGCCTCCTAGTCCGCACCTCACCCTGACTAAGCATCCCCTCTGAGCTCACCATTAAATTGAATTGTAAGGTTACGGCGTTACGCCAGAATTCGCCATGGCATCAAAGCCCCTCCCTTTCTGGAAAGCTATCAGATTTGAATGGCCATTACAGCATCATGAAGACAGTGCATGACCTAGGTGTCATGTTGACTAAATTAGAGGGGACAAATATGGGCATTTCAGCATAAAATCATAACTTCCTTTAGTCAGGGGGCGGGGCTTAGATGATGTCAGCTGTCCACATTGTCATTGTTTACAGATATGGTCAATGATCACACAGACAAAGTTCGAAAAAGATCTGATCATGCACATGGGAGTTATTAAGTCAAGTAATGGCGAAAGGTCAAAGTTTGAGGCTTAGCCACGCCCACACCTTTCAACTTTTGAAAAATCCGACGGTTGACTTTTTTCCCCTATGCCTTAAGAGTATATAGCAGAAGTTTGAAGGCGATTGGTGAAAAGGGCGAAGGAGCATCACTCTCCAAACAACGTGTGCGAAAACCACTAAATCGCGTACTTGGACCAAAATGGCCGACTTCCTGTGCAATTTTGTGCTTGGCTCCAAGAGACTTTTTGTAGGTCCTGAGACACCACATTAGTGTACCAAATTTCGTAATCCTCAGTGAAAGCATGGCTTGGGGCTAATAGTTTAAATGGTCCTAGGGGGCACTATTTCAGAAATTAGGCCATGCCCACATATTTCAGCTGTCTATGTCTCTTTGGGGTCAGACTAGGATCACTCACCAGAAGTTTCGTAACAATATCATGATAAATGAAGAAATGAGAGGCAAACGTATTTCCACGGCGTGATGGCGATTTTCACCATGCTCCCAAAGCCCCGCCTTTTTTTGAAACCTTCCAGTACTGGATACCAAGTGACCTCAAGTTGTCTACTGCTATTTGCCAGAGACTCCTGCTGATTGGGTAAAAGGAGTCCAGTAGGGAGCTGTGAAAAAAAGAGTGGCGCGGCGAAAGGTCAAAGTTTGAGGCTTAGCCACGCCCACACCTTTCAACTTTTGAAAAATCCGACGGTTGAATTTTTTCCCCTATGCTTTAAGAGTATATAGCAGAAGTTTGAAGGCGATTGGTGAAAAGGGCGACGGAGCATCACTCTCCAAACAACGTGTGCGAAAACCACTAAATCGCGTACTTGGACCAAAATGGCCGACTTCCTGTGCGACTTTGCACATGGCTCCAAGAGACTTTTTTGTAGGTCCTGAGACACCACATTAGTGTACCAAATTTTGTAATCCTCAGTCAAAGCATGGCTTGGGGCTGACAGTTTTAATAGTCCTAGGGGGCGCTATTTAAGAAAATAGGCCACGCCCACAAATGTCAGCTGTCTATTTCTCTTGGGGGTCAGACTAGGATCACTCACCAGAAGTTTAGTAGCAATATCACGATAACTGAAGAAATGAGAGGCAAACGTATTTCCATGGCGTGATGGCGATTTTCGCCATGCTCCCAAAGCCCCGCCTTTCTTCAAAACCTGCCAGTACTGGAGACCAAGTAACCTCAAGTTGTCTACTGCTGTTTGCCACAGAATCCTGGTGATTGGGTAAAAGGAGTCCAGTAGGGAGCTGTGAAAAAAAGAGTGGTGTGGCGACAGGTCAAAGTTTGAGGCTTAGCCACGCCCACACCTTTCAACTTTTGAAAAATCCGACGGTTGAATTTTTTCCTCTATGTCTTAAGAGTATATAGCAGAAGTTTGAAGGAGATTGGTGAAAAGGACGATGGAGCATCACTGTCCAAACAATGTGTGCGAAAACCACTAAATCGAGTATTTGGACCAAAATGGCCGACTTCCTGTGCAACTTTGCGCTTGGCTCCAAGAGACTTTTTTGTAGGTCCTGAGACACCACATTAGTGTACCAAATTTCGTAATCCTCAGTCAAAGCATGGCTTGGGGCTGACAGTTTTAATGGCTCTAGGGGGCGCTATTTAAGAAAATAGGCCACGCCCACAAATTTCAGCTGTCTATTTCTCTTGGGGGTCAGACTAGGATCACTCACCAGAAGTTCCGTAGCGATATCACGATAACTGAAGAAATGAGAGGCAAACGTATTTCCATGGCGTGATGGCGATTTTCGCCATGCTCCCAAAGCCCCGCCTTTTTTTGAAACCTGCCAGTACTGGACACCAAGTGACCTCAAGTTGTCTACTGCTATTTAACAGAGATTCCTGCTGATTGGGTAAAAGGAGTCCAGTAGGGAGCTGTGAAAAAAAGAGTGGCGTGGCGCCAGGTTAAAGTTTGAGGATTAGCCACGCCCACACCTTTCAACTTTTGAAAAATCCGACGGTTGAATTTTTTCCCCTATTTCTTAAGAGTATATAGCAGAAGATTGAAGGCGATTGGTGAAAAGGGCGATGGAGCATCACTCTCCAAACAACCTGTGCGAAAACCACTAAATCGCGTACTTGGACCAAAATGGCCGACTTCCTGTGCGACTTTGCACTTGGCTCCAAGAGACTTTTTTGCAGGTCCTGAGACACCACATTAGTGTACCAAATTTCGTAATCCTCAGTCAAAGCATGGCTTGGGGCTGACAGTTTTAATGGTCCTAGGGGGCGCTATTTCAGAAAATAGGCCACGCCCACCAGATGTTCACATCAGATCTTTTGGGGGGCCGGACTAGGATCACTCACAAGAAGTTTCGTGACGATATCTTTAGAAATGACGAAATGGGAGGCAAACGCAAGGCCACGGCGGTACGCCTGACTTCGCCGCGCCGCCACAGCCCCGCCCTCTACCGAAAACTCCCATAAAGTGACGCCAAGCAACCCCCACTTGTCTTGAGTTACCAGCTAAATATTTGTGGTGATTAAGTGAAATGGGGCAATTTGGGACCTTTCACAGTAAAACTTGACCTTTTTGGTCCTGAGGGGGCGGGGCTTGTATGATGTCATCAACCGACCACTCAATTTACTTTGTGGGTCGATGACGAATGACCACAGAAAGTTTGGTAACTCTATTCCATTCATTTATGAAGTTATAGCAATTTAAATTTTTTTGGCGAGTAGTCAAACTTCGAGGCCTGGCCCCGCCCCTTCAACATGTACGAAAAGTCAGAATCTTTGTCTCATTTTGTTCGCCCATCCCTTCTGAGCAATTTTACACAATTTTTGAGATGATCGTGCGAAAAATGATCGAGCAATCCAATCAGAAACGGACCCTAAAAACGGCAAAAACGGCTAAAAATCGCCATTTCAACCCAAAATGGCCGACTTCCTGTTTGATATTGACCATGCTTGCAAGAGACTTTTCTGTGCGGACTGTTGAGTACTACAAGTGTACCAAATTTCATAACTGTATGATAAACTAAGCTTTATGGAGAGGGTTTTTTTTCACTTTCTAGGGGGCGCTGTTCAGCCATTTTCTTTGCGATTTTTTTGGAACCTTTAAAATATCAAATTTTTCACCAGGCCTGACAAGTTTGCAAAATATTGTGAGTTTTGGGGTATGTTAAGGTCCCCAAAAAGCCGTTCAAAGGGGGCACGGAATAACAAAAAAAGAATAATCAGAGCAAAAACAAGAGGCCTTCGCAGCGCTTTCGCTGCTCGGGCCTAAAAATAATAAACAGAGCAAAAACAAGAGGCCTTCGCAGCGCTTTCGCTGCTCGGGCCTAATTAAAGCTGCAAGCAGCGTCGTTCGGCCCTCGCAGCTCCGCGCCGCTCCGGCCTGGCCGGCAGCCCAGGGCACCAGGGCACGTCTGGCAGAACAGAAACATCAACTACCCCGACACCAGAAACCGCAAATGGCCTCCTAGTGCGCACCTCACCCTGACTCAGCATCCCCTCTGAGCTCACCATTAAATTGAATTGTAAGGTTACGGCGTTACGCCAGGATTCGCCCTGGCATCAAAGCCCCTCCCTTTCTGGAAAGCTATCAGATCTGAATGGTCATTACAGCATTATGAAGACAGTGCATGACCTTAGTGTCATGTTCACTAAATTAGAGGGGACAAATATGGGCTTTTCACCTTAAAATAATAGACTTCCTGTTATCAGGGGGCGGGGCTTAGGTGATGTCAGCTGTCCACATTGTCATTGTCTTCAGATGTGGTCAGTGATCACACAGACAAAGTTTGATATAGATCTGATCATGCACTTTGGAGTTATTAAGTCAAGTAATGTAATGGCGACAGGTTAAAGTTTGAGGCTTAGCCACGCCCACACCTTTCAACTTTTGAAAAATCCGACAGTTGAATTTTTTCCTCTATGTCTTAAGAGTATATAGCAGAAGTTTGAAGGAGATTGGTGAAAAGGGCGACGGAGCATCACTCTCCAAACAACGTGTGTGAAAACCACTAAATCGCTCACTTGGACAAAAATGGCCGACTTCCTGTGCGACTTTGCACTTGGCTCCAAGAGACTTTTTTGTAGGTCCTGAGACACCACATTAGTGTACCAAATTTCGTAATCCTCAGTCAAAGCATGGCTTAGGGCTGACAGTTTTAATGGTCCTAGGGGGCGCTAATTCAGAAAATAGGCCACGCCCACAAACTTACGCTGACCATTTCTATTGGGGGTCAGACTAGGATCACTCACAACAAATTTCGAGGTGACATCACGATAAATGAAGAAATGAGAGGCAAACGTATTGCCATGGCGTGATGGCGAATTTCGCCATGCTCCCAAAGCCCCGCCTTTTTTCAAAACCTGCCAGTACTGGAGACCAAGTGACCTCAACTTGTCAGCTGCTATTTACCAGAGATTCCAGGTGATTGGGTAAAAGGAGTCCAATAGGGAGCTGTGAAAAAAAGAGTGGCGTGGCAAAAGGTCAAAGTTTGAGGCTTAGCCACGCCCACACCTTTATACTTATTTAAAATCCGACGGTTGAATTTTTTCCTCTATGTCTTAAGACTATATAGCAGAAGCCTGAAGGCGATTGGTGAAAAGGGCGATGAAGCATCACTCTCCAAACAATGTGTGTGAAAACCACTAAATCGCGCACTTGGACCAAAATGGCCGACTTCCTGTGCGACTTTGCACTTGGCTCCAAGAGACTTTTTTGTAGGTCCTGAGACACCACATTAGTGTACCAAATTTCGTAATCCTCAGTGAAAGCATGGCTTGGGGCTGACAGTTTTAATGGTCCTAGGGGGCGCTAATACAGAAAATAGGCCACGCCCACAAACTTAAGCTGACCTTTTCTATTGGGGGTCAGACTAGGATCACTCACAACAATGGTCGAGGTGATATCACGATAAATGAAGAAATGAGAGGCAAACGTATTTCCATGGCGTGATGGCGAATTTCGCCATGCTCCCAAAGCCCCGCCTTTTTTCAAAACCTTCCAGTACTGGAGACCAAGTGACCTCAACTTGCCTGCTGCTATTTACCAGAGATTCCTGGTGATTGGGTAAAAGGAGTCCAATAGGGAGCTGTGAAAAAAAGAGTGGCGTGGCGAAAGGTCAAAGTTTGAGGCTTAGCCACGCCCACACCTTTATACTTATTTAAAATCCGACGGTTGAATTTTTTCCTCTATGTCTTAAGAGTATATAGCAGAAATTTGAAGGAGATTGGTGAAAAGGACGATGGAGCATCACTGTCCATACAATGTGTGAGAAAACCACTAAATCGAGTATTTGGACCAAAATGGCCGACTTCCTGTGCGACTTTGCGCTTGGCTCCAGGAGACTTTTTTTTAGGTCCTGAGACCATACCATACCATACCAATTTTATTTATATAGCACATTTAAACACGGCATGAGAGCCGACCAAAGTGCTGAACAAAACACACAATAAAAACAATCAAAAATAAAAACTAAATCCATTAAAATCAAGTAATCCAACCCTAAAAGGAAAGGTAGAAAGGGAATAAGTTAGACAGAATTAAAAGCCAGAGAATAAAAGTGAGTTTTTAAACGAGACTTAAAAAGGGAAAGAGAGGAAGAGAGTCTGATCGGGAGGGGCAAGTGGTTCCAGAGCTTCGGTGCACAAACTGAAAAGGCGCGCTCCCCGCGGGACTTACAGCGAGAGCTAGGGACATGTAGGAGGTGTTGGTCAGCTGATCGGAGGGATCTTGTAGGGACATATGGGTGAATGAGCTCAGACAAGTAGCCAGGTGCTAAGTTATTTAGGGATTTAAACACAAAAACCAGGATCTTAAACTCTATCCGGAGATGGATGGGGAGCCAATGAAGATTTGCTAAAACCGGTGTGATGTGTTCCCGCTGCCTGGTGCCAGTCAAGAAGCGAGCTGCTGCGTTCTGCACTAGCTGAAGTCGAGCGAGAGTGGAGGAGGAGATACCGTATAGCACTGAGTTAGAGTAGTCGAGACGGGAAGTAATAAATGCATGGACAACTGAATGAAGATGATGCCTTTTTAAAATGGGCTTAACTTTAGAGAGACGCCTCAGGTGGTAATAACAGGTCTTAACTACCTGGTTGACATGAATGTCCATTTTTAGTTTAGCGTCCATCACAACCCCTAAGTTTGTGACACGGTTTTTCAACCCACTTGTGATAAATGGAAGGGTCAGTTGGGGACTTTGAGAAGTACCAGGGCTGAAAATGATGGCCTCTGTCTTAGCGTCGTTCAGCAAAAGAAAGTTTTCTGACAGCCAGCTCTTCACATCATTACAGCATTCAACAAGGGGCAGTAAGGAGTCATTAGGCTTCACAGAGGCATATAATTGGCAATCGTCTGCATAAAAATGGTAATCAATGTGGTGTTTTTTAAAAATGTCACCCAGGGGCAAAATATATAAATTAAATAAAAGGGGTCCAAGAATAGAGCCCTGAGGAACACCACAAGTCAAAGCCGCAGAGGGGGAGGCAGCACTACCCATCATAACATTAAAGGTGCGGTCACAGAAGTAGGACCTAAACCAGTCTAAGGCAGTCCCCTGGATGCCGACCAGCTGGTTCAGCCGAGTCAGCAGAATAGCATGATCAACCGTATCGAAAGCAGCCGACAGATCCAATAAAACCAGCAATACATTAGAACCAGAGTCAAGGGTTAAAAAAACACCACATTACACCACCACATTAGTGTACCAAATTTCGTAATCCTCAGTCAAAGCTTGGCTTGGGGCTGACAGTTTTAATGGCTCTAGTGGGCGCTATTTGAGAAAATAGGCCACGCCCACAAACACAGCTGTGAATTTCTCTTGGGGGTCAGAATAGGATCACTCACCAGAAGTTTAGTAGCAATATCACGATAACTGAAGAAATGAGAGGCAAACGTATTGCCATGGCGTGATGGCGATTTTCGCCATGCTCCCAAAGCCCCGCCTTTTTTCGAAACCTGCCAGTACTGCATACCAAGTGATCTCAAGTGGTCTACTGCTATTTGCCTGAGATTCCTTGTGATTGGGTAAAAGGAGTCCAATAGGGAGCTGTGAAAATAAGAGTGGCATGGCGAAAGGTCAAAGTTTGAGGCTTAGCCACGCCCACACCTTTCAACTTTTGAAAAATCCGACGGTTGAATTTTTCCCCCTACTTCTTAAGAGTATATAGCAGAAGTTTGAAGGCGATTGGTGAAAAGGGCGACGGAGCATCACTCTCCAAACAACATGTGCAAAAACCACTAAATCACGTACTTGAACCAAAATGGCCAACTTCCTGTGCGACTTTGCACTTGGCTCCAAGAGACTATTTTGTAGGTCCTGAGACACCACATTAGTGTACCAAATTTCGTAATCCTCAGTCAAAGCATGGCTTGGAGCTATTGGTTTAAATGGTCCTAGGGGGCGCTATTTAAGAGAATAGGCCACACCCACAAATTTCAGCTGTCTATTTCTCTTGGGGGTCAGACTAGGATCACTCACCAGAAGTTTCGGAGCGATATCACGATAACTGAAGAAATGAGAGGCAAACGTATTTCCATGGCGTGATGGCGATTTTCGCCATGCTCCCAAAGCCCCGCCTTTTTTCAAAACCTGCCAGTACTGGAGACCAAGTAACCTCAAGTTGTCTACTGCTGTTTCCCACAGAATCCTGGTGATTGGGTAAAAGGAGTCCAGTAGGGAGCTGTGAAAAAAAGAGTGGTGTGGCGACAGTTCAAAGTTTGAGGCTAAGCCACGCCCACACCTTTCAACTTTTGAAAAATCCGACGGTTGAATTTTTCCCCCTATGAATTAAGAGTATATAGCAGAAGTTTGAAGGAGATTGGTGAAAAGGGCGACGGAGCATCACTCTCCAAACAACGTGTGCGAAAACCACTAAATCGCGCACTTGGACCAAAATGGCCTACTTCCTGTGCGTTTTTGCCCTTGGCTCCAAGAGACTTTTTTGTAGGTCCTGAGACACCACATTAGTGTACCAAATTTCGTAATCCTCAGTCAAAGCATGGCTTGGGGCTGACAGTTTTAATGGTCCTAGGGGGCGCTATTTCAGAAAATTGGCCACGCCCACACATTTTAGCTGTCCATTTCTATTGGGGGTCAGACTAGGATCACTCACAACAAATTTCGAGGTGATATCTTGATAACTTAAGAAATGAGAGGCAAACGTATTTCCATGGCGTGATGGCGATTTTCGCCATGCTCCCAAAGCCCCGCCTTTTTTCGAAACCTGCCAGTACTGGAGACAAAGTAACCTCAACTTGTCTACTGCTGTTTGCCACAGAATCCTGGTGTTTGGGTAAAAGGAGTCCAGTAGGGAGCTGTGAAAAAAAGAGTGGCGTGGCGACAGGTCAAAGTTTGAGGCTTAGCCACGCCCACATCTTTCAACTTTTGAAAAATCCGACGGTTGAATTTTTTCCCCTATGTCTTAAGAGTATATAGCAGAAGTTTGAAGGAGATTGGTGAAAAGGGCGACGGAGCATCACTCTCCAAACAACGTGTGCGAAAACCACTAAATCGCGCACTTGGACCAAAATGGCCGACTTCCTGTGCGACTTTGCACTTGGCTCCAAGAGACTTTTTTGTAGGTCCTGAGATACCTCATTAGTGTACCAAATTTCGTAATCCTCAGTCAAAGCATGGCTTGGGGCTGACAGTTTTAATGGTCCTAGGGGGCGCTATTTCAGAAAATAGGCCACGCCCACCGGATGTTGACATCAAATTGTTTGAGGGGCCAGACTAGGATCACTCACAAGAAGTTTCGTGACGATATCTTTAGAAATGACGAAATGGGAGGCAAACGTAAGGCCACGGCGGTACGCCTGACTTCGCTGCGCCGCCACAGCCCCGCCCTTTGCCGAAAACTCCCATAAAGTGACGCCAAGCAACCCCAACTTGTCTTGAGTTACCAGCTACAAATTTGTGGTGATTAAGTGTAATGGGGCAATTTGGGACCTTTCACAGTAAAACTTGACCTTTTTGCTCCTGAGGGGGCGGGGCTTGTGTGATGTCATCATCCGACCACTCAATTTCCTTTGTCGGCCAATGACGAATGACCACAGCACTTTTTGTAACTCTGTTACATTCAGTTATGAAGTTATAACAATTTATATTTTTTTGGCGAGTAGTCAAACTTTGAGGCCTGGCCCCGCCCCTTCAACATATACGAAAAGTCAGAATCCTTGTCTCATTTTGTTCGCCTATCCCTTCTGAGCAATTTTACACAAGTTTTGAGTCGATCGTGCGAAAAATGATCGAGCAATCCAATCAGAAACGGACCCTAAAAACGGCAAAAACGGCTAAAAATCGCCATTTCAACCCAAAATGGCCGACTTCCTGTTTGATATTGACCATGCCTGCAAGAGACTTTTCTGTGCGGACTGTTGAGTACTACAAGTGTACCAAATTTCATAACTGTACGACAAACTAAGCTTTATGGAGAGTGTTTTTTTTTCACTTTCTAGGGGGCGCTGTTCAGCCATTTTCTTTGCGATTTTTTTGGGACCTTTAAAATATCAAATTTTTCACCAGGCCTGACAATTGTGCAAAATATTGTGAGTTTTGGGGTATGATAAGGTCCCCAAAAAGCCGTTCAAAGCGGGCTAAGAATAATAAATAATAAACAGAGCAAAAACAAGAGGCCTTCGCAGCGCTTTCGCTGCTCGGGCCTAATTAAAGCTGCAAGCAGCGTCGTTCGGCCCTCGCAGCTCCGCGCCGCTCCGGCCTAGCCGGCAGCCCGGGGCACCAGGGCACATCTGCGGAACAGAAACGTCGGCCACCCCGACACCAGAAACCGCAAACGATCACCTCATCCGCACCTCACCCTGACTCAGCATCACCTCTTATCCCGCCATTATATTACACGTCCCACAACTAGGGCATACTCTACCTTTACGACTCTGGTGGTGTGATGACACAGACCAACTGTAATGCTTTTCTGACCACGTTTTTTGAAGTTATTGTAGGTTAAACTTATCTAGGGGCTCTGAAAAGCTTTCAGATCATGACAAACATGGGCATTTCACCATAAAACATTAGACTTCCTGTAGTAGGGGGCGGGACTTAGGGGATGTCAGCTGTACACATTGTCATTGTCTTCAGATGTGGTCAGTGATCACACAGACAAAGTTTGATATAGATCTGATCGTGTACATGGGAGTTATCAGGTCAAGTAATGTTATGGCGACAGGTTAAAGTTTGAGGCTTAGCCACGCCCACACCTTTCTACTTATTTAAAATCTGACGGTTGAATTTTTACTCTATGACTTAAGAGTGTATAGCAGAAGCTTGAAGGTGATTGGTGAAAAGGGAGATGGAGCATCACTCTCCAAACAACGTGTGCGAAAACCACTAAATCGAGTACTTGGACCAAAATGGCCGACTTCCTGTGCGACTTTGCACGTGGCTCCAAGAGACTTTTTTGTAGGTCCTGAGACACCACATTAGTGTACCAAATTTCGTAATCCTCAGTAAAAGCATGGCTTGGGGTTGACAGTTTTAATGGTCCTAGGGGGCGCTATTTCAGAAAGTAGGCCACGCGCACAAACTTAAGCTGACCATTTCTATTGGGGGTGAGACTAGGATCACTCACAACAAATTTCGAGGTGATATCACGATAAATGAAGAAATGAGAGGCAAACGTATTTCCATGGCGTGATGGTGAATTTCGCCATGCTCCCAAAGCCCCGCCTTTTTTCAAAACCTTACAGTACTGGAGACCAAGTGACCTCAACTTGTCTGCTGCTATTTACCAGAGATTCCTGGTGATTGGGTAAAAGGAGTCCAATAGGGAGCTGTGAAAAAAAGAGATGCGTGGCGAAAGGTCAAAGTTTGAGGCTTAGCCACGCCCACACCTTTATACTTATTTAAAATCCGACGGTTGAATCTTTTCCTCTTTGTCTTAAGAGTATATAGCAGAAGATTGAAGGCGATTGGTGAAAAGGGCGACGGAGCATCACTCTCCAAACAACGTGTGTGAAAACCACTAAATCGCGCACTTGGACCAAAATGGCCGACTTCCTGTGCAACTTTGCACTTGGCTCCAAGAGACTTTTTTGTAGGTCCTGAGACACCACATTAGTGTACCAAATTTCGTAATCCTCAGTCAAAGCATGGCTTGGGGCTGACAGTTTTAATGGTCCTAGGGGGCGCTATTTCAGAAAATAGGCCACGCCCACCGGATGTTCTCATCAGATCTTTTGGGGGGCCGGACTAGGATCCCTCACAAGAAGTTTCGTGACGATATCTTTAGAAATGACGAAATGGGAGGCAAACGTAAGGCCACGGCGGTATGCCTGACTTCGCCGCGCCGCCACAGCCCCGCCCTCTGCCGAAAACTCCCATAAAGTGACGCCAAGCAACCCCCACTTGTCTTGAGATACCAGCTACAAATTCGTGGAGATTAAGTGAAATGGGGCAGTTTGGGACCTTTCACAGTAAAACTTGATCTTTTTGGTCCTGAGGGGGCGGGGCTTGTGTGATGTCATCATCCGACCATTCAATTTACTTTGTGGGTGGATGACGAATGAACACAGAAAGTTTGGTAACTCTATTCCATTCAGTTATGAAGTTATAGCAATTTAAATATTTTTGGCGAGTAGTCAAACTTTGAGGCCTGGTCCCGCCCCTTCAACATATACGAAAACTCAGAATCCTTGTCTCATTTTGTTCGCCCATCCCTTCTGAGCAATTTTACACAATTTTTGAGACAATCGTGCGAAAAATGATCGAGCAATCCAATCAGAAACGGACCCTAAAAACGGCCAAAACGGCTAAAAATCGCCATTTCAACCCAAAATGGCCGACTTCCTGTTTGATATTGACCATGCTTGCAAGAGACTTTTCTGTGCGGACCGTTGAGTACTACAAGTGTACCAAATTTCATAACTGTACGATAAACTAAGCTTTATGGAGAGGGTTTTTTTTTCACTTTGTAGGGGGCGCTGTTCAGCCATTTTCTTTGCGATTTTTTTGGGACCTTTAAAATATCAAATTTTTCACCAGGCCTGACAAGTGTGCAAAATATTGTGAGTTTTGGGGTATGTTAAGGTCCCCAAAAAGCCATTCAAAGCGGCACCGGAATAATAAAGAAAGAAAGAAAGAAAGAATTAAAGCTGCAAGCAGCGTCGTTCGGCCCTCGCAGCGAAGCAGCTCGCCCTCCTTCCGCACCCCCTCCGCTCCATCCCCGACGCTCTCCAAACCCAGCTCTGCGCTTCTCCATCCTGGCCGGCAGCCGGGAGCACCAGGGCACGTCTGGCAGAACAGACAGTCAACCACCCCGACACCAGAAACCGTGAATGGCCTCCTCGTCCACACCTCACCCTGACTCAGCATCCCCTCTGAGCCCACCATTACACGTCTCACCACTAGGAGATACTCTATCTTTACCACACTGGTGATGTGATGTTCAGTCTCGGGCAAATCGGAGGCTGTTTGTGGAAGTTACAGTCAAACGTAAGGTCACAGCTTCACGCCAGAAATCGCCATGGCATCAAAGCCCCTCCCTTTCTGAAAAGCTATCAGATCTGAATGGTCATTACAACATCATGAAGACAGTGCATGACCTTAGTGTCATGTTGACTAAATTAGAGGGGACAAATATGGGCATTTCACCATAAAACAGTAGACTTCCTGTAGTCAGGGGGCGGGGCTTAGGTGATGTCAGCTGTCCACATTGTCACTGTCTTCAGATGTGGTCAGTGATCACACAGACAAAGTTTGAAATTGATCTGATCATGCACATGGGAGTTATTAAGTCAAGTAACGTAATGGCGACTGGTCAAAGTTTGAGGCTTAGCCACGCCCACACCTTTATACTTATTTAAAATCCGACGGTTGAATTTTTTCCTCTATGTCTTAAGAGTATATAGCAGGAGTTTGAAGGTGATCGGTGGAAAGGACGACGAGACATCATTCTCCTAATAACGTGTGGGAAAACCACTAAATCGAGTACTTGGACCAAAATGGCCGACCTCCTGTGCAACTTTGGACTTGGCTCCAAGAGACTTTTTTGTAGGTCCTGAGACACTACATTAGTGTGCCAAATTTCGTGATCCTCAGTCAAAGCATGGCTTGGGGCTGATAGTTTTAATGGTCCTAGGGGGCGCTATTTCAGAAAATAGGCCACGCCCACAAACTTCAGCTGTCCAATTCTATTAGGGGTCAGAGAAAGATCACTCATCAGAAATTGTGTGGTGATGTAACAATGATTGAAGAAATGAGAGACAAACGTATTTCCATGGCGTGATGGTGAATTTCGCCATGCTCCCAAAGCCCCGCCTTTATTCGAAACCTGCCAGTACTATAAACCAAGTGACCTCAACTTGTCTGCTGCTATTTGCCAGTGATTGCTGGTGATTGGTTAAAAGGAGTCCAATAGGGAGCTGTGAAAAAAAGAGTGGCGTGGCGACAGGTCAAAGTTTGAGGCTTAGCCACGCCCACACCTTTATACTTATTTAAAATCCGACGGTTGAATTTTTTCATCTATGTCTTAAGAGTGTATAGCAGATGTTTGAAGGTGATTGGTGAAAAGGGCGATGGTGCAACACTCTCCAAACAACGTGTGCGAAAACCACTAAATCGAGTACTTGGACCAAAATGGCCGACTTCCTGTGTGACTTGGTGCTTGGCTCCAAGAGACTTTTTTGTAGGTCCTGAGACACCACATTAGTGTACCAAATTTCGTAATCCTCAGTCAAAGCCTGGCTTGGGGCTGACAGTTTTAATGGTCCTAGAGGGCGCTATTTCAGAAAATAGGCCACGCCCACAGGATTTTCACATCACATTTTTTGGGGGGCAGGACTAGGATCACTCCCAAGAAGTTTTGTGGCGATATCTTTAGAAATGACGAAATGGGAGGCAAACGTAAGGCCTAAGCGGTACGCCTGACTTCGCCGCGCCGCCACAGCCCCGCCTTCTGCAGAAAACTCCCATAAAGTGACGCCAAGCAACCCCAACTTGTCTTCAGTTACCTGCTACAAATTTGGGGTGATTATTTGAAAGGGCGAATTTTGGAAAATTTCCCAGTAAAACTTGACCTTTTAAGTCCTGAGGGGGCGGGGCTTGTGTGACATCATCTATCGACCATTCATTTGTCTTTGGGGGGCGATGGCAATTGTCCTTAGAAATTGTTTTAACTGTAATTCTTTCATTTGTGAAATTATAGCAATTTGAATTTTTTTGGCGAGTGCTCGAACTTTGAGGCCTGGCCCCGCCCCTTCAGTATTTACGAAAAGTCAATTTTATTGTCTCATTTGAATCGTCCATCGCTTCTGTTCGATCTCGCACTATTTTTGAGACGATGGTGCGAAAAATGACCAAACTGTTCAACCAAATATAGACCCTAGAATTGGCCAAAACGGCTAAAAATCCTCATTTCAACCCAAAATGGCCGACTTCCTGTTTTATATTGACCATGGTTGCAAGAGGCTTTTCTGTGCGGACTGTTGAGTATTATCAGTATACCAAATTTCATAACTGTACGATAAACTAAGCTTTATGGAGAGGGGTATTTTTCACTTTCTAGGGGGCACTGTCGAGCCACTTTTTTATGAACTTTCACATCGCCAGTGAAATACGTAAATTTCACGCACTTTCTATATTGAGCCAGAATTTGGTGACTTTTTGGATATGCTAAGACCCCCTAAAGGCCACCCAAAGACGCGGAAGAAAAAAGAATAATAATTAAAGCTGCAAGCAGCGTCGTTCGGCCCTCGCAGCTCCGCGCCGCTCCGGCCTGGCCGGCAGCCCGGGGCACCAGGGCACCTCTGCAGAACACAAACGTCGACCACCCCAACACCAGAAACTGCTAACGGCCACCTTTTCCGCACCTCACCCTGACTCAGCATCCCCTTTGAGCCCACCATTATATTTTATGTCTCACCACTAGGGAATCCTCTATCTTTACCACACTGGTTGTGTGATGACAGTGACCAATTTTAATGCTATT
Source organism: Nothobranchius furzeri (assembly GCF_043380555.1). Classification (NCBI taxonomy): domain Eukaryota; kingdom Metazoa; phylum Chordata; class Actinopteri; order Cyprinodontiformes; family Nothobranchiidae; genus Nothobranchius; species Nothobranchius furzeri. The sequence goes on along the minus strand of NC_091744.1, from coordinate 20,590,377 downwards.
CTGACCATGTTTTTTAAAGTTATCGAAGGATAACGTTATCTAGGTGGCTCTGTGACCAACTACAGAAAAGTCCCATTGAGGTCAGCTTTGGTGACATTAGATAACATTCACCAACCGTTTGTGCCTCATTGGCTAAAGGGCATGATTGTTCATTGCCATATTCAGTTTCGGGCAAATCGGAGGCCGTTTGTGGAAGTTACAGTCAAATGTAAGGTCATGGCGTCACGTCAGCATTCACCATGGCATCAAAGCCCCTCCCTTTCTGGAAAGCTATCAGATCTGAATGGTCATTAAAACATCATGAAGACACTGTATGACCTGAGTGTCATTTTCACTAAATTAGAGGGGACAAATATGGGCATTTCACCATAAAACAATAGACTTCCTGTTGTCAGGGGGCGGGGCTTAGGTGATGTAAGCTGTCCACATTGTCGTTGTCTTGAGATGTGGTCAGTGATCACACAGACAAAGTTTGAATTAGATCTGATCATGCACATGGGAGTTATTAAGTCAAGTAATGTCATGGCGAAAGGTCAAAGTTTGAGGCTTAGCCACGCCCACACCTTTATACTTATTTAAAATCCGACGGTTGAATTTTTTCCCCTTTGACTTAAAAGTACATAGCATAAGTTTGAAGTTGATCGGTGTAAAGGGCGACGGGCCATCAATGTCCAAACAACGTGTGCGAAAACCACTAAATCGAGTACTTGGACCAAAATGGCCGACCTCCTGTGCGAAATTGCGCTTGGCTCCAAGAGACTTTTTTGTAGGTCCACAGACTCTACATGAGTGTACCAATTTTCGTAATCCTCAGTAAAACCTTGTCTTGGGGCTGACAGTTTTAATGGTCCTAGGGGGCGCTATTTCAGAATATAGGCCACGCCCACAAATCTCAGCTGCCCAATTCTATTGGGGGTCAGACTAGGATCACTCACCAGACATTTTGTGGCGATGTCACGATAATTGAAGAAATGAGAGGCAAACGTATTGCCATGGCGTGATGGCGAATTTCGCCATGCTCCCAAAGCCCCGCCTTTTTTCAAAACCTGCCAGTACTGTAGACCAAGTGACCTCAACTTGTCAGCTGCTATTTGCCAGAGATTGCTGGTGATTGGGTAAAAGGAGTCCAATAGGGAGCTGTGAAAAAAAGAGTGGCGTGGCGACAGGTCAAAGTTTGAGGCTTAGCCACGCCCACACCTTTATACTTATTTAAAATCCGACGGTTGAATTTTTTACTTTATGTCTTAAGAGTATATAGCAGAAGTTTGAAGGCGATTGGTGAAAAGGGCGATGGAGCATCACTGTCCAAACAACGTGTGCGAAAACCAGTAAATCGCGTACTTGGACCAAAATGGCCGACTTCCTGTGCAACTTTGCACTAGGCTCCAAGAGACTTTTTTGTAGGTCCTGAGACACCACATTAGTGTACCAAATTTCGTAAACCTCAGTCAAAGCATGGCTTGGGGCTGACAGTTTTAATGATCCTAGGTGGCGCTATTTCATAAAATAGGCCACGCCCACCGGATGTTCACATCACATTTTTTGGGGGGCCGGACTAGGATCACTCCCAAGAGGTTTTGTGGCGATATCTCAAGAAATGATGAAATGGGAGGCAAACGTAAGGCCACATCGGTACGCCTGACTTCGCCGCGCCGCCACAGCCCCGCCTTCTGGAGAAAACTCCCATAAAGTGACGCCAAGCAATCCCAACTTGTCTTCAGTTACCTGCTACAAATATGGGGTGATTAGTTGAAAGGGCGAATTTTGGACAATTTCCCAGTAAAACTTGACCTTTTAAGGCCTGAGGGGGCGGGGCTTATGTGACATCATCAATCAACCATTCATTTGTCTTCGGGGGCGGATGACGATTGTCCATAGAAAATTACTTTAACTGTAATTCTTTCATTTATGAAATTATAGCAATTTGAATTTTTTTGGCGAGTGCTCGAACTTTGAGGCCTGGCCCCGCCCCTTCAGTATTTACGAAAAGTCAATTTTATTTGCTCATTTGATTCGTCCATCGCTTCTGTTCGATCGCCCACTATTTTTGAGACGATCGTGCGAAAAATGGTCAAATTGTTCAACCAAATGTAGACCCTAGAAATGGCCAAAACGGGGTCAAAATGGCCACTTTAGTCCAAAATGGCCGACTTCCTGTTTGATATTGACCATGGCTGCAAGAGGCTTTTCTGTGCGTATTGTTGAGTTCTACAGGTGCACCAAATTTCATCACTCTACTATGAAAAAAGGTCAATGCGGAGGGGTATTTTTAATTTTCCAGGGGGCGCTGTTGAAACATGTTTTAACCGACTTTCACGTTGCCAGTGAAATACGTAAATTTCACGCACTTTCTATATTGGGCCAGAATTTGGTGACTTTTTGGATATGCTAAGACCCCCTAAAGGCCGTCCAAAGACGCGGAAGAAAAAAAAAAGAAAAAAAAAGAAAGAAAAATAAACGGAGCAGATACAATAGGCCTTCGCAGCGCTTCGCTGCTCGGGCCTAATTAAAGCTGCAAGCAGCGTCGTTCGGCCCTCGCAGCTCCGCGCCGCTCCGGTCTGGACGGCAGCCCGGGGCACCAGTGCACGTCTGACAGAACAGAAACGTCAACCACCCCGACACCAGAAACCGCGAATGGCCTCCTAGTCCGCACCTCACCCTGACTCAGCATCCCCTCTGATCTCACCATTAAATTGAATATTAAGATTACGGCGTTACGCCAGAATTCGCCATGGCATCAAAGCCCCTCCCTTTCTGGAAAGCTAACAGATCTGAATGGTCAATACAGCATCATGAAGACAGTGCATGACCTTTGTTTCATGTTGACTAAATTAGAGGGGACAAATATGGGCAGTTCACCATAAAACAATAGGCTTCCTGTAGTCAGGGGGCGGGGCTTAGGTGATGTCAGCTGTCCACATTGTCATTGTTTACAGATATGGTCAATGCTCACACAGACAAAGTTCGAAAAAGATCTGATCATGCACATGGGAGTTATTAAGTCAAGTAAAGTAATGGCGAAAGGTCAAAGTTTGAGGCTTAGCCACGCCCACATCTTTCAACTTTTGAAAAATCCGACGGTTGAATTTTTTCCCCTATGTCTTAAGAGTATATAGCAGAAGTTTGAAGGCGATTGGTGAAAAGGGCGACGGAGCATCACTCTCCAAACAACGTGTGCGAAAACCACTAAATCGCGTACTTGGACCAAAATGGCCGACTTCCTGTGCAATGTTGTGCTTGGCTCCAAGAGACTTTTTTGTAGGTCCTGAGACACCACATTAGTGTACCAAATTTCGTAATCCTCAGTCAAAGCATGGCTTGGGGCTGATAGTTTAAATGGTCCTAGAGGCGCTATTTAAGACAATAGGCCACGCCCACAAACTTCAGCTATGGATATCTCTTGGGGCTCAGGCTAGGATCACTTACAAGAAGTTTCGTAGCACTATCACAATAACTGAAGAAATGAGAGGCAAACGTATTTCCATGGCGTGATGGCGATTTTCGCCATGCTGCCAAAGCCCCGCCTTTACTCGAAACCTGCCAGTACTGGATACCAAGTGACCTCAAGTTGTCTACTGCTATTTGCCAGAGATTATGGGTGATTGGGTAAAAGGAGTCCAATAGGAAGCTGTGGAAAAAAAGAGTGGCGTGGCGAAAGGTCAAAGTTTGAGGCTTAGCCACGCCCACACCTTTCAACTTTTGAAAAATCCGACGGTTGAATTTTTCCCCCTACGTCTTAAGAGTACATGGCAGAAGTTTGAAGGCGATTGGTGAAAAGGGCGACGGAGCATCACTCTCCAAACAACGTGTGCGAAAACCACTAATTCGAGTACTTGGACCAAAATGGCCGACTTCCTGTGCGACTTTGTTCTTGGCTCCAAGAGACTTTTTTGTAGGTCCTGAGACACCACATTAGTGTACCAAATTTCGTAATCCTCAGTCAAAGCATGGCTTGGGGCTGACAGTTTTAATGGCTCTAGGGGGCGCTATTTCAGAAAATAGGCCACGCCCACAAACTTCAGCTGTCTATTTCTCTTGGGGCGTAGACTAGGATCACTCACCAGAAGTTTCGTAGCGATATCACGAAAACTGAAGAAATGAGAGGCAAACGTATTTCCTTGGCGTGATGGCGATTTTCGCCATGCTCCCAAAGCCCCGCCTTTTTTCGAAACCTAACTGTACTGGATACCAAGTGACCTCAACTTGTCTACTGCTATTTGCCAGAGATTCCTATTGATTGGGTAAAAGGAGTCCAATAGGGAGATGTGAAAAAAAGAGTGGCGTGGCGAAAGGTCAAAGTTTGAGGCTTAGCCACGCCCACACCTTTTAACTTTTGAAAAATCCGACGGTTGAATTTTTTCCCCTTCGTCTTAAGAGTATATAGCAGAAGTGTGAAAGTGATTGGTGAAAAGAGCAACGGAGCATCACTCTCCAAACAACGTGTTCGAAAACCACTAAATTGCGTACTTGGACCAAAATGGCCGACTTCCTGTGCGACTTTGCACTTGGCTCCAAGAGACTTTTTTGTAGGTCCTGAGACACCACATTAGTGTACCAAATTTCGTAATCCTCAGTCAAAGCATAGCTTGGGGCTATTAGTTTAAATGGTCCTAGGGGGCGCTATTTAAGAAAATAGGCCACGCCCACAAATTTCAGATGTCTATGTCGCTTGGGGGTCAGACTAGGATCACGCACCAGAAGTTTCGTAGCGATATCACGATAACTGAAGAAATGAGAGGCAAACATACTTCCATGGCGTGATGGCGATTTTCGCCATGCTCCTGAAGCCCCGCCTTTTTTTGAAACCTGCCAGTACTGGATACCAAGTGACCTCAAGTTGTCTACTGCTGTTTGCCAGAGATTCCTGCTGATTGGGTAAAAGGAGTCCAGTAAGGAGCTGTGAAAAAATGAGTGGCGTGGCGACAGGTCAAAGTTTGAGGCTTAGCCACGCCCACACCGTTAAACTTTTGAAAAATCCGACGGTTGAATTTTTTCCTCTTTGTCTTAAGAGTATATAGCAGACGTTTCAAGGAGATTGGTGAAAAGGGCGACGGAGCATCACTCTCCAAACAAGGTGTGCGAAAACCAGTAAATCGCGTACTTGGACCAAAATGGCCGACTTCCTGTGCGACTTTGCACTTGGGTCCAAGAGACTTTTGTGTAGTTCCTGAGACACCACATTAGTGTACCAAATTTCGTAATCCTCAGTCAAAGCATGGCTTGGGGCTGACAGTTTTAATGGTCCTAGGGGGCGCTATTTCAGAAAATAGGCCACGCCCACCGGATGTTCACATCAGATCTTTTGGGGGGCCAGACTAGGATCACTCACAAGAAGTTTCGTGATGATATCTTTAGAAATGACGAAATGGGAGGCAAACGTAAGGCCACGGCGGTACGCCTGACTTCGCCGCGCCGCCACAGCCCCGCCCTCTGCCGAAAACTCACATAATGTGACGCCAAGCAACCCCCACTTGTCTTGAGTTACCAGCTACAAATTTGTGGTGATTTAGTGAAAAGGGGGCAATTTGGGACCTTTCACAGTAAAACTTAACCTTTTTGGTCCTGAGGGGGCGGGGCTTGTGTGATGTCATCATGCGACCATTCAATTTACTTTGTGAGGTGATGACGAATGACCACAGAAAGTTTGGTAACTCTATTCCATTCAGTTATGAAGTTATAGCAATTTAAATATTTTTGGCGAGTAGTCAAACTTCGAGGCCTGGCCCCGCCCCTTCAGTATTTACGAAAAGTCAATTTTATTGTCTCATTTTGTTCGCCCATCTCTTCTGAGCAATTTTACACAATTTTTGAGATGATCGTGCAAAAAATGATCGAGCAATCCAATCAGAAACGGACCCTAAAAAAGGCCAAAACTGCAAAAAATCGCCATTTCAACCCAAAATGGCCGACTTCCTGTTTGATATTGACCATGCTTGCAAGAGACTTTTCTGTGCGGACTATTGAGTACTATAAGTGTACCAAATTTCATAACGGTACAATAAACTAAGCTTTATGGAGAGGGTTTTTTTTCATTTTCTAGGGGGCGCTGTTCAGCCATTTTCTTTGCGATTTTTTTGGGACCTTTAAAATATCAAATTTTTCACCAGGCCTGACAAGTGTGCAAAATATTGTGAGTTTTGGGGTATGTTAAGATCCCCAAAAAGCCATTCAAAGCGGCACCGGAATAATAAATAAAAAAAATAATAATAAACGGAGCAAAAACAAGAGGCCTTCGCAGCGCTTTCGCTGCTCGGGCCTAATAATTAAAGCTGCAAGCAGCGTCGTTCGGCCCTCGCAGCGAAGCTGCTCGTCCTCCGTCCGCGCCCCCTCCGCTCCATCCCAGATGCTCTCCAAACCCAGCTCTGCGTTTCTCCGTCCTGGCCGGCAGCCGGGGGCACCAGGGCACGTCTGGCGGAACAGAAAGTCAACGACCCCGACACCAGAAACCGTGAACGGCCTCCTCGTCCACACCTCACCCTGAGTCAGCATCCCCTCTGAGCCCAGCATTACACGTCTCACCACTAGGAGATACTCTATCTTTACCACACTGGTGATGTGATGTTCAGTCTCGGACAAATCGGAGGCTGTTTGTGGAAGTTACAGTCAAACATAAGGTCACAGCGTCACGCCAGAAATCGCCATGGCATCAAAGCCCCTCCCTTTCTGAAAAGCTATCAGATCTGAATGGTCATTACAACATCATGAAGACAGTGCATGACCTTAGTGTCATGTTGACTAAATTAGAGGGGACAAATATGGGCATTTCACCATAAAACAGTAGACTTCCTGTAGTCAGGGGGCGGGGCTTAGGTGATGTCAGCTGTCCACATTGTCACTGTCTTCAGATGTGGTCAGTGATCACACAGACAAAGTTTGAAATTGATCTGATCATGCACATGGGAGTTATTAAGTCAAGTAACGTAATGGCGACTGGTCAAAGTTTGAGGCTTAGCCACGCCCACACCTTTAAACTTATTTAAAATCCGACGGTTGAATTATTTCCTCTATGTCTTAAGAGTATATAGCAGGAGTTTGAAGGTGATCGGTGGAAAGGACGACGAGACATCATTCTCCTAATAACGTGTGCGAAAACCACTAAATCGAGTACTTGGACCAAAATGGCCGACCTCCTGTGCGACATTGGACTTGGCTCCAAGAGACTTTTTTGTAGGTCCTGAGACACTACATTAGTGTGCCAAATTTCGTGATCCTCAGTCAAAGCATGGCTTGGGGCTGATAGTTTTAATGGTCCTAGGGGGCGCTATTTCAGAAAATAGGCCACGCCCACAAACTTCAGCTGTCCAATTCTATTAGGGGTCAGAGTAAGATCACTCATCAGAAATTGTGTGGTGATGTCACAATGATTGAAGAAATGAGAGACAAACGTATTTCCATGGCCTGATGGTGAATTTCGCCATGCTCCCAAAGCCCCCTCTTTATTCGAAACCTGCCAGTACTATAAACCAAGTGACCTCAACTTGTCTGCTGCTATTTGCCAGTGATTGCTGGTGATTGGTTAAAAGGAGTCCAATAGGGAGCTGTGAAAAAAAGAGTGGCGTGGCGACAGGTCAAAGTTTGAGGCTTAGCCACGCCCACACCTTTATACTTATTTAAAATCCGTAGGTTGAATTTTTTCCCCTTTGTCTTAAGAGTCTATAGCAGAAGTATTAAGGTGATTGGTGAAAAGGGCGATGGTGCAACACTCTCCAAACAATGTGTGCGAAAACCACTAAATCGAGTACTTGGACCAAAATGGCCGACTTCCTGTGCGACTTGGTGCTTGGCTCCAAGAGACTTTTTTGTAGGTCCTGAGACACCACATTAGTGTACAAAATTTCGTAAACCTCAGTCAAAGCATGGCTTGGGGCTGACAGTTTTAATGGTCCTAGAGGGCGCTATTTCAGAATATAGGCCACGCCCACCGGATTTTTACATCACATTTTTTGGGGGGCAGGACTAGGATCACTCCCAAGAAGTTTTGTGGCGATATCTTTAGAAATGACGAAATGGGAGGCAAACGTAAGGCCTAAGCGGTACGCCTGACTTCGCCGCGCCGCCACAGCCCCGCCTTCTGCAGAAAACTCCCATAGAGTGACGCCAAGCTACCCCAACTTGTCTTCAGTTACCTGCTACAAATTTGGGGTGATTATTTGAAAGGGCGAATTTTGGAAAATTTCCCAGTAAAACTTGACCTTTTAAGTCCTGAGGGGGCGGGGCTTATGTGACATCATCAATCGACCATTCATTTGTCTTCGGAGGGTGATGACGATTGTCCATAGAACATTTCTTTAACTGTAATTCTTTCATTTATGAAATTATAGCAATTTGAATTTTTTTGGCGAGTGCTCGAAATTTGAGGCCTGGTCCCGCCCCTTCAGTATTTACGAAAAGTCAATTTTATTGTCTCATTTGATTCGTCCATCGCTTCTGTTCGATCGCACACTATTTTTTAGACGATCGTGCGAAAAATGACCAAACTGTTGAACCAAATATAGACCCTAGAAATGGTCAAAACGGGGTCAAAATGGCCACTTTAGTCCAAAATGGCCGACTTCCTGTATGATATTGACCATGGGTGCAAGAGGCTTTTCTGTGCGTATTGTTGAGATCTACAAGTGTACCAAATTTCATCGCTCTACTATGAAAAAAGGTCAAAGCGGAGGGGTATTTTTAATTTTCCAGGGGGCGCTGTTGAAACATGTTTTAACCGACTTTCACGTTGCCAGTGAAATACGTAAATTTCACGCACTTTCTATATTGGGCCAGAATTTGGTGAGTTTTTGGATATGCTAAGGCCCCCTAAAGGCCACCCAAAGACGCGGAAGAAAAATAAAAAATAATTAAAGCTGCAAGCAGCGTCGTTCGGCCCTCGCAGCGAAGCTGCTCGCCCTCCTTCCGCACCCCCTCCGCTCCATCCCCGACGCTCTCCAAACCCAGCTCCGCGCGTGTCCATCCTGGCCGGCAGGCGGGGGCACCAGGGCACGTCTGGCAGAACAGAAAGTCAATCACCCCGACACCAGAAACCGTGAATGGCCTCCTCGTCCACACCTCACCCTGATTCAGCATCCCCTCTGAGCCCAGCATTACACGTCTCACCATTAGGAGATACTCTATCTTTACCACACTGGTGATGTGATGTTCAGTCTCGGGCAAATCGGAGGCTGTTTGTGGAAGTTACAGTCAAACGTAAGGTCACAGCGTCACGCCAGAAATCGCCATGGCATCAAAGCTCCTCCCTTTCTGAAAAGCTATCAGATCTGAATAGTCATTACAACATCATGAAGACAGTGCATGACCTTAGTGTCATGTTGACTAAATTAGAGGGGACAAATATGGGCATTTCACCATAAAACAGTAGACTTCCTGTAGTCAGGGGGCGGGGCTTAGGTGATGCCAGCTGTCCACATTGTCACTGTCTTCAGATGTGGTCAGTGATCACACAGACAAAGTTTGAAATTGATCTGATCATGCACAAGGGAGTTATTGAGTCAAGTAACGTAATGGCGACTGGTCAAAGTTTGAGGCTTAGCCACGCCCACACCTTTATACTTATTTAAAATCCGACGGTTGAATTTTTTCCTCTATGTCTTAAGAGTATATAGCAGGAGTTTGAAGGTGATCGGTGGAAAGGACGACGAGACATCATTCTCCTAATAACGTGTGCGAAAACCACTAAATCGAGTACTTGGTCCAAAATGGCCGACCTCCTGTGCGACATTGCGCTTGGCTCTAAGAGACTTTTTTGTAGGTCCTGAGACACTACATTAGTGTGCTAAATTTCGTGATCCTCAGTCAAAGCATGGCTTGGGGCTGACAGTTGTACTGGTCCTAGGAGGCGCTATTTCAGAAAATAGGCCACGCCCACAAACTTCAGCTGTCCATTTCTATTAGGGGTCAGAGTAGGATCACTCATCAGAAATTGTGTGGCGATGTCACAATGATTGAAGAAATGAGAGACAAACGTATTTCCATGGCGTGATGGCGAATTTCGCCATGCTCCCAAAGCCCCGCCTTTATTCGAAACCTGCGAGTACTATAGACCAAGTGACCTCAACTTGTCTGCTGCTATTTGCCAGTGATTGCTGGTGATTGGGTAAAAGGAGTCCAATAGGGAGCTGTGAAAAAAAGAGTGGCGTGGCGACAAGTCAAAGTTTGAGGCTTGGCCACGCCCACACCTTTATACTTATTTAAAATCCGACGGTTGAATTTTTTCTTCTATGTCTTAAGAGGGTATAGCAGATGTTTGAAGGTGATTTGTGAAAAGGGTGATGGAGCATCACTCTCCAAACAACGTGTGCGAAAACCACTAAATCGAGTACTTGGACCAAAATGGCCGACTTCCTGTGCGACTTTGCACTTGGCTCCAAGAGACTTTTTTGTAGGTCCTTAGACACCACATTAGTGTACCAAATTTCGTACTCGTCAGTCAAAGCATGGCTTGGGGCTGACAGTTTTAATGGTCTTAGGGGGCGCTATTTCAGAAAATAGGCCACGCCCACCGGATGTTCACATCAGAATCTTTTGGGGGCCGGACTAGGATCACTTCCAAGAAGTATCGTGGCGATATCTCCAGAAATTATGAAATGGAAGGCAAACGTAAGGCCACGTCGGTACGCCTGACTTCGCCGCGCCGCCACAGCCCCGCCTTCTGCAGAAAACTCCCATAAAGTGACGCCAAGCAACCCCAACTTGTCTTCAGTTATCTGCTACAATTTTGGGATGATCATTTGAAAGGGCGAATTTTTGAAAATTTCCCAGTAAAACTTGACCTTTTAAGTCCTGAGGGGGCGGGGCTTATGTGACATCATCAATCGACCATTCATTTGACTTCGGGGGGCGATGACGATTGTCCATAGAAAGTTACTTTAACTGTAATTCTTTCATTTATGAAATTATAGCAATTTGAATTTTTTTGGCGAGTGCTCGAACTTTGAGGCCTGGTCCCGTCCCTTCAGTATTTACGAAAAGTCAATTTTATTGTCTCATTTGAATCGTCCATCGCTTCTGTTCGATCACACACTATTTTTGAGACGATCGTGCAAAAATTGACCAAACTGTTCAACCAAATATAGACCCTAGAAATGGCCAAAACGGGGTCAAAATGGCCAATTTAGTCCAAAATGGCCGACTTCCTGTTTGATATTGACCATGGGTGCAAGAGGCTTTTCTGTGCGTATTGTTGAGTTCTACAAGTGTACCAAATTTCATCACTCTACTATGAAAAAAGGTCAAAGCAGAGGGGTATTTTTAATTTTCCAGGGGGCGCTGTCGAAACACTTTTTTACCAACTTTCACATTGCCAGCGAAATATGTAAATTTCACGCACTTTCTATATTGGGCCAGAATTTGGTGACTTTTTGGATATGCTAAGACCCCCTAAAGGCCATCCAAAGACGCGGAAGAAAAAGAAAAAAAAATTAAAGCTGCAAGCAGCGTCGTTCGGCCCTCGCAGCTCCGCGCCGCTCCGGCCTAGCCGGCAGCCCGGGGCACCAGGGCACATCTGCGGAACAGAAACTTCGGCCACCCCGACACCAGAAACCGCAAACGATCACCTCATCCGCACCTCACCCTGACTCAGCATCACCTCTTATCCCACCATTATATTACACGTCCCACAACTAGGGCATACTCTACCTTTACGACTCTGGTGGTGTGATGACACAGACCAACTGTAATGCTTTTCTGACCACGTTTTTTGAAGTTATTGTAGGTTAAACTTATCTAGGGGCTCTGGAAAGCTTTCAGATCATGACAAACATGGGCATTTCACCATAAAACAATAGACTTCCTGTAGTAGGGGGCGGGACTTACGGGATGTCAGCTGTCCACATTGTCATTGTCTTCAGATGTGGTCAGTGATCACACAGACAAAGTTTGATATAGATCTGATCGTGTTCATGGGAGTTATTAGGTCAAGTAATGTTATGGCGACAGGTTAAAGTTTGAGGCTTAGCCACGCCCACACCTTTCTACTTATTTAAAATCTGACGGTTGAATTTTTCCTTTAAGAGTGTATAGCAGAAGCTTGAAGGTGATTGGTGAAAAGGGAGATGGAGCATCACTCTCCAAACAACGTGTGCGAAAACCACTAAATCGAGTACTTGGACCAAAATGGCCGACTTCCTGTGCGACTTTGCACGTGGCTCCAAGAGACTTTTTTGTAGGTCCTGAGACACCACATTAGTGTACCAAATTTCGTAATCCTCAGTAAAAGCAAGGCTTGGGGCTGACAGTTTTAATGGTCCTAGTGGGCGCTATTTCAGAAAGTAGGCCACGCCCACAAACTTAAGCTGACCATTTCTATTGGGGGTGAGACTAGGATCACTCACAACAAATTTCGAGGTGATATCACGATAAATGAAGAAATGAGAGGCAAACGTATTTCCATGGCGTGATGGCGAATTTCGCCATGCTCCCAAAGCCCCGCCTTTTTTCAAAACCTTACAGTACTGGAGACCAAGTGACCTCAACTTGTCTTCTGCTATTTACCAGCGATTCCTGGTGATTGGGTAAAAGGAGTCCAATAGGGAGCTGTGAAAAAAAGAGTGGCGTGGCGAAAAGTCAAAGTTTGAGGCTTAGCCACGACAACACCTTTATTCTTATTTAAAATCCGACGGTTGAATTTTTTCCTCTATGTCTTAAGAGTATATAGCAGAAGTTTGAAGGCGATTGATGAAAAGGGCGACGGAGCATCACTCTCCAAACAACGTGTGCGAAAACCACTAAATCGCGCACTTGGACCAAAATGGCCGACTTCCTGTGCATCTTTGCACTTGGCTCCAAGAGACTTTTTTGTAGTTCCTGACATACCACATTACTGTACCAAATTTCATAATCCTCAGTCAAAGCATGGCTTGGGGCTGACAGTTTTAATGGTCCTAGGGGGCGCTCATTCAGAAAATAGGCCACGCCCACAAACTTAGGCTGACCATTTCTTTTGGGGGTCAGACTAGGATCACTCACAACAAATTTCGAGGTGATATCACGATAAATGAAGAAATGAGAGGCAAACGTATTTCCATGGCGTGATGGCTAATTTCGCCATGCTCCCAAAGCCCCGCCTTTTTTCAAAACCTTCCAGTACTGGAGACCAAGTGACCTCAACTTGTCTGCTGCTATTTACCAGAGATTTCTGGTGATTGGGTAAAAGGAGTCCAATAGGGAGCTGTGAAAAAAAGAGTGGCGTGGCAAAAGGTCAAAGTTTGAGGCTTAGCCACGCCCACACCTTTATACTTATTTAAAATCCGACTGTTGAATTTTTTACTCTATGTCTTAAGAGTAACTAGCACAAATTTGAAGGCAATTGGTGAAAAGGGCGATGGAGCATCACTCTCCAAACAACGTGTGTGAAAACCACTAAATTGCGCACTTGGACCAAAATGGCCGACTTCCTGTGCGACTTTGCACTTCGCTCCAAGAGACTTTTTTGTAGGACCTGAGACACCACATTAGTGTACCAAATTTTGTAATCCTCAGTCAAAGCATGGCTTGGGGCTTACAGTTTTAATGGTCCTAGGGGGCGCTATCTCAAAAAATAGGCCACGCCCACCGGATGTGCACATCAGATCTTTTGGGGGGCCGGACTAGGATCACTCACAAGAAGTTTCGTGATGATATATTTAGAAATGACGAAATGGGAGGCAAACGTAAGGCCACGGCGGTACGCCTGACTTCGCTGCACCGCCACTGCCCCGCCCTCTGCCGAAAACTCCCACAAAGTGACGCCAAGCAACCCCCACTTGTCTTGAGTTACCAGCTACAAATTTGTGGTGAGTGAGTGAAATGGGGCCATTTGGGACCTTTCACAGTAAAACTTGACCTTTTTGGTCCTGAGGGGGCGGGGCTTGTGTGATGTCATCATCCGACCATTCATTTTACTTTGTGGGTGGATGACGAATGACCACAGAACGTTTGGTAATTATATTCCATTCAATTATGAAGTTATTGCAGTTTAAATTTTTTTGGCGAGTAGTCAAACTTCGAGGCCTGGCCCCGCCCCTTCAACATATACGAAAACTCAGAATCCTTGTCTCATTTTGTTCGCCCATCCCTTTTGAGCAATTTTATACAATTTTTGAGACGATCGTGCGAAAAATGATCGAGCAATCCAATCAGAAACGGACCCTAAAAACGGGAAAAATGGCCAAAAATCGCCATTTCAACCCAAAATGGCCGACTTCCTGTTTGATATCGACCATGCTTGCAAGAGACTTTTCTGTGCGTACTGTTGAGTACTACAAGTGTACCAAATTTCATAACTGTACGATAAACTAAGCTTTATGGAGAGGGTTTTTTTTCACTTTCTAGGGGGCGCTGTTCAGTAATTTTCTGTGCGATTTTTTTGGGACCTTTAAAATATCAAATTTTTCACCAGGCCTTACAAGTTTGCAAAATATTGTGAGTTTTGGGGTATGATAAGGTCCCCAAAAAGCCATTCAAAGGGGCACCGGAATAATAAATAAAGAAAAAAAAAACAATAATTAAAGCTGCAAGCAGCGTCGTTCGGCCCTCGCAGCTCCGCGCCGCTCCGGCCTGCCCGGCAGCCCGGGGCACCAGGGCACGTCCGTGGAACAGAACCGTCGACCACCCCGACACCAGAAACCGCTAACGGTCACCACGTCCGCACCTCACCCTGACTCAGCATCCCCTCTGAGCCCACCATTGTCTCACCACTAAGGCATACCATCTATCTTTACCTCACTGGTGGTGTGATGACAGTGACCCAATTTTATGCTATTCTGACCACGTTTGTTAAAGTTATCGAAGGTTAAAGTTCACTAGGGGGCACTGTGAGCAACTACAGAAAAGTCCCATTGAGGTCAGCTTTGGTTGACATAGATGGTTTTCTGTTTTCTTGCCATAAATCAGACGTTGTGTGTGTTATCTAAAGCCAGTGAGCTGAAAGGGGCGGAGCTACAGGGGTTTGAACCAACAACCACATCAATGTGTTTGGTGCAGTCACGTGATGTCACAAGCCAAGTATAATGTCATTCTGACTTTGTCTTTAGAAGTTAATAAAGTTTGAACCCATCTAGGGGAGGCTGTGACCATTTACAACTAAATGCCATAGAGGTCATCTTTGGTCATCAAAGATGGTTTTCTGTTAATTTGGCATCAATCAAACGTTGCATGGGTCATCTAGAGACAAAAAGATGTAAGTGGGCGGTGTTAAAGTGAATTGAACAAGTGAGCACATACAATGTGTTGATTGCAGTTGTGTGATGACTCTCACCAAGTTTGATATAGGTTGGAGCTTTTTTGCAGAAGTTACAAAGGTTTTTTGAATCTAGGGTGCACTGTCCAAAATTTAGGAAATATTCCATGAAGAAGTTTGTAGGTTTATAACAGTCATTTGTGTGCAGTTTGGTGTGAATTGCATCATGTGAATTGCATCATGCATGTGTTATTAGGGGCCTAATATCTGTCAGGGGCGGAGCTAAAGTGATATGAACCAATTACTACAGGATTGTGTTGGGTGCCTTTGTGTGATGACACATAGGAAGTTTGGTGCAGTTAGGACCTCGTCTGTAGGAGTTATTACTGTTTTAAAGGTATGTAGGGGGCGCTGTGGTGATATCATACAACATTCACCAACCGTTTGTGCCTCGTTGGCTAAAGGGCATGATTGTTCATTGCCATGTTCAGTCTCGGACAGATCGGAGGCTGTTTGTGGAAGTTGCAGTCAAACGTACGGTCACGGCGTCACGCTAGAATTCGCCATGGCATCAAAGCCCCTCCCTATCTGAAAAGCTATCAGATCTGAATGGTCATTACAGCATCATGAAGACATTGCATGACCTTAGTGTCATGTTGACTAAATTAGAGGTGACAAATATGGGAATTTCAGCATAAAACAATAGACTTCCTGTATTCAGGGGCGGGGCTTAGGTGATGTCAGCTTTCCACATTGTCATTGTCTTGAGATGTGGTCAGTGATCACACAGACAAAGTTGATATAGATCTGATCATGCACATGGGAGTTATTAAGTCAAGTAATGTAATGGCGAAAGGTCAAACTTTGAGGCTTAGCCACGCCCACACCTTTATACTTATTTAAAATCCGACGGTTGAATTTTTTCCTCTATGTCTTAAGAGTATATAGCAGAAGTTTGAAGGCGATTGGTGAAAAGGGCGACGGAGCATCACTCTCCAAACAACGTGTGCGAAAACCACTAAATCGAGTACTCGGACCAAAATGGCCGACTTCCTGTGCGACTTTGCACTTGGCTCCAAGAGACTTTTTTGTAGATCCTGAGACACCACCTTAGTGTACCCAATTTCGTAATCCTCAGTCAAAGCACGGCTTGGGGCTGAAAGTTTTAGTGGTCCTAGGGGGCGCTATATAAAAAAATAGGCCACGCCCACAAACGTCAGCTGTCTATTTCTATCGGGGGTCCAACTACGATCACTCACAACAAATTTCGAGGTGATATAACGATAAATGGAGAAATGAGAGGCAAACGTATTTCCATGGCGTGATGGCGAATTTCACCATGCTACCAAAGCCCCGCCTTTTTTCAAAACCTGCCAGTACTGGAGACCAAGTGACCTCAACTAGTCTGCTGCTATTTGCCAGAGATTCCTGGTGATTGAGTAAAAGGAGTCCAATAGGGAGCTGTGAAAAAAACAGTGGCGTGGCGACAGTTCAAAGTTTGAGGCTTAGCCACGCCCACACCTTTACACTTATTTAAAATCCGACGGTTGAATTTTTTCCTCTATGTCTTAAGAGCTTATAGCAGAAGCTTTAAGGCGATTGGTGAAAAGGGCGACGGAGCATCACTCTCCAAACAACGTGTGTGAAAACCACTAAATCGCGCACTTGGACCAAAATGGCCGACTTCCTGTGCGACTTTGCACTTGGCTCCAAGAGACTTTTTTGTAGGTCCTGAGACACCACATTAGTGTACCAAATTTTGTAATCCTCAGTCAAAGCATGGCTTGGGGCTGACAGTTTTAATGGTCCTAGGGGGCGCTGTTTCAGAAAATAGGCCACGCCCACCGGATGTTCTCATCAGATTTTTTGGGGGGCCGGACTAGGATCACTCACAAGAAGTTTCGTGACGATATCTTTAGAATTGACCAAATGAGAAGCAAACGTAAGGCCACGGCGGTACGCCTGACTTCGCCGCGCCGCCGCAGCCCCGCCCTCTGCCGAAAACTCCCATAAAGTGACGCCAAGCAACCCCCACTTGTCTTGAGTTACCATCTACAGTTTTGTGGTGATTAAGTGAAATGGGACACTTTGGGACCTTTCACAGTAAAACTTGACCTTTTTGGCCCTGAGGGGGTGGGGCTTGTGTGATGTCATAATCCGACCATTCAAATTACTTTGTGGGTGGATGATGAATGACCACAGAACGTTTGGTAACTATATTCCATTCAGTTATGAAGTTATAGCAATTTAAATTTTTTTGGCGAGTAGTCAAACTTTGAGGCCTGGCCCCGCCCCTTCAGCATATACGAAAACTCAGAATCCTCGTCTCATTTTGTTCGCCCATCCCTTCTGAGCAATTTTACACAATTTTTGAGATGCTCGTGCGAAAAATGATCGAGCAATCCAATCAGAAACAGACCCTAAAAACGGCAAAAATGGCTTAAAATCGCCATTTCAACCCAAAATGGCCGACTTCCTCTTTGATATTGACCATGGTTGCAAGAGACTTTTCTGTGCGGACTGTTGAGTACTACAAGTGTCCCAAATTTCATAACTGTACGATAAACTAAGCTTTAAGGAGAGGGGTATTTTTTACCTTGTAGGGGGCGCTGTTCAGCCATTTTCTTTGCGATTTTTTTGGGACCTTTAAAATATCAAATTTTTCACCAGGCTTGACAAGTGTGCAAAATATTGTGAGTTTTGGGGTATGTTAAGGTCCCCAAAAAGCCGTTCAAAGGGGCACGAGAATAATAAAGAAGAAAGAATAAACAGAGCAAAAACAAGAGGCCTTCGCAGCGCTTTCGCTGCTCGGGCCTAAAAAGAAAGAATAAACGGAGCAGATACAATAGGCCTTCGCAGCTTCACTGCTCGGGCCTAATAATAAACGGAGCAGATACAATAGGCCTTCGCAGCTTCACTGCTCGGGCCTAATAATAAACGGAGCAGATACAATAGGCCTTCGCAGCTTCACTGCTCGGGCCTAATAATTAAAGCTGCAAGCAGCGTCGTTCGGCCCTCGCAGCGAAGATGCTCACCCTCCTTCCGCACCCCCTCCGTTCCATCCCCGATGCTCTCCAAACCCAGCTCCCCGCCGCTCCATCCTGGCCGGCAGCCCGGGGCACCAGGGCACGTCCACGGACTGAAACGTCCACCACCCCGACACCAAGAAAAGCTAACAGTCACCTCGTCCACACCTCACCCTGAATCAGCATCCCCTCTGAGCCTACCATTATATTACATATCTCACCACTAGGGCATACTTTATCTTAAGCACACTGTTGGTGTGATGACACAGACCAACTTTAGTGCTTTTCTGCCCATATTTATTAAAGTTATCGAAAGTTAAAATTATCTAGGGGGCGCTGTAATCAACTACAGAAAAATCCCATTGAGGTCAGCTTTGGTTGACAAAGACAGTTTTCTGTTATTTTGGCATCAAACGGACGTTGTGTGTGTTATCTAAAGCCAGTGAGCTGAAAGGGGCGGAGCTACAGGGATTTGAACCAACAACCACATCAATGTGTTTGGTGCAGTCACGTGATGTCACAAGCCAAGTATAATGCCATTCTGACTTTGACTTTAGAAGTTAATAAAGTTTGAACCCATCTAGGGGGCGTTTTGACCATTTACAAGTAAATGCCATAGAGGTCATCTTTGGTCATCAAAGACGGTTTTCTGTTAATTTGGAATCAATCAAACGTTGCATGGGTCATCTAGAGACAAAAAGCTGTAAGTGGGTGGAGTTAAAGTGAATTGAACAAGTGATCACATACATGTGTTGATTGCAGATGTGTGATGACTCCCACAATGTTTGATGTAGTTTGGAGCTTTTTTGCAGAAGTTACAAAAGTTTTTTGTATCTAGGGGGCACTGTCCCAAATTTAAGAATTATTCCATGAAGAAGTTTATAGGTTGATGACAGTCATTTGTGTGCAGTTTGGTGTGAATTGCATCATGCATGTGTTATTCAGGACCTAATATCTGTCAGGGGGCGGAGCTAAAGCAATATCAACAACTTACCACAGGATTGTGGTGGGTGCCATTGTGTGAGTACAAATAGCAAGTTTGGTGCAGTTACGACCTCGTCTGTAGGAGTTATTACAGTTTTAATGGTGTGTAGGGGGCGCTGTGGTGACATTACACAACGTTCACCAACCTTGTGTGCCTCGTTGAATAAAGGGCATGATTGTTGATTGCCATGTTCAGTCTCGGGCAGATCGGAGGTTGTTAGTGGAAGTTACAGTCAAACGTAAGGTCACGGCGTCACGCCAGAATTCGCCGTGGCATCAAAGCCCTTCCCTTTCTGAAAAGCTATCAGATCTGAATGGTCATTACAACATCATGAAGACAGTGCATGACCTTAGTGTCATGTTGACTAAAGTAGAGGGGACAAATATGGGCATTTCACCATAAAAAAATAGACTTCCTGTAGTCAGGGGGCGGGGCATAGGTGATGTCAGCTGTCCACATTGTCATTGTCTTGAGATGTGGTCAATGATCACACAGACAGAGTTTGATATAGATCTGATCATGCACATGGGAGTTGTTAAGTCAAGTAATGTAATGGCGAAAGGTCAAAGTTTGAGGCTTAGCCACGCCCACACCTTTATACTTGTATAAAATCCGACGGTTGAATTTTTTCCTCTATGTCTTAAGATTATATAGCAGGAGTTTGAAGGTGATAGGTGGAAAGGACAACGAGACATCATTCTTCTAATAACGTGTGTGAAAACCACTAAATCGAGTACTTGGACCAAAATGGCCGACTTCCTGTGCGACTTTGCACTTGGCTCAAAGAGACTTTTTTGTAGGTCCTGAGACCCCATATTAGTGTACCAAATTTCGTACTCCTCAGTCAAAGCATGGCTTGGGGCTGACAGTTTTAATTGACCTAGGGGGCGCTATTTCAGAAAATAGGCCACGCCCATTTGATGTTCACGTGAGATCTTTTGGGGGGCCGGACTAGGATCACTCACAAGACGTTTCGTGACTGTATCTATAGAAATGACGACATGGGAGGACAATGTATGGCCACGGCGGTACGCCTGACTTCGCCGCGTCGCCACAGCCCCGCCTTCTGCAGAAAACACCCATAAAGTGACGCCAAGCAACACCAACTTCTCTTCAGTTACCTGCTACAAATTCGGGCTGATTATTCGACAGGGCGAATTTTGGAAAATTTCCCAGTAAAACTTGACGTTTTAAGTCCTGAGGGGGCGGGGCTTGTGTGACATCATCCAGCGACCATTCATTTGTCTTCAGGGGGCGATGACGATTATCCAAAGAAAGTTACTTTAACTGTAATTCTTTGATTTATGAAATTATAGCAATTTGAATTTTTTTGGCGAGTGCTCGAACTTTGAGGCCTGGCCCCGCCCCTTCAGTATTTACAAAAAGTCAATTTTATTTTCTCATTTGAATCGTCCATCGCTTCTGTTCGATGGCACACTATTTTTGAGACTATGGTACGAAAAATGACGAAACTGTTCAACCAAATATAGACCCTAGAAATGGCCAAAACGGCTAAAAATCGCCATTTCAACCCAAAATGGCCGACTTCCTGTTTTATATTGACCATGGTTGCAAGAGGCTTTTCTGTGCGGACTGTTGAGTAGTACCAGTATACCAAATTTCATAACTGTACGATAAACTAGGCTTTATGGAGAGGGGTATTTTTCACTCTTTAGGGGGCGCTGTCGAGCCACTTTTTTATCAACTTTCACATCGCCAGTGAAATACGTAAATTTCACGCACTTTCTATATTGGGCCAGAATTTGGTGAGTTTTTGGATATGCTAAGACCCCCTAAAGGCCACCCAAAGACGCGGAAGAAAAAAGAAAGCGTAATAATAATTAAAGCTGCAAGCAGCGTCGTTCGGCCCTCGCAGCGAAGCTGCTCGCCCTCCTTCCGCACCCCCTCCGCTCCATCCCCGACGCTCTCCAAACCCAGCTCCGCGCTTGTCCATCCTGGACGGCAGCCGGGGGCACCAGGGCACGTCTGGCAGAACAGAAAGTCAACCACCCCGACACCAGAAACCGTGAACGGCCTCCTCGTCCACACCTCACCCTGATTCAGCATCCCCTCTGAGCCCAGCATTACACGTTTCACCACTAGGAGATACTCTATCTTTACCACACTGGTGATGTGATGTTCAGTCTCTGGCAAATCGGAGGCTGTTTGTGGAAGTTACAGTCAAACGTAAGGTCACAGCGTCACGCCAGAAATCGCCATGGCATCAAAGCTCCTCCCTTTCTGAAAAGCTATCAGATCTGAATAGTCATTACAACATCATGAAGACAGTGCATGACCTTAGTGTCATGTTGACTAAATTAGAGGGGACAAATATGGGCATTTCACCATAAAACAGAAGACTTCCTGTAGTCAGGGGGCGGGGCTTAGGTGATGCCAGCTGTCCACATTGTCACTGTCTTCAGATGTGGTCAGTGATCACACGGACAAAGTTTGAAATTGATCTGATCATGCACAAGGGAGTTATTGAGTCAAGTAACGTAATGGCGACTGGTCAAAGTTTGAGGCTTAGCCACGCCCACACCTTTATACTTATTTAAAATCCGACGGTTGAATCTTTTCCTCTATGTCTTAAGAGTATATAGCAAGAGTTTGAAGGTGATCGGTGGAAAGGGTGACGAGACATCATTCTCCTAATAACGTGTGCGAAAACCACTAAATCGAGTACTTGGACCAAAATGGCCGACCTCCTGTGCGACATTGCGCTTGGCTCCAAGAGACTTTTTTGTAGGTCCTGAGACACTACATTAGTGTGCCAAATTTCGTGATCCTCAGTCAAAGCACGGCTTGGGGCTGACAGTTTTAATGGTCCTAGGGGGCGCTATTTCAGAAAATAGGCCACGCCCACAAACTTCAGCTGTCCAATTCTATTAGGGGTCAGAGTAGGATCACTCATCAGAAATTGTGTGGCGATGTCACAATGATTGAAGAAATGAGAGACAAACGTATTTCCATGGCGTGATGGCGAATTTCGCCATGCTCCCAAAGCCCCGCCTTTATTCGAAAGCTGCCAGTACTATAGACCAAGTGACCTCAACTTGTCTGCTGCTATTTGCCAGTGATTGCTGGTGATTGGTTAAAAGGAGTCCAATAGGGAGCTGTGAAAAAAAGAGTGGCGTGGCGACAGGTCAAAGTTTGAGGCTTAGCCACGCCCACACCTTTATACTTATTTAAAATCCGTAGGTTGAATTTTTTCCCCTTTGTCTTAAGAGTCTATAGCAGAAGTTTGAAGGTGATTGGTGAAAAGGGCAATGGTGTAACACTCTCCAAACAACGTGTGCGAAAACCACTAAATCGACTACTTGGACCAAAATGGCCGACTTCCTGTGCGACTTTGCACTTGGCTCCAAGAGACTTTTTTGTAGGACCGGAGACACCACATTAGTGTACCAGATTTCGTACTTCTCAGTCAAAGCATGGCTAGGGGCTGACAGTTTTAATGGTCCTAGAGGGCGCCATTTCAGAAAATAGGCCACGCCCACAAACTACAGCTGTCCAAATCTATTGGGGGTCAGACTAGGATCACTCACCAGACATTTTGTGGTGATGGCACGATAATTGAAGAAATGAGAGGCAAACGTATTGCCATGGCGTGATGGTGAATTTTGCCATGCTCCCAAAGCCCCGCCTTTTTTCAAAACCTGCCAGTACTGGAGACTAAGTGACCTCAACTTGTCAGCTGCTATTCGCCAGAGATTGCTGGCGATTGGGTAAAAGGAGTCCAATAGGTAGCTGTGAAAAAAAGAGTGGCGTGGTGACAGGTCAAAGTTTGAGGCTTAGCCACGCCCACACCTTTATACTTATTTAAAATCCGACGGTTGAATTTTTTCCTTTATGTCTTAAGAGTCTATAGCAGAAGTTTGAAGGCGATTGGTGAAAAGGGCGATGGAGCATCACTCTCCAAACAACGTGTGCGAAAACCACTAAATCGAGTACTTGGACCAAAATGGCCGACTTCCTGTGCGACTTTGCACTTGGCTCCAAGAGACTTTTTTGTAGGTCCTGAGACACCACATTAGTGTGCCAAATTTCATAATCCTCAGTCAAAGCATGACTTGGGGCTGACAGTTTTAATGGTCCTAGGGGGCGCTATTTCAGAAAATAGGCCACGCCCACCGGATGTTCACATCACATTTTGTGGGGGGCTGAACTAGGATCACTCCCAAGAGGTTTTGTGGCGATATCTCTAGAAATGACGAAATGGGAGGCAAACGTAAGGCCTAAGCGGTACGCCTGACTTCGCCGCGCCGCCACAGCCCCGCCTTCTGGAGAAAACTCCCATAAAGTGACGCCAAGCAACCCCAACTTGTCTTCAGTTACCCGCTACAAATTTGGGGTGGTTATTGGAAAGGGCGAATTTTGGAAAATTTCCCAGTAAATCTTGACCTTTTAAGTCCTGAGGGGGCGGGGCTTATGTGACATCATCAATCGACCATTCATTTGTCTTCGGAGGTCGACGACGATTGTCCTTAGAACATTTCTTTAACTGTAATTCTTTCATTTATGAATCTATAGCAATTTGAATTTTTTTGGCGAGTGCTCGAACTTTGAGGCCTGGTCCCGCCCCTTCAGTATTTACGAAAAGTCAATTTTATTGTCTCATTTTAATCGTCCATCGCTTCTGTTCGATCGCACACTATTTTTGAGACGATCGTGCGAAAAATGACCAAACTGTTAAACCAAATATAGACCCTAGAAATGGCCAAAACGGGGTCAAAATGGCCACTTTAGTCCAAAATGGCCGACTTCCTGTTTGATATTGACCATGGGTGCAAGAGGCTTTTCTGTGCGTATTGTTGAGTTCTACAAGTGTACCAAATTTCATCACTCTACTATGAAAAAAGGTCAAAGCGGAGGGGTATTTTTAATTTTCCAGGGGGCGCTGTTGAAACATTTTTTTACCAACTTTCACGTTGCCAGTGAAATACGTAAATTTCACGCACTTTCTATATTGGGCCTGAATTTGGTGACTTTTTGGATATGCTAAGACCCCCTAAAGGCCATCCAAAGACGCGGAAGAAAAAAAAAGAAAGAAAAAAAAAAATAATAATAATAAACGGAGCAGATACAATAGGCCTTCGCAGCTTCACTGCTCGGGCCTAATTAAAGCTGCAAGCAGCGTCGTTCGGCCCTCGCAGCGAAGCTGCTTGCCCTCCTTCCGCACCCCCTCCGCTCCATCCCCGACGCTCTCCAAACCCAGCTCCGCGCTTGTCCATCCTCGCCGGCAGCCGGGGGCACCAGGGCACGTCTGGCAGAACAGAAAGTCAACCACCCCGACACCAGAAACCGTGAACGGCCTCCTCGTCCACACCTCACCCTGATTCATCATCCCCTCTGAGCCCAGCATTACACGTCTCACCACTAGGAGATACTCTATCTTTACCACACTGGTGATGTGATGTTCAGTCTCTGGCAAATCGGAGGCTGTTTGTGGAAGTTACAGTCAAACGTAAGGTCACAGCGTCACGCCAGAAATCGCCATGGCATCAAAGCTCCTCCCTTTCTGAAAAGCTATCAGATCTGAATAGTCATTACAACATCTTGAAGACAGTGCATGACCTTAGTGTCATGTTGACTAAATTAGAGGGGACAAATATGGGCATTTCACCATAAAACAGAAGACTTCCTGTAGTCAGGGGGCGGGGCTTAGGTGATGCCAGCTGTCCACATTGTCACTGTCTTCAGATATGGTCAGTGATCACACGGACAAAGTTTGAAATTGATCTGATCATGCACAAGGGAGTTATTGAGTCAAGTAACGTAATGGCGACTGGTCAAAGTTTGAGGCTTAGCCACGCCCACACCTTTATACTTATTTAAAATCTGACGGTTGAATCTTTTCCTCTATGTCTTAAGAGTATATAGCAAGAGTTTGAAGGTGATCGGTGGAAAGGGCGACGAGACATCATTCTCCTAATAACGTGTGCGAAAACCACTAAATCGAGTACTTGGACCAAAATGGCCGACCTCCTGTGCGACATTGCGCTTGGCTCCAAGAGACTTTTTTGTAGGTCCTGAGACACTACATTTGTGTGCCAAATTTTGTGATCCTCAGTCAAAGCACGGCTTGGGGCTGACAGTTTTAATGGTCCTAGGGGGCGCTATTTCAGAAAATAGGCCACGCCCACAAACTTCAGCTGTCCAATTCTATTAGGGGTCAGAGTAGGATCACTCATCAGAAATTGTGTGGCGATGTCACAATGATTGAAGAAATGAGAGACAAACGTATTTCCATGGCGTGATGGCGAATTTCGCCATGCTCCCAAAGCCCCGCCTTTATTCGAAACCTGCCAGTACTATAGACCAAGTGACCTCAACTTGTCTGCTGCTATTTGCCAGTGATTGCTGGTGATTGGTTAAAAGGAGTCCAATAGGGAGCTGTGAAAAAAAGAGTGGCGTGGCGACAGGTCAAAGTTTGAGGCTTAGCCACGCCCACACCTTTATACTTATTTAAAATCCGTAGGTTGAATTTTTTCCCCTTTGTCTTAAGAAACTATAGCAGAAGTTTGAAGGTGATTGGTGAAAAGGGCAATGGTGTAACACTCTCCAAACAACGTGTGCGAAAACCACTAAATCGACTACTTGGACCAAAATGGCCGACTTCCTGTGCGACTTTGCACTTGGCTCCAAGAGACTTTTTTGTAGGACCGGAGACACCACATTAGTGTACCAGATTTCGTACTCCTCAGTCAAAGCATGGCTAGGGGCTGACAGTTTTAATGGTCCTAGAGGGCGCCATTTCAGAAAATAGGCCACTCCCACAAACTACAGCTGTCCAAATCTATTGGGGGTCAGACTAGGATCACTCACCAGACATTTTGTGGTGATGGCACGATAATTGAAGAAATGAGAGGCAAACGTATTGCCATGGCGTGATGGTGAATTTTGCCATGCTCCCAAAGCCCCGCCTTTTTTCAAAACCTGCCAGTACTGGAGACTAAGTGACCTCAACTTGTCAGCTGCTATTCGCCAGAGATTGCTGGCGATTGGGTAAAAGGAGTCCAATAGGTAGCTGTGAAAAAAAGAGTGGCGTGGTGACAGGTCAAAGTTTGAGGCTTAGCCACGCCCACACCTTTATACTTATTTAAAATCCGACGGTTGAATTTTTTCCTTTATGTCTTAAGAGTCTATAGCAGAAGTTTGAAGGCGATTGGTGAAAAGGGCGATGGAGCATCACTCTCCAACTAACGTGTGCGAAAACCACTAAATCGAGTACTTGGACCAAAATGGCCGACTTCCTGTGCGACTTTGCACTTGGCTCCAAGAGACTTTTTTGTAGGTCCTGAGACACCACATTAGTGTGCCAAATTTCATAATCCTCAGTCAAAGCATGACTTGGGGCTGACAGTTTTAATGGTCCTAGGGGGCGCTATTTCAGAAAATAGGCCACGCCCACCGGATGTTCACATCACATTTTGTGGGGGGCTGAACTAGGATCACTCCCAAGAGGTTTTGTGGCGATATCTCTAGAAATGACGAAATGGGAGGCAAACGTAAGGCCTAAGCAGTACGCCTGACTTCGCCGCGCCGCCACAGCCCCGCCTTCTGGAGAAAACTCCCATAAAGTGAAGCCAAGCAACCCCAACTTGTCTTCAGTTACCCGCTACAAATTTGGGGTTATTATTGGAAAGGGCGAATTTTGGAAAATTTCCCAGTAAATCTTGACCTTTTAAGTCCTGAGGGGGCGGGGCTTATGTGACATCATCAATCGACCATTCATTTGTCTTCGGAGGGCGACGACGATTGTCCTTAGAACATTTCTTTAACTGTAATTCTTTCATTTATGAATCTATAGCAATTTGATTTTTTTTGGCGAGTGCTCGAAATTTGAGGCCTGGTCCCGCCCCTTCAGTATTTACGAAAAGTCAATTTTATTGTCTCATTTTAATCGTCCATCGCTTCTGTTCGATCGCACACTATTTTTGAGACGATCGTGCGAAAAATGACCAAACTGTTCAACCAAATATAGACCCTAGAAATGGCCAAAACGGGGTCAAAATGGCCACTTTAGTCCAAAATGGCCGACTTCCTGTTTGATATTGACCATGGGTGCAAGAGGCTTTTCTGTGCGTATTGTTGAGTTCTACAAGTGTACCAAATTTCATCACTCTACTATGAAAAAAGGTCAAAGCGGAGGGGTATTTTTAATTTTCCAGAGGGCGCTGTTGAAACATTTTTTTACCAACTTTCACGTTGCCAGTGAAATACGTAAATTTCACGCACTTTCTATATTGGGCCAGAATTTGGTGACTTTTTGGATATGCTAAGACCCCCTAAAGGCCATCCAAAGACGCGGAAGAAAAAAAAAGAAAGAAAGAAAGAAAGAAAGAAAAAAAAATAAATAAACGGAGCAGATACAATAGGCCTTCGCAGCTTCACTGCTCGGGCCTAATAATAATAATAAACGGAGCAGATACAATAGGCCTTCGCAGCTTCACTGCTCGGGCCTAATAAACGGAGCAGATACAATAGGCCTTCGCAGCTTCACTGCTCGGGCCTAATAATTAAAGCTGCAAGCAGCGTCGTTCGGCCCTCGCAGCTCCGCGCCGCTCCGGCCTGGCCGGCAGCCCGGGGCACCAGGGCACGTCTGGCAGAACAGAAACGTCAACCACCCCGACACCAGAAACCGCAAATTGCCTCCTAGTCCGCACCTCACCCTGACTCAGCATCCCCTCTGAGCTCACCATTAAATTGAATTGTAAGGTCACGGCGTCATGCCAGAATTCGCCATGGCATCAAAGCCCCTCCCTTTCTGAAAAGCTAGCAGATCTGAATGGTCATTACAACATCATGAAGACAGTGCATGACCTTAGTGTCATGTTGACTAAATTAGAGGGGACAAATATGGGCATTTCACCATAAAACAATAGACTTCCTGTAGTCAGGGGGCGGGGCTTAGGTTATGTCAGCTGTCCACATTGTCATTGTCTTGAGATGTAGTCAATGATCACACAGACACAGTTTGATATAGATCTGATCATGCACATGGGAGTTGTTAAGTCAACTAATGTAATGGCGAAAGGTCAAAGTTTGAGGCTTAGCCACGCCCACACCTTTATACTTATTTAAAATCCGACGGTTGAATTTTTCCCCATTTGTCTTAAGAGTACATAGCAAAAGTTTGACGGTGATCGGTGAAAAGGGCGACGGGGCATCAATGTCCAAACAACGTGTGTGAAAACCACTAAATCGAGTACTTGGACGAAAATGGCCGACCTCCTGTGTGACATTGCACTTGGCTCCAAGAGACTTTTTTGTAGGTCCTGAGACACTACATTAGTGTGCCAAATTTCGTGATCCTCAGTCAAAGCATGGCTTGGGGCTGACGTTTTTAATGGTCCAAGGGGGCGCTATTTCAGAATATAGGCCATGCCCACAAACTTCAGCTATCCAGTTCTATTAGGGGTCAGAGTAGGATCACTCATCAGAAATTGTGTGGCGATGTCACCATGATTGAAGAAATGAGAGACAAACGTATTTCCATGGCGTGATGGCGAATTTCGCCATGCTCCCAAAGCCCCGCCTTAATTCGAAACCTGCCAGTACTATAGACCAAGTGACCTCAACTTGTCTGCTGCTTTTTGCCAGTGATTGCTGGTGATTGGGTAAAAGGAGTCCAATAGGGAGCTGTGAAAAAAAAAGTGGCGTGGCGACAGGTCAAAGTTTGAGGCTTAGCCACGCCCACATCGTTATACTTATTTAAAATCCGATGGTTGAATTTTTTCTTCTATGTCTTAAGAGTGTATAGCAGATGTTTGAAGGTGATTGGTGAAAAGGGTGATGGAGCATCCTTTTCCAAACAACGTGTGCGAAAACCACTAAATCAAGTACTTGGACCAAAATGGCCGACTTCCTGTGCGACTTTGCACTTGGCTCCAAGAGACTTTTTTGTAGGTCCTGAGACACCACATTAGTGTACCAAATTTCGTAATCTTCAGTCAAAGCATGGCTTGGGGCTGACAGTTTTAATGGTCCTAGGGGGCGCTATTTCAGAAAATAGGCCACGCCCACCAGATGTTCACATCAGATTCTTTTGGGGGCCGGACTAGGATCACTCTGAAGAAGTGTCGTGGCGATATCTCTAGAAATGACGAAATGGAAGGCAAACGTAAGGCCACGTCGGTACGCCTGACTTCGCCGCGCCGCCACAGCCCCGCCTTCTGCAGAAAACTCCCATAAAGTGACGCCAAGCAACCCCAACTTGTCTTCAGTTACCTGCTACAAATTTGGGATGATTATTTGAAAGGGCGAATTTTGGAAAATTTCCCAGTAAAACTTGACCTTTTAAGTCCTGAGGGGGCGGGGCTTATGTGACATCATCAATCGACCATTCATTTGTCTTCGGGGGGCGATGACAATTGTCCATAGAAAGTTACTTTAACTGTAATTCTTTCATTTATGAAATTATAGCAATTTGAATTTTTTTGGCGAGTGCTCGAACTTTGAGGCCTGGTCCCGCCCCTTCAGTATTTACGAAAAGTCAATTTTTTTGTCTCATTTGAATCGTCCATCGCTTCTGTTCGATCGCACACTATTTTTGAGACGATCGTGCGAAAAATGACCAAACTGTTCAACCAAATATAGACCCTAGAAATGGCCAAAACGGGGTCAAAATGGCCACTTTAGCCCAAAATGGCCGACTTCCTGTTTGATATTGACCATGGGTGCAAGAGGCTTTTCTGTGCGTATTGTTGAGTTCTACAAGTGTACCAAATTTCATCACTCTACTATGAAAAAAGGTCAAAGCGGAGGGGTATTTTTAATTTTCTAGGGGGCGCTGTTGAAACATTTTTTCACCAACTTTCACGTTGCCAGTGAAATACGTAAATTTCACGCACTTTCTATATTGGGCCAGAATTTGGTGAGTTTTTGGATATGCTAAGACCCCCTAACGGCCACCCAAAGACGCGGAAGAAAAAAAAAGAAAAAAGAAAAATAAGAAACGGAGCAGATACAATAGGCCTTCGCAGCGCTTCGCTGCTCGGGCCTAAAAATATAGAACCATCCTTCCAGTAAGAACATTTTCACATTGCATTCGCACAGCACTCAGAAACGTCTCACCACTAGGGCATACTCTATCTTTACCACACTGGTGGTGTGATGACAGAGACGAACTTTAATGCTTTTCTGACCACGTTTTTTGAAGTTATTGTAGGTTAAATTTATCTAGAGGGCGTTGTGACCAACCACAAAAAAATCCCATTGAGGTCAGCTTTGGTTGACAAAGATGCTTTTCTGTTATTTTGATATCAATCAGACATTGTGTGTTCTTTCTAGAACCAATGAGCTGAAAGGGGCGGAGCTACAGGGATTAAAACCAACAACCACATCAATGTGTTTGGTGCAGTCACGTGATGTCACAAGCCAAGTATATTGCCATTCTGACTTTGTCTTTAGAAGTTAATAAAGTTTGAACCTATCTAGGGGTGCTGTGACCATTTACAACTAAATCCCATAGAGGTCATCTTTGCTCATCAAAGATGGTTTCCTGTTAATTTAGCAACAATCAATTGTTGCATGTGTCATCTAGAGACAAAAGGCTGTAAGTAGGCAGTTAAAGTGATTTGAACAAGTGAGCACATACATGTGTTGATTGCAGTTGTGTGATGACTCCCACCAAGTTTAATATAGTTTGGAGCTTTCTTGCAGAAGTTACAAAGGTTTTATTGTATCTAAGGGGCGCTGTCTCAAATTTAGGAAATATTCCATGAAGAAGTTTGTAGGTTGATAACAGTCATTTGTGTGCAGTTTGGTGTGAATTGCATCATGCATGTGTTATTCAGGGCCTAATATCTGTTAGGGGGCGGAGCTAAAGCTATATCTACCAATTACCACATGATTGTGTTGGGTTCCTTTGTGACACATAGCAAGTTTGATGCAGTGACGACCTCTTCTGAAGGAGTTATTACAGTTTTAAAGGTATGTAGGGGGCGCTGTGGTGATATTATACAACGTTCTCCAACCGTTTGTGCCTCGTTGACTAAAGGGCATGATTGTTCATTGCCATGTTCAGTCTCGGGCAGATCGGAGGCTGTTTGTGGAAGTTACAGTC
The DNA here is from genome assembly GCF_043380555.1 of Nothobranchius furzeri. Lineage (NCBI taxonomy): Eukaryota > Metazoa > Chordata > Actinopteri > Cyprinodontiformes > Nothobranchiidae > Nothobranchius > Nothobranchius furzeri. Next base: position 20,559,142 of record NC_091744.1, on the reverse strand, counting down.
AAACGTAAGGTCATGGCATCATGCCAGAATTCGCCATGGCATCAAAGTCCCTCCCTATCTGGAAAGCTATCAGATCTGAATGGTCATTACAACATCATGAAGACAGTGCATGACCTTACTGTCAGGTTGACTAAATTAGAGGGGACAAATATGGGCATTTCACCATAAAACAATAGACTTCCTATAGACAGGGGGCGGGGCTTAGGTGATGTCAGCTGTCCACATTATCATTGTCTTCAGATGTGGTCAGTGATCACACAGACAATGTTTCATATACGATCTGATCATGCACATGGGAATTATTAAGTCAAGTAATGTAAGAGTGTATAGCAGATGTTTGAAGGTGATTGGTGAAAAGGGCGATGGTGCAACACTCTCCAAACAACGTGTGCGAAAACCACTAAATCGAGTACTTGGACCAAAATGGCTGACTTCCTGTGCGACTTTGCACATGGCTCCAAGAGACTTTTTTGTAGGTCCTGAGACCCCACATTAGTGTATCAAATTTCGTAATCCTCAGTCAAAGCATGGCTTGGGGCTGACAGTTTTAATGGTCCTAGGGGGCGCTATTTAAGAAAATAGGCCACGCCCACAAACTTCAGCTGTCCATTTCTATTGGGGGTCAGACTAGGATCACTCATCAGACATTTTGTTGTGATGTCACAATGATTGAAGAAATGAGACAAACGTATTTTCATGGCGTGATGGCGAATTTCGCCATGCTCCCAAAGCCCCGCCTTTATTCGAAACCTGCCAGTACTATAGATCAAGTGACCTCAACTTGTCTGCTGCCATTTGCCAGTGATTGCTGGTGATTGGTTAAAAGGAGTCCAATAGGGAGCTGTGAAAAAAAGAGTGGCGTGGCGACAGGTCAAAGTTTGAGGCTTAGCCACGCCCACACCTTTATACTTATATAAAATCCGACGGTTGAATTTTTTCATCTATGTCTTAAGAGTATATAGCAGATGTTTGAAGGCGATTGGTGAAAAGGGCAATGGTGCAACACTCTCCAAACAACGTGTGCGAATACCACTAAAGCGAGTACTTGGACCAAAATGGCCGACTTCCTGCGCGACTTTGCACTTGGCTCCAAGAGACTTTTTTGTAGGTCCTGAGACCCCACATTAGTGTATCAAATTTCGTAATCCACAGTCAAAGCATGGCTTGGGGCTGACAGTTTTAATGGTCCTAGGGGGCGCTATTTCATTAAATAGGCCACGCCCACAAACTTCAGCTGTGCAGTTCTATTAGGGGTCAGAGTACGATCACTCATCAGAAATTGTGTGGCGATGTCACAATGATTGAAGAAATGAGAGACAAACGTATTTCCATGGCGTGATGGCGAATTTCGCCATGCTCCCAAAGCCCCGCCTTTATTCGAAACCTGCCAGTACTATAGATCAAGTGACCTCAACTTGTCTGCTGCCATTTGACAGTGATTGCTGGTGATTGGTTAAAAGGAGTCCGATAGGGAGCTGTGAAAAAAAGAGTGGCGTGGCGACAGGTCAAAGTTTGAGGCTTAGCCACGCCCACACCTTTATACTTATATAAAATCCGACGGTTGAATTTTTTCATCTATGTCTTAAGAGTATATAGCAGATGGTTGAAGGCGATTGATGAAAAGGGCAATGGTGCAACACTCTCCAAACAACGTGTGCGAATACCACTAAATCGAGTCCTTGGACCAAAATGGCCGACTTCCTGCGCGACTTTGCACTTGGCTCCAAGAGACTTTTTTCTAGGTCCTGAGACACCACATTAGTGTACCAAATTTTGTACTCCTCAGTCAAAGCATGGCTTGGGGCTGACAGTTTTAATGGTCCTAGGGGGCGCTATTTCAGAAAATAGGCCACGCCCACCGGATGTTCACATCACATTTTGTGGGGGGCCGAACTAGGATCACTCCCAAGAGGTTTTGTGGCGATATCTCTAGAAATGGCGAAATGGGTGGCAAACGTAAGGCCACATCGGTACGCCTGACTTCGCCGCGCCGTCACAGCCCCGCCTTCTGCAGAAAACTCCCATAAAGTGACGCCAAGCAACCCCAACTTGTCTTCAGTTACCTGCTACAAATTTGGAATGATTATTTGAAAGGGCAAATTTTTGAAAATTTCCCAGTAAAACTTGACCTTTTAAGTCCTGAGGGGGCGGGGCTTATGTGACATCATCAATCGACCATTCATTTGTCTTCGTGGGGCGATGCCGATTGTCCATAGAAAGTTACTTTAACTGTAATTCTTTCATTTATGAAATTATAGCAATTTGAATTTTTTTGGCGAGTTCTCGAACTTTGAGGCCTGGTCCCGCCCCTTCAGTATTTACGAAAAGTCAATTTTATTGTCTCATTTTAATCGTCCATCGCTTCTGTTCGATCGCACACTATTTTTGAGACGATCGTGCGAAAAATGACCAAACTGTTCAACCAAATATAGACCCTAGAAATGGCCAAAACGTGGTCAAAATGGCCACTTTAGTCCAAAATGGCCGACTTTCTGTTTGATATTGACCATGGGTGCAAGAGGCTTTTCTGTGCGTATTGTTGAGTTCTACAAGTGTAGCAAATTTCATAACTCTACTATGAAAAAAGGTCAAAGCGGAGGGGTATTTTTAATTTTCCAGGGGGCGCTGTTGAAACATTTTTTTACCAACTTTCACGTTGCCATTGAAATACATAAATTTCACGCACTTTCTATATTGGGCCAGAATTTGGTGAGTTTAAGGAGTCCAATAGGGAGCTGTGAAAAAAAGAGTGGCGTGGCGACAGGTCAAAGTTTGAGGCTTAGCCACGCCCACACCTTTATACTTATATAAAATCCGACGGTTGAATTTTTTCATCTATGTCTTAAGAGTATATAGCAGATGTTTGAAGGCGATTGGTGAAAAGGGCAATGGTGCAACACTCTCCAAACAACGTGTGCGAATACCACTAAATCGAGTACTTGGACCAAAATGGCCGACTTCCTGCGCGACTTTGCACTTGGCTCCAAGAGACTTTTTTGTAGGTCCTGAGACCCCACATTAGTGTATCAAATTTCGTAATCCACAGTCAAAGCATGGCTTGGGGCTGACAGTTTTAATGGTCCTAGGGGGCGCTATTTCATTAAATAGGCCACGCCCACAAACTTCAGCTGTGCAGTTCTATTAGGGGTCAGAGTACGATCACTCATCAGAAATTGTGTGGCGATGTCACAATGATTGAAGAAATGAGAGACAAACGTATTTCCATGGCGTGATGGCGAATTTCGCCATGCTCCCAAAGCCCCGCCTTTATTCGAAACCTGCCAGTACTATAGATCAAGTGACCTCAACTTGTCTGCTGCCATTTGACAGTGATTGCTGGTGATTGGTTAAAAGGAGTCCGATAGGGAGCTGTGAAAAAAAGAGTGGCGTGGCGACAGGTCAAAGTTTGAGGCTTAGCCACGCCCACACCTTTATACTTATATAAAATCCGACGGTTGAATTTTTTCATCTATGTCTTAAGAGTATATAGCAGATGGTTGAAGGCGATTGATGAAAAGGGCAATGGTGCAACACTCTCCAAACAACGTGTGCGAATACCACTAAATCGAGTCCTTGGACCAAAATGGCCGACTTCCTGCGCGACTTTGCACTTGGCTCCAAGAGACTTTTTTCTAGGTCCTGAGACGCCACATTAGTGTACCAAATTTTGTACTCCTCAGTCAAAGCATGGCTTGGGGCTGACAGTTTTAATGGTCCTAGGGGGCGCTATTTCAGAAAATAGGCCACGCCCACCGGATGTTCACATCACATTTTGTGGGGGGCCGAACTAGGATCACTCCCAAGAGGTTTTGTGGCGATATCTCTAGAAATGGCGAAATGGGTGGCAAACGTAAGGCCACATCGGTACGCCTGACTTCGCCGCGCCGTCACAGCCCCGCCTTCTGCAGAAAACTCCCATAAAGTGACGCCAAACAACCCCAACTTGTCTTCAGTTACCTGCTACAAATTTGGAATGATTATTTGAAAGGGCAAATTTTTGAAAATTTCCCAGTAAAACTTGACCTTTTAAGTCCTGAGGGGGCGGGGCTTATGTGACATCATCAATCGACCATTCATTTGTCTTCGTGGGGCGATGCCGATTGTCCATAGAAAGTTACTTTAACTGTAATTCTTTCATTTATGAAATTATAGCAATTTGAATTTTTTTGGCGAGTGCTCGAACTTTGAGGCCTGGTCCCGCCCCTTCAGTATTTACGAAAAGTCAATTTTATTGTCTCATTTTAATCGTCCATCGCTTCTGTTCGATCGCACACTATTTTTGAGACGATCGTGCGAAAAATGACCAAACTGTTCAACCAAATATAGACCCTAGAAATGGCCAAAACGTGGTCAAAATGGCCACTTTAGTCCAAAATGGCCGACTTTCTGTTTGATATTGACCATGGGTGCAAGAGGCTTTTCTGTGCGTATTGTTGAGTTCTACAAGTGTAGCAAATTTCATAACTCTACTATGAAAAAAGGTCAAAGCGGAGGGGTATTTTTAATTTTCCAGGGGGCGCTGTTGAAACATTTTTTTTACCAACTTTCACGTTGCCATTGAAATACATAAATTTCACGCACTTTCTATATTGGGCCAGAATTTGGTGAGTTTTTGGATATGCTAAGACCCCCTAAAGGCCGTCCAAAGACGCGGAAGAAAAAGAAAGAAAAAAAAAATAAATAAACGGAGCAGATACAATAGGCCTTCGCAGCGCTTCGCTGCTCGGGCCTAATAAACGGAGCAGATACAATAGGCCTTCGCAGCGCTTCGCTGCTCGGGCCTAATTAAAGCTGCAAGCAGCGTCGTTCGGCCCTCGCAGCTCCGCGCCGCTCCGGCCTGGCCGGCAGCCCTGGGCACCAGGGCACGTCCGCAGAACACAAACGTCGACCACCCCAACACCAGAAACGGCTAACGGCCACCTTGTCCGCACCTCACCCTGACTCAGCATCCCCTTTGAGCTCACCATTACATTTTATGTCTCACCACTAGGGAATCCTCTATCTTTACCACACTGGTGGTGTGATGACAGTGACCAACTTTAATGCTATTCTGACCATGTTTTTTAAAGTTATCGAAGGATAACGTTATCTAGGTGGCGCTGTGACCAACTACAGAAAAGTCCCATTGAGGTCAGCTTTGGTGACATTATATAACATTCACCAACCGTTTGTGCCTCATTGGCTAAAGGGCATGATTGTTCATTGCCATATTCAGTTTCGGGCAAATCGGAGGCCGTTTGTGGAAGTTACAGTCAAATGTAAGGTCATGGCGTCACGCCAGCATTCACCATGGCATCAAAGCCCCTCCCTTTCTGGAAAGCTATCAGATCTGAATGGTCTTTAAAACATCATGAAGACACTGTATGACCTGAGTGTCATTTTCATTAAATTAGAGGGGACAAATATGGGCATTTCACCATAAAACAATAGACTTCCTGTTGTCAGGGGGCGGGGCTTAGGTGATGTCAGCTGTCCACATTGTCGTTGTCTTGAGATGTGGTCAGTGATCACACAGACAAAGTTTGAATTAGATCTGATCATGCACATGGGAGTTATTAAGTCAAGTAATGTCATGGCGAAAGGTCAAAGTTTGAGGCTTAGCCACGCCCACACCTTTATACTTATTTAAAATCCGACGGTTGAATTTTTTCCCCTTTGACTTAAAAGTACATAGCATAAGTTTGAAGGTGATCGGTGTAAAGGGCAACGGGCCATCAATGTCCAAACAACGTGTGCGAAAACCACTAAATCGAGTACTTGGACCAAAATGGCCGACCTCCTGTGCGAAATTGCGCTTGGCTCCAAGAGACTTTTTTGTAGGGCCAGAGACCCTACATGAGTGTACCAATTTTCGTAATCCTCAGTCAAACCTTGTCTTGGGGCTGACAGTTTTAATGGTCCTAGGGGGCGCTATTTCAGAATATAGGCCACGCCCACAAATCTCAGATGCCCATTTCTATTGGGGGTCAGACTAGGATCACTCACCAGACATTTTGTGGCGATGTCACGATAATTGAAGAAATGAGAGGCAAACGTATTGCCATGGCGTGATGGCGAATTTCGCCATGCTCCCAAAGCCCCGCCTTTTTTCAAAACCTGCCAGTACTGTAGACCAAGTGACCTCAACTTGTCAGCTGCTATTTACCAGAGATTCCAGGTGATTGGGTAAAAGGAGTCCAATAGGGAGCTGTGATAAAAAGAGTGGCGTGGCGAAAGGTCAAAGTTTGAGGCTTAGCCACGCCCACACCTTTATACTTATTTAAAATCCGACGGTTGAATTTTTTCCTCTATGTCTTAAGAGTATATAGCAGAAGCTCGAAGGCGATTGGTGAAAAGGGCGACGGAGCATCACTCTCCAAACAACGTGTGTGAAAACCACTAAATCGCGCACTTGGACCAAAATGGCCGACTTCCTTTTCGACTTTGCACTTGGCTCCAAGAGACTTTTTTGTAGGTCCTGAGACACCACATTAGTGTACCAAATTTCGTAATCCTCAGTCAAAGCATGGCTTGGGGCTGACAGTTTTAATGGTCCTAGAGGGCGCTAATACAGAAAATAGGCCACGCCCACAAACTTAAGCTGACCTTTTCTATTGGGGGTCAGACTAGGATCACTCACAACAATGGTCGAGGTGATATCACGATAAATGAAGAAATGAGAGGCAAACGTATTTCCATGGCGTGATGGCGAATTTCGCCATGCTCCCAAAGCCCCGCCTTTTTGCAAAACCTTCCAGTACTGGAGACCAAGTGACCTCAACTTGCCTGCTGCTATTTACCAGAGATTCCTGGTGATTGGGTAAAAGGAGTCCAATAAGGAGCTGTGAAAAAAAGAGTGGCGTGGCGAAAGGTCAAAGTTTGAGGCTTAGCCACGCCCACACCTTTATACTTATTTAAAATCCGACGGTTGAATTTTTTCCTCTATGTCTTAAGACTATATAGCAGAAGCTTGAAAGTGATTGGTGAAAAGGGCGACGGAGTATCACTCTCCAAACAACGTGTGTGAAAACCACTAAATCGCGCACTTGGACCAAAATGGCCGACTTCCTGTGCGACTTTGCACTTGGCTTCAAGAGACTTTTTTGTAGGTCCTGAGACACCACATTAGAGTACCAAATTTCGTAATCCTCAGTCAAAGCATGGCTTGGGGCTGACAGTTTTAATGGTCCTAGGGGGCGCTATTTCAGAAAATAGGCCACGCCCACCAGATGTTCACATCAGATCTTTTGGGGGGCCGGACTAGGATCACTCACAAGAAGTTTCGTGACGATATCTTTGGAAATGACGAAATGGGAGGCAAACGTAAGGCCAAGGCGGTACGCCTGAATTCGCCGCGCCGCCACAGCCCCGCCCTCTGCCGAAAACTCCCATAAAGTGACGCCAAGCAACCCCCACTTGCCTTGAATTACCAGCTCCAAATTTGTGGTGATTAAGTGAAATGGGGCAATTTGGGATCTTTCACAGTAAAACTTGACCTTTTTGGTCCTGAGGGGGCGGGGCTTGTGTGATGTCAGCAACCGACCATTCAATTTACTTTGTGGGTCGATGACAAATGACCACAGAAAGTTTGGTAACTCTATTCCATTCAATTATGAAGTTATAGCAATTTAAATTTTTTTGGCGAGTAGTCAAACTTTGAGGCCTGGCTCCGCCCCTTCAACATATACGAAAACTCAGAATCCTTATCTCATTTTGTTCGCCCATCCCTTCTGAGCAATTTTACACAATTTTTGAGACGATCGTGCGAAAAATGATCGAGCAATCCAATCAGAGACGGACCCTAAAAACGGCAAAAACGGCAAAAAATTGCCATTTCAACCCAAAATGGCCGACTTCCTGTTTGATATTGACCATGGTTGCAAGAGACTTTTCTGTGCGGACTGTTGAGTACTACAAGTGTACCAAATTTCATAACTGTACGATAAACTAAGCTTTATGGAGAGGGTTTTTTTTCACTTTGTAGGGGGCGCTGTTCAGCCATTTTCTTTGCGATTTTTTTGGGACCTTTAAAATATCAAATTTTTCACCAGGCCTGACAAGTGTGCAAAATATTGTGAGTTTTGGGGTATGTTAAGGTCCCCAAAAAGCTGTTCAAAGGGGGCACGGAATAACAAAAAATAATAATAATCAGAGCAAAAACAAGAGGCCTTCGCAGCGCTTTCGCTGCTCGGGCCTAATCAGAGCAAAAACAAGAGGCCTTCGCAGCGCTTTCGCTGCTCGGGCCTAATAATAAACAGAGCAAAAACAAGAGGCCTTCGCAGCGCTTTCGCTGCTCGGGCCTAATTAAAGCTGCAAGCAGCGTCGTTCGGCCCTCGCATCGAAGCTGCTCGCCCTCCTTCCGCACCCCCTCCGCTCCATCCCCGACGCTCTCCAAACCCATCTCCGCGCTTCTCCATCCTGGCCGGCAGCCGAGGGCACCAGGGCACGTCTGGCGGAACAGAAAGTCAAGCACCCCAACACCAGAAACCGTGGACGGCCTCCTCGTCCACACCTCACCCTGACGCAGCATCCCTTCTGAGCCCACCATTACACATCTCACCACTAGGAGATACTCTATCTTTACCGCATTGGTGATGTGATGTTCAGTCTTGGGCAAATCGGAGGCTGTTTGTGGAAGTTACAGTCAAACGTAAGGTCACAGCGTCACGCCAGAAATCGCCATGGCATCAAAGCCCCTCCCTTTCTGAAAAGCTATCAGATCTGAATGGTCATTACAACATCATGAAGACAGTGCATGACCTTAGTGTCATGTTGACTAAATTAGCGGGGACAAATATGGGCATTTCACCATAAAACAGTAGACTTCCTGTAGTCAGGGGGCGGGGCTTAGGTGATGTCAGCTGTCCACATTGTCACTGTCTTCAGATGTGGTCAGTGATCACACAGACAAAGTTTGAAATTGATCTGATCATGCATATGGGAGTTATTAAGTCAAGTAACGTAATGGCGACTGGTCAAAGTTTGAGGCTTAGCCACGCCCACACCTTTATACTTATTTAAAATCCGACGGTTGAAGTTTTTCCTCTATGTCTTAAGAGTATATAGCAGGAGTTTGAAGGTGATCGGTGGAAAGGACGACGAGACATCATTCTCCTAAGAACGTGTGCGAAAACCACTAAATCGAGTACTTGGACCAAAATGGCCGACCTCCTGTGCGACATTGCGCTTGGCTCCAAGATACTTTTTTGTAGGTCCTGAGACACCACATTAGTTGGCCAAGTTTCGTGATCCTCAGTCAAAGCATGGCTTGGGGCTGAAAGTTTTAATGGTCCTAGGGGGCGCTATTTCAGAAAGTAGGCCACACCCACAAATTTCAGCTGCCCAATTCTATTGGGGGTCAGAGTAGGATCACTCACCTGACATTTTGTGACGATGTCACGATAATTGAAGAAATGAGAGGCAAACGTATTGCCATGGCGTGATGGCGAATTTCGCCATGCTCCCAAAGCCCCACCTTTTTTCAAAACCTGCCAGTACTATAGACCAAGTGACCTCAACTTGTCAGCTGATGTTTGCCAGAGATTGCTGGTGATTGGGTAAAAGGAGTCCAATAGGGAGCTGTGAAAAAAAGAGTGGCGTGGCGACAGGTCAAAGTTTGAGGCTTAGTCACGCCCACATCGTTATACTTATTTAAAATCCGACGGTTGAATTTTTTCCTTCATGTCTTAAGAGTATATAGCAGAAGTTTAAAGGCGATTGGTGAAAAGGGCGATGGAGCATCACTCTCCAAACACCGTGTGCGAAAACCACTAAATCGCGTACTTGGACCAAAATGGCCGACTTCCTGTGCAACTTTACACTTGGCTCCAAGAGACTTTTTTGTAGGTCTTGAGACACCACATTAGTGTACCAAATTTCGTAATCCTCAGTCAAAGCATGGCTTGGGGCTGACAGTTTTAATGGTCCTAGGGGGCGCTATTTCAGAAAATAGGCCACGCCCACCGGATGTTCACATCAAATTCTTTGGGGGGCCGGACTAGGATAACTCCCAAGAGGTTTTGTGGTGATATCTCTAGAAATGACGAAATGGGAGGCAAACGTAAGGCCACGTCGGTACGCCTGACTTCGCCGCGCCGCCACAGCCCCGCCTTCTGGAGAAAACTCCCATAAAGTGACGCCAAGCAACCCCAACTTGTCTTCAGTTACCTGCTACAAATTTGGGGTGATTATTTGAAAGGGCGAATTTTGGAAAATTTCCCAGTAAAACTTGACCTTTTAAGGCCTGAGGGGGCGGGGCTTATGTGACATCATCAATCAACCATTCATTTGTCTTCGGGGGGCGTTGAAGATTGTCCATAGAAAATTACTTTAACTGTAATTCTTTCATTTATGAAATTATTGCAATTTGAATTTTTTTGGCGAGTGCTCGAACTTTGAGGCCTGGCCCCGCCCCTTCAGTATTTACGAAAAGTCAATTTTATTGTCTCGTTTGACTCGTCCATCGCTTATGTTCGATCGCACACTATTTTTGAGACAATCGTGCGAAAAATGACCAAACTGTTCAACCAAATATAGACCCTAGAAATGGCCAAAATGGCTAAAAATCGCCATTTCAACCCAAAATGGCTGACTTCCTGTTTGATATTGACCATGGTTGCAAGAGACTTTTCTGTGCGGACTGTTGAGTACTACAAGTATACCAAATTTCATAACTGTACGATAAACTAAGCTTTATGGAGAGGGGTATTTTTCACATTCTAGGGGGCGCTGTTCAGCCACTTTTTTACGAACTTTCACATCGCCAGTAAAATACGTAAATTTCACACACTTTCTATATTGGGCCAGAATTTGGTGACTTTTTGGATACGCTAAGACCCCCTAAAGGCCATTCAAAGACGCGGAAGAAAAAAGAATTAAAGCTGCAAGCAGCGTCGTTCGGCCCTCGCAGCTCCGCGCCGCTCCGGCCTGGCCAGCAGCCCGGGGAACCAGGGCACGTCCGCGGAACAGAAATGTCGACCACCCCGACACCAGAAACCGCAAACGATCACCTCGTCCGCACCTCACCCTGACTCAGCATCCCCTCTGAGCCCACCAAGTTTGTTGCAGTTAATACCTCGTCTGTAGGAGTTATTACAGTTTTAATGGTGTGTATGGTGAGCTGTGGTGACATTATACAAATTTCACCAACCGTTTGTGTCTCATTGGCTAAAGGGCATGATTGTTGATTGCCATGTTCAGTCTCGTGCAGATGGGAGGCTGTTTGTGGAAATTACGACCAAACGTAAGGTCACGGCGTCATGCCAGAATTCGCCATGGCATTAAAGCCCCTCCCTATCTGGAAAGCTATCAGATCTGAATGGTCATTGCAATATCATGAAGACAGTGCATGACCTTAGTGTCATGTTGACTAAATTGGAGGGGACAACTATGGGCATTTCACCATAAAACAATAGACTTCCTGTTGTCAGGGGGCGGGGCTTAGGTGATGTCACCTGTCCACAATGACGTTGTCTTGAGATGTGGTCATTGATCACACAGACAAAGTTTGATATAGATCTGATCATGCACATGGGAGTTAAGTCAAGGAATGTAATGGCGAAAGGTCAAAGTTTAAGGCTTAGCCACGCCCACAACTTTATACTTATTTAAAATCCGACGGTTGAATTTTTTTCTGTACGTCTTAAGAGTATATAGCACAAGTTTGAAGACGATTGGTGAAAAGGGCGACGGAGCATCACTCTCCAAACGTGTGCGAAAACCACAAAATCGAGTACTTGGATCAAAATGGCCGACTTCCTGTGGGTCTTTGCACTTGGCTCCAAGAGACTTTTTTGTAGGTCCTGAGACACCACATTAGTGTACCAAATTTCGTAATCCTCAGTAAAAGCATGGCTTGTGGCTGACAGTTTAAATGGTCCTAGGGGGCACTATTTCAGAAATTAGGCCACGCCCACAAACTTCAGCTGTCGATTTCTATTGGGGGTCAGACTAGGATCACTCAGAACAAATTTCGAGGTGATATCACCATAAATGAAGAAATGAGAGGCAAACGTATTTCGATGGCGTGATGGTGAATTTCGCCATGCTCCCAAAGCCCCGCCTTTTTTCAAAACCTGCCAGTACTGGAGACCAAGTGACCTCAACTTGTCTGCTGCTATTTGCCAGATATTCCTGGTGATTGGGTAAAAGGTGTCCAATAGGGAGCTGTGAAAAAAATAGTGGCGTGGCGACAGGTCAAAGTTTGAGGCTTAGCCACGCCTACACCTTTATACTTATTTAAAATCCGACGGTTGATTTCTTTCCTCTATGTCTTAAGAGTGTATAGCAGAAGTTTGAAGGTGATTGGTGAAAAGGGCGATGGAGCATCACTCTCCAAACAACGTGTGCGAAAACCACTAAATCGAGTACTTGGACAAAAATGGCCGACTTCCTGTGCGACTTTGCACTTGGCTCCAAGAGACTTTTTTGTAGGTCCTGACACACCACATTAGTGTACCAAATTTCGTAATCCTCAGTAAAAGCATGGCTTGGGGCTGACAGTTTTAATGGTCCTAGGGGGCGCTATTTTAGAAAGTAGGCCACGCCCACAAACTTAAGCTGACCATTTCTATTGGGGGTCAGACTAGGATCACTCACAACAAATTTCGAGGTGATATCACGATAAATGAAGAAATGAGAGGCAAACGTATTTCCATGGCGTGATGGCGAATTTCGCCATGCTCCCAAAGCCCCGCCTTTTTTCAAAACCTTCCAGTACTGGAGACCAAGTGACCTCAACTTGTCTGCTGCTATTTGCCAGAGATTCCTGGTGATTGGGTAAAAGGTGTCCAATAGGAAGCTGTGAAAAAAAGAGTGGCGTGGCGACAGGTCAAAGTTTGAGGCTTAGCCACGCCCACACCTTTATACTTATTTAAAATCCGACGGTTGAATTTTTTCCCCTATGTCTTAAGAGTATATAGCACAAGTTTGAAGGCGATTGGTGAAAAGGGCGAAGGAGCATCACTCTCCAAACAACGTGTGCGAAAACCACTAAATCGCGCACTTGGACCAAAATGGCCGACTTCCTGTGCGACTTTGCACTTAGCTCCAAGAGACTTTTTTGTAGGTCCTGAGACACCACATTAGTGTACCAATTTTCGTAATCCTCAGTCAAAGCATGGCTTGGGGCTGACAGTTTTAATGGTCCTAGGGGGCGCTATTTCAGAAAATAGGCCACGCCTACCGGATGTTCACATCAGATCTTTTGGGGGGGCGGACTAGGATCACTCACAAGAAGTTTCGTGGCGATATCTTTAGAAATGACGAAATGGGAGGCAAACGTAAGGCCACGGCGGTACGCCTGACTTCGCCGCGCCGCCACAGCCCCGCCCTCTGCCGAAAACTCCCACAAAGTCAGGCAAAGCAACCCCCACTTGTCTTGAGTTATCAGCTACAAATTTGTGGTGATTGAGTGAAATGGGGCCATTTGGGACCTTTCACAGTAAAACTTGACCTTTTTGGTCCTGAGGGGGCGGGGCTTCTGTGATGTCATCATCCGACCATCCATTTTACTTTGTGGGTGGAAGATGAATGACCACAGAACGTTTGGTAACGCTATTCCATTCAGTTATGAAGTTATAGCAATTTAAATTTTTTTGGCGAGTAGTCAAACTTCGAGGCCTGGTCCCGCCCCTTCAACATATACGAAAAGTCAGAATCCTTGTCTCATTTTGTTTGCCCATCCCTTCTGAGCAATTTTCCATAAGTTTTGAGAGGATCGTGCGAAAAATGATCGAGAAATCCAATCAGAAACGGACCCTAAAAACGGCAAAAACGGCTAAAAATCGCCATTTCAACCCAAAATGGCCGACTTCCTGTTTGATATTGACCATGCTTGCAAGAGACTTTTCTTTGCAAACTGTTGAGTACTACAAGTGTACCAAATTTCATAACTGTACGATAAACTAAGCTTTATGGAGAGGGGTATTTTTCACTTTCTAGGGGGCGCTGTTCAGCCATTTTCTTTGCGATTTTTTGGGGACCTTTAAAATATCAAATTTTTCACCAGGCCTGACAAGTTTGCAAAATATTGTGAGTTTTGGGGTATGTTAAGGTCCCCAAAAAGCCGTTCAAAGGGGCACCGGAATAATAAATAATAATAAACAGAGCAAAAACAAGAGGCCTTCGCAGCGCTTTCGCTGCTCGGGCCTAATTAAAGCTGCAAGCAGCGTCGTTCGGCCCTCGCAGCTCTGCGCCGCTCCGGCCTGGCCAGCAGTCCGGGGCACTAAGGCACATCTAGCAGTACAGAAACGTCAACCACCCCGACACCAGAAACCACAAATGGCCACCTAGTCCGCACCTCACCCTGACTCAGCATCCCCTCTGAGCTCACCATTAAATTACATTGTAAGGTTATGGCGTTACGCCAGAATTCGCTATGGCATCAAAGCACCTCCCTTTCTGGAAAGCTATCATATCTGAATGGTCATTACAGCATCATGAAGACAGTGCATGACCTTGGTGTCATGTTGACTAAATTAGAGGGGACAAATATGGGCATTTCAGCATAAAAAAATAACTTCCTGTATTCAGGGGCGGGGCTTAGGTGATGTCAGCTGTCCACATTGTCATTGTTTAAAGATATGGTCAATGATCACACAGACAAAGTTCGAAAAAGATCTGATCATGCACATGGGAGTTATTAAGTCAAGTAAAGTAATGGCGAAAGGTCAAAGTTTGAGGCTTAGCCACGCCCACACCTTTCAACTTTTGAAAAATCCGACGGTTGAATTTTTTCCCCTATGTCTTAAGAGTAAATAGCAGAAGTTTGAAGGCGATTGGTGAAAAGGGCAACGGAGCATCACTCTCCAAACAACGTGTGCCAAAACAACTAAATAGCGTACTTGGACCAAAATGGCCGACTTCCTGTGCGACTTTGCACTTGGCTCCAAGAGACTTTTTTGTAGGTCCGGAGACACCACATTAGTGTACCAAATTTCGTAATCCTCAGTCAAAGCATGGCTAGGGGCTGACAGTTTTAATGGTCCTAGGGGGCGCCATTTCCAAAAATAGGCCACGCCCACAAATTTTAGCTCTCCATTTCTATTGCAGGTCAGACTAGGATCACTCACAACAAATTTCGAGGATATATCTCGATAACTGAAGAAATGAGAGGCAAACGTATTTCCATGGCGTGATGGCGATTTTCGCCATGCTCCCAAAGCCCCGCCTTTTTTCGAAACCTGCCAGTACTGGAGACCAAGTAACCTCAAGTTGTCTGCTGCTATTTGCCAGAGAATCCTGCTGATTGGGTAAAAGGAGTCCAATAGGGAGCTGTGAAAAAAAGAGTGGCATGGCAAAAGGTCAAAGTTTGAGGCTTAGCCACGCCCACACCTTTCAACTTTTGAAAAATCCGACGGTTGAATTTTTTCCCCTATGTCTTAAGAGTATATAGCAGAAGTTTGAAGGAGATTGGTGAAAAGGGCGACGGAGCATCACTCTCCAAACAACGTGTACGAAAACCACTAAATCGCGTACTTGGACCAAAATGGCCGACTTCCTGTGCGACTTTGCGCCTTGCTCCAAGAGACTTTTTTGTAGGTCCTGAGCCACCACATTAGTGTACCAAATTTCGTAATCCTCAGTGAAAGCATGGCTTGGGGCTATTAGTTTAAATGGTCCTAGGGGGCGCTATTTCTGAAATTCAGCCACGCCCACATTATTCAGCCGTCTATGTCTCTTGGGGGTCAGACTAGGATCACTCACCAGAAGTTCCGTAGCGATATCATGATAACTGAAGAAATGAGAGTCAAACGTATTTCCATGGCGTGGTGGCGATTTTCGCCATGCTCCCAATGCCCCGCTTTTTTTTGAAACCTGCCAGCACTGGAGACCAAGTGACCTCAAGTCCTCTACTGCTATTTGCCAGAGATTCCTGCTGATTAGGTAAAAGGAGTCTAGTAGGGAGCTGAGAAAAAAAGAGTGGTGTGGCGACAGGTCAAAGTTTAAGGCTTAGCCACGCCCACACCTTTCAACTTTTGAAAAATCCGACGGTTGAATTTTTTCCCCTACATCTTAAGAGCATATAGCAGAAGGTTGAAGGCGATTGGTGAAAAGGGCGACGGAGCATCACTCTCCAAAAAACGTGTGCGAAAACCACTAAATTGCGTACTTGGACCAAAATGGCCGACTTCCTGTGCGAATTTGCACTTGGGTCCAAGAGACTTTTTTGTAGGTCCTGAGACACCACCTTAGTGTACCAAATTTCGTAATCCTCAGTCAAAGCATGGCTTGGGGCTGACAGTTTTAATGGTCCTAGGGGGCGCTATTTCAGAAAATAGGCCACGCCCACCGGATGTTCACATCAGATCATTTGGGAGACCGGACTAGAATCACTCACAAGAAGTTTCGTGACGATATCTTTAGAAATGACGAAATGGGAGGCAAACGTATGGCCACGGCGGTATGCCTGACTTCGCTGCACCGCCACAGCCCCGCCCTCTGGCGAAAACTCCTATAAAGTGACGCCAAGCAACCCCCACTTGTCTTTAGTTACCAGCTACAAATTTGTGGTGATTAAGTGTAATGGGGCAATTTGGGACCTGTCAAAGTAAAACTTGACCTTTTTGGTCCTGAGGGGGCGGGGCTTGTGTGATGTCATCATCCGACACTTCAGTTTACTTTGTGGGGAGATGACAAATGACCTCAGAAAGTTTGGTATCTCTATTCCATTCAGTTACGAAGTTATAGCAATTTAAATTTTTTTGGTGAGTAGTCAAACTTCAAGGCCTGGCCCCGCCCCTTCAACATATACGAAAACTCAGAATCCTTGTCTCATTTTGTTCGCCCGTCCCTTCTGAACAATTTTACACAATTTATGAGACAATCGTGCGAAAAATGATCGAGCAATCCAATCAGAAACAGACCCTAAAAACGGCAAAAACGGCCAAAAATCACCATTTCAACTCAAAATGGCCGACTTCCTGTTTGATATTGACCATGCTTGCAGGAGACTTTTCTGTGCGGACTGATGAGTACTACAAGTGTACTAAATTTCATAACTGTACGATAAACTAAGCTTTATGGAGAGGTTTTTTTTTCACCTTGTAGGGGGCGCTGTTCAGCCATTTTCTTTGCGATTTTTTTGGGACCTTTAAAATATCAAATTTTTCACCAGGCCTGACAACTTTGCAAAATATTGTGAGTTTTGGGGTATGTTAAGGTCCCCAAAAAGCCGTTCAAAGCGGGCTAAGAATAATAAAAAATTAAAGCTGCAAGCAGCGTCGTTCGGCCCTCGCAGCTCCGCGCCGCTCCGGCCTGGCCGGCAGCCCAGGGCACCAGGGCACGTCTGGCAGAACAGAAACATCAACTACCCCGACACCAGAAACCGCAAATGGCCTCCTAGTGCGCACCTCACCCTGACTCAGCATCCCCTCTGAGCTCACCATTAAATTGAATTGTAAGGTTACGGCGTTACGCCAGGATTCGCCCTGGCATCAAAGCCCCTCCCTTTCTGGAAAGCTATCAGATCTGAATGGTCATTACAGCATTATGAAGACAGTGCATGACCTTAGTGTCATGTTCACTAAATTAGAGGGGACAAATATGGGCTTTTCACCTTAAAATAATAGACTTCCTGTTATCAGGGGGCGGGGCTTAGGTGATGTCAGCTGTCCACATTGTCATTGTCTTCAGATGTGGTCAGTGATCACACAGACAAAGTTTGATATAGATCTGATCATGCACTTTGGAGTTATTAAGTCAAGTAATGTAATGGCGACAGGTTAAAGTTTGAGGCTTAGCCACGCCCACACCTTTCAACTTTTAAAAAATCCGACAGTTGAATTTTTTCCTCTATGTCTTAAGAGTATATAGCAGAAGTTTGAAGGAGATTGGTGAAAAGGGCGACGGAGCATCACTCTCCAAACAACGTGTGCGAAAACAACTAAATCGCGCACTTGGACCAAAATGGCCGACTTTCTGTGCGACTTTGCACTTGGCTCCAAGGGACTTTTTTGTAGGTCCTGAGACACCACATTAGTGTACCAAATTTCGTAATCCTCAGTCAAAGCATGGCTTAGGGCTGACAGTTTTAATGGTCCTAGGGGGCGCTAATTCAGAAAATAGGCCACGCCCACAAACTTAAGCTGACCATTTCTATTGGGGGTCAGACTAGGATCACTCACAACAAATTTCGAGGTGATATCACGATAAATGAAGAAATGAGAGGCAAATGTATTTCCATGGCGTGATGGCGAATTTCGCCATGCTCCCAAAGCCCCGCCTTTTTTCAAAACCTTCCAGTACTGGAGACCAAGTGACCTCAACTTGTCTGCTGCTATTTACCAGAGATTCCAGGTGATTGGGTAAAAGGAGTCCAATAGGGAGCTGTGAAAAAAAGAGTGGCGTGGCGAAAGGTCAAAGTTTGAGGCTTAGCCACGCCCACACCTTTATACTTATTTAAAATCCGACGGTTGAATTTTTTCCTCTATGTCTTAAGAGGATATAGCAGAAGTTTGAAGGTGATTGGTGAAAAGGGCGATGGAGCATCACTCTCCAAACAATGTGTGTGAAAACCACTAAATCGCGCACTTGGACCAAAATGGCCGACTTCCTGTGCAACTTTGCACTTGGCTCCAAGAGACTTTTTTGTAGGTCCTGAGACACCACATTAGTGTACCAAATTTCGTAATCCTCAGTCAAAGCATGGCTTGGGGCTGACAGTTTTAATGGTCCTAGGGGGCGCTAATACAGAAAATAGGCCACGCCCACAAACTTAAGCTGACCTTTTCTATTGGGGGTCAGACTAGGATCACTCACAACAATGGTCGAGGTGATATCACGATAAATGAAGAAATGAGAGGCAAACGTATTTCCATGGCGTGATGGCGAATTTCGCCATGCTCCCAAAGCCCCGCCTTTTTTCAAAACCTTCCAGTACTGGAGACCAAGTGACCTCAACTTGCCTGCTGCTATTTACCAGAGATTCCTGGTGATTGGGTAAAAGGAGTCCAATAGGGAGCTGTGAAAAAAAGAGTGGCGTGGCGAAAGGTCAAAGTTTGAGGCTTAGCCACGCCCACACCTTTATACTTATTTAAAATCCGACGGTTGAATTTTTTCCTCTATGTCTTAAGACTATATAGCAGAAGTTTGAAAGTGATTGGTGAAAAGGGCGACGGAGTATCACTCTCCAAACAACGTGTGTGAAAACCACTAAATCGTGCACTTGGACCAAAATGGCCGACTACCTGTGCGACTTTGCACTTGGCTCCAAGAGACTTTTTTGTAGGTCCTGAGACACCACATTAGTGTACCAAATTTCGTAATCCTCAGTCAAAGCATGGCTTGGGGCTGACAGTTTTAATGGTCCTAGGGGGCGCTATTTCAGAAAATAGGCCACGCCCACCAGATGTTCACATCAGATCTTTTGGGGGGTCGGACTAGGATCACTCACAAGAAGTTTCGTGACGATATCTTTGGAAATGACGAAATGGGAGGCAAACGTAAGGCCACGGCGGTACGCCTGAATTCGCCGCGCCGCCACAGCCCCGCCCTCTGCCGAAAACTCCCATAAAGTGACGCCAAGCAACCCCCACTTGTCTTGAGTTACCAGCTACAAATTTGTGGTGATTAAGTGAAATGGGGCAATTTGGGACCTTTCACAGTAAAACTTGATCTTTTTGGTCCTGAGGGGGCGGGGCTTGTGTGATGTCATCATCCGACCATTCAATTTACTTTGTGGGTGGATGACGAATGACCCCAGAAAGTTTGGTAACTCTATTCTATTCAGTTATGAAGTTATAGCAATTTAAATATTTTTGGCGAGTAGTCAAACTTCGAGGCCTGGCCCCGCCCCTTCAACATATACGAAAACTCAGAATTCTCATCTCATTTTGTTCGCCCATCCCTTCTTAGCAAGTTTACACAATTTTTGAGACGATCGTGCGAAAAATGATCGAGCAATCCAATCAGAAACGGACCCTAAAAACGGCAAAAACGGCAAAAAATCGCCATTTCAACCCAAAATGGCCGACTTCCTGTTTGATATTGACCATGCTTGCAAGAGACTTTTCTGTGCGGACTATTGAATACTACAAGTGTACCAAATTTCATAACTGTACGATAAACTAAGCTTTATGGAGAGGGTTTTTTTTCACTTTCTAGGGGGCGCTGTTCAGTCATTTTCTGTGCGATTTTTTTGGGACCTTTAAAATATCAAATTTTTCACCAGGCCTGACAAGTTTGCCAAATATTGTGAGTTTTGGGGTATGCTAAGGTCCCCAAAAAGCCGTTCAAAGCGGGCTAAGAATAATAAATAATAAACAGAGCAAAAACAAGAGGCCTTCGCAGCGCTTTCGCTGCTCGGGCCTAATGAAAGAAAGAATAATTAAAGCTGCAAGCAGCGTCGTTCGGCCCTCGCAGCTCCGCGCCGTTCCGGCCTGGCCGGCAGCCCGGGGCACCAGGGCACGTCCGCGGAACAGAAACGTCCACCACCCCGACACCAGAAACCCAAAACGGTCACCTTGTCCACACCTCACCCTGACTCAGCATCCCCTCTGAGCGCACCATTATATTGCACACCTCATCACTAGGGCATACTATTTTCTTTACCACACTGGTGTTGTGATGACACAGACCAACTGTAAAGCTTTTCTGACCATGTTTTTTAAAGTTATCAAAAGATAAAGTTATCTAGGGGGCGCTGTGACCAACTACAGAAAAATCCCATTGAGGTCAGCTTTGGCTGACAACGACGGTTTTCTGTTATTTTGGCATCAAATGGATGTTGTGTGTGTTATCTAGAGCCAGTGAGCTGAAAGGGGCGGAGCTGCAGGGATCTGAACCAACAACCACATCAATGTGTTTTGTGCAGTCGCGTGATGTCACAAGCCAAATATAATGCCATTCTGACTTTGTCTTTAGAAGTTAATAAAGTTTGAACCTATCTAGGGGGCGCTGTGACCATTTACAACTAAATCCCATAGAGGTCATCTTTGGTCATCAAAGATGGTTTTCAGTTAATTTGGCATCAATCAAACGTTGCATGGGTCATCTAGAGACAAAAAGCTGTAAGTGGGTGGAGTTAAAGTGATTTGAACAAGTGAGCATCTACATGTGTTGATTGCAGGTGTGTGATGACTCTCACCAAGTTTGATATAGTCTGGAGCTTTTTTGCAGAAGTTACAAAGACTTTTTGAAACTAGGAGACACTGTCCCAAATTTAGGAAATATTCCATGAAGAAGTTTGTAGGTTGATGAAAGTCATTTTTGTGCAGTTTGGTGTGAATTGCATCATGCATGTGTTATTCAGGGCTTAATATCTGCAAGGGGGCGGAGCTAAAGCAATATGAACCAATTACCACAGGATTGTGTTGGGTGCCTTTGTGTGATGACACATAGCAAGTTTGGTGCAGTTAAAACCTCGTCTGGAGGAGTTATTACAGTTTTAAAGGTATGTAGGGGGCACTGTGGTGATACCATACAACGTTCACCAACCGTTTGTGACTCGTTGGCTAAAGAGCATGATTGTTCATTGCCATGTTCAGTCTCGGGCAGATCGGAGGCTGTTTGTGGAAGTTGCAGTCAAACGTAAGGTCACGGCGTCACGCTAGAATTCGCCATGGCATCAAATCCCCTCCCTATCTGGAAAGCTCTCAGATCTGAATGGTCATTACAGCATCATGAAGAAAGTGTCATGTTGACTAAATTAGAGGGGACAAATATGGGCATTTCAGCATAAAACAATAGACTTCCTGTATTCAGGGGGCGGGTCTTAGGTGATGTCAGCTGTCCACATTGTCATTGTCTTGAGATGTGGTCAGTGATCACACAGACAAAGTTTGATATAGATCTGATAATGCACATGGGAGTTATTAAGTCAAGTAATGTAATGGCGAAAGGTCAAAGTTTGAGGCTTAGCCACGCCCACATCTTTAACCTTATTTAAAATCCGACGGTTGAATTTTTTCCCCTTTGTCTTAAGAGTGTATAGCAGAAGTTTGAAGGTGATTGGTGAAAAGGGCGATGGAGCATCACTCTCCAAACAACGTGTGCGAAAACCACTAAATCGAGTACTTGGACCAAAATGGCCGACTTCCTGTGCGACTTTGCACTTGGCTCCAGGAGACTTTTTTGTAGATCCTGAGACACCACATTAGTGTACCAAATTTCGTAATCCTCAGTAAAAGCATGGCTTGGGGCTGACAGTTTTAATGGTCCTAGGGGGCGCTATTTCAGAAAGTAGGCCACGCCCACAAACTTAAGCTGACTATTTCTATTGGGGGTGAGACTAGGATCACTCACAACAAATTGCGACGTGGTATCACGATAAATGAAGAAATGAGAGGCAAACGTATTTCCATGGCGTGATGGCGAATTTCGCCATGCTCCCAAAGCCCCGCCTTTTTTCAAAACCTTACAGTACTGGAGACCAAGTGACCTCAACTTGTCTGCTGCTATTTACCAGAGATTCCTGGTGATTGGGTAAAAGGAGTCCAATAGGGAGCTGTGAAAAAAAGAGTGGCGTGGTGAAAGGTCAAAGTTTGAGGCTTAGCCACGCCCACACCTTTATACTTATTTAAAATCCGATGGTTGAATTTTTTCCGCTATGTCTTAAGAGTATATAGCAGAAGTGTGAAGGCGATTGGTGAAAAGGGCGACGGAGCATCACTCTCCAAACAACGTGTGCGAAAACCACCAAATCGCGCACTTGGACCAAAATGGCCGACTTCCTGTGCGACATTGCACTTGGCTCCAAGAGACTTTTTTGTAGGTCCTGAGACACCACATTAGTGTACCAAATTTTGTACTCGTCAGTCAAAGCATGGCTTGGGGCTGGCAGTTTTAATGGTCCTAGAGGGCGCTATTTCAGAAAATAGGCCACGCCCACCGGATGTTCACATCACATTTTTGGGGGGGCCGGACTAGGATCACTCCCAAGACGTTTCGTGGCGATATCTCTAGAAATGACGAAATGGGAGGCAAACGTAAGGCCACGTCGGTACGCCTGACTTCGCCGCGCCGCCACAGCCCCGCCTTCTGCAGAAAACTCCCATAAAGTGACGCCAAGCAACCCCAACTTGTCTTCAGTTACCTGCTACAAATTTGGGGTGATTATTTGAAAGGGCGAATTTTGGGAAATTTCCTAGTAAAACTTGACCTTTTAAGTCCTGAGGGGGCGGGGCTTATGTGACATCATCAATCGACCATTCATTTGTCTTCGGAGGGTGACGACAATTGTCCATAGAACATTTCTTTAACTGTAATTCTTTCATTTATGAATCTATAGCAATTTGAATTTTTTTGGCGAGTGCTCGAACTTTGAGGCCTGGTCCCGCCCCTTCAGTATTTACGAAAAGTCAATTTTATTGTCTCATTTTAATCGTCCATCGCTTCTGTTCGATCGCACACTATTTTTGAGACGATCGTGCGAAAAATGACCAAACTGTTCAACCAAATATAGACCCTAGAAATGGCCAAAATGGGGTCAAAATGGCCACTTTAGTCCAAAATGGCCGACTTCCTGTTTGATATTGACCATGGGTGCAAGAGGCTTTTCTCTGCGTATTGTTGAGTTCTACAAGTGTACCAATTTTCATCACTCTACTATGAAAAAAGGTCAAAGCGGAGGGGTATTTTTAAATTTCCAGGGGGCGCTGTTGAAACAATTTTTTACCAACTTTCACATTGCCAGTGAAATACGTAAATTTCACGCACTTTCTATATTGGGCCAGAATTTGGTGAGTTTTGGGATATGCTAAGACCCCCTAAAGGCCATCCAAAGACGCGGAAGAAAAAAAAAGAAAGAAAAAAAAAAAGAAAAAAAATTAAAGCTGCAAGCAGCGTCGTTCGGCCCTCGCAGCGAAGCTGCTCGCCCTCCTTCCGCACCCCCTCCGCTCCATCCCCGACGCTCTCCAAACCCAGCTCCGCGCTTGTCCATCCTGGACGGCAGCCGGGGGCACCAGGGCACGTCTGGCAGAACAGAAAGTCAACCACCCCGACACCAGAAACCGTGAACGGCCTCCTCGTCCACACCTCACCCTGATTCAGCATCCCCTCTGAGCCCAGCATTACACGTTTCACCACTAGGAGATACTCTATCTTTACCACACTGGTGATGTGATGTTCAGTCTCTGGCAAATCGGAGGCTGTTTGTGGAAGTTACAGTCAAACGTAAGGTCACAGCGTCACGCCAGAAATCGCCATGGCATCAAAGCTCCTCCCTTTCTGAAAAGCTATCAGATCTGAATAGTCATTACAACATCATGAAGACAGTGCATGACCTTAGTGTCATGTTGACTAAATTAGAGGGGACAAATATGGGCATTTCACCATAAAACAGAAGACTTCCTGTAGTCAGGGGGCGGGGCTTAGGTGATGCCAGGTGTCCACATTGTCACTGTCTTCAGATGTGGTCAGTGATCACACGGACAAAGTTTGAAATTGATCTGATCATGCACAAGGGAGTTATTGAGTCAAGTAACGTAATGGCGACTGGTCAAAGTTTGAGGCTTAGCCACGCCCACACCTTTATACTTATTTAAAATCCGACGGTTGAATCTTTTCCTCTATGTCTTAAGAGTATATAGCAAGAGTTTGAAGGTGATCGGTGGAAAGGGCGACGAGACATCATTCTCCTAATAACGTGTGCGAAAACCACTAAATCGAGTACTTGGACCAAAATGGCCGACCTCCTGTGCGACATTGCGCTTGGCTCCAAGAGACTTTTTTGTAGGTCCTGAGACACTACATTAGTGTGCCAAATTTCGTGATCCTCAGTCAAAGCACGGCTTGGGGCTGACAGTTTTAATGGTCCTAGGGGGCGCTATTTCAGAAAATAGGCCACGCCCACAAACTTCAGCTGTCCAATTCTATTAGGGGTCAGAGTAGGATCACTCATCAGAAATTGTGTGGCGATGTCACAATGATTGAAGAAATGAGAGACAAACGTATTTCCATGGCGTGATGGCGAATTTCGCCATGCTCCCAAAGCCCCGCCTTTATTCGAAAGCTGCCAGTACTATAGACCAAGTGACCTCAACTTGTCTGCTGCTATTTGCCAGTGATTGCTGGTGATTGGTTAAAAGGAGTCCAATAGGGAGCTGTGAAAAAAAGAGTGGCGTGGCGACAGGTCAAAGTTTGAGGCTTAGCCACGCCCACACCTTTATACTTATTTAAAATCCGTAGGTTGATTTTTTTCCCCTTTGTCTTAAGAGTCTATAGCAGAAGTTTGAAGGTGATTGGTGAAAAGGGCAATGGTGTAACACTCTCCAAACAACGTGTGCGAAAACCACTAAATCGACTACTTGGACCAAAATGGCCGACTTCCTGTGCGACTTTGCACTTGGCTCCAAGAGACTTTTTTGTAGGACCGGAGACACCACATTAGTGTACCAGATTTCGTACTCCTCAGTCAAAGCATGGCTAGGGGCTGACAGTTTTAATGGTCCTAGAGGGCGCCATTTCAGAAAATAGGCCACGCCCACAAACTACAGCTGTCCAAATCTATTGGGGGTCAGACTAGGATCACTCACCAGACATTTTGTGGTGATGGCACGATAATTGAAGAAATGAGAGGCAAACGTATTGCCATGGCGTGATGGTGAATTTTGCCATGCTCCCAAAGCCCCGCCTTTTTTCAAAACCTGCCAGTACTGGAGACTAAGTGACCTCAACTTGTCAGCTGCTATTCGCCAGAGATTGCTGGCGATTGGGTAAAAGGAGTCCAATAGGTAGCTGTGAAAAAAAGAGTGGCGTGGTGACAGGTCAAAGTTTGAGGCTTAGCCACGCCCACACCTTTATACTTATTTAAAATCCGACGGTTGAATTTTTTCCTTTATGTCTTAAGAGTCTATAGCAGAAGTTTGAAGGCGATTGGTGAAAAGGGCGATGGAGCATCACTCTCCAAACAACGTGTGCGAAAACCACTAAATCGAGTACTTGGACCAAAATGGCCGACTTCCTGTGCGACTTTGCACTTGGCTCCAAGAGACTTTTTTGTAGGTCCTGAGACACCACATTAGTGTGCCAAATTTCATAATCCTCAGTCAAAGCATGACTTGGGGCTGACAGTTTTAATGGTCCTAGGGGGCGCTATTTCAGAAAATAGGCCACGCCCACCGGATGTTCACATCACATTTTGTGGGGGGCTGAACTAGGATCACTCCCAAGAGGTTTTGTGGCGATATCTCTAGAAATGACGAAATGGGAGGCAAACGTAAGGCCTAAGCGGTACGCCTGACTTCGCCGCGCCGCCACAGCCCCGCCTTCTGGAGAAAACTCCCATAAAGTGACGCCAAGCAACCCCAACTTGTCTTCAGTTACCCGCTACAAATTTGGGGTGGTTATTGGAAAGGGCGAATTTTGGAAAATTTCCCAGTAAATCTTGACCTTTTAAGTCCTGAGGGGGCGGGGCTTATGTGACATCATCAATCGACCATTCATTTGTCTTCGGAGGTCGACGATGATTGTCCTTAGAACATTTCTTTAACTGTAATTCTTTCATTTATGAATCTATAGCAATTTGAATTTTTTTGGCGAGTGCTCGAACTTTGAGGCCTGGTCCCGCCCCTTCAGTATTTACGAAAAGTCAATTTTATTGTCTCATTTTAATCGTCCATCGCTTCTGTTCGATCGCACACTATTTTTGAGACGATCGTGCGAAAAATGACCAAACTGTTAAACCAAATATAGACCCTAGAAATGGCCAAAACGGGGTCAAAATGGCCACTTTAGTCCAAAATGGCCGACTTCCTGTTTGATATTGACCATGGGTGCAAGAGGCTTTTCTGTGCGTATTGTTGAGTTCTACAAGTGTACCAAATTTCATCACTCTACTATGAAAAAAGGTCAAAGCGGAGGGGTATTTTTAATTTTCCAGGGGGCGCTGTTGAAACATTTTTTTACCAACTTTCACGTTGCCAGTGAAATACGTAAATTTCACGCACTTTCTATATTGGGCCAGAATTTGGTGACTTTTTGGATATGCTAAGACCCCCTAAAGGCCATCCAAAGACGCGGAAGAAAAAAAAAGAAAGAAAAAAAAAAAAAATAAACGGAGCAGATACAATAGGCCTTCGCAGCTTCACTGCTCGGGCCTAATAATAAACGGAGCAGATACAATAGGCCTTCGCAGCTTCACTGCTCGGGCCTAATAATAATAATAAACGGAGCAGATACAATAGGCCTTCGCAGCTTCACTGCTCGGGCCTAATTAAAGCTGCAAGCAGCGTCGTTCGGCCCTCGCAGCGAAGCTGCTCGCCCTCCGTCCGCACCCCCTCCGCTCCATCCCCGACGCTCTCCAAACCCAGCTCCCCGCCGCTCCGTCCTGGCCGGCAGCCCGGGGCACCAGGGCATGTCCACGGACTGAAACGTCCACCACCCCAACACCAAGAACAACTAACGATCACCTCGTCCACACCTCACCCTGACTCAGCATCCCCTCTGAGCCTACCAGTATATTACATGTCTCACCACTAGGGCATACTCTGTCTTTACCACACTGTTGGTGTGATGACACAGACCAACTTTAATGCTTTTCTGCCCATGTTTATTAAAGTTATCGAAAGTTAAAGTTATCTAGGGGGCGCTGCGATCAACTACAGAAAAATCCCATTGAGGTCAGCTTTGGTTGACAAAGACAGTTTTCTTTTATTTTGGCATCAAACGGACGTTGTGTGTGTTATCTAGAGCCAGTGAGCTGAAAGGGGCGGATCTACAGAGATTTGAACCAACAACCATATCAATGTGTTTGGTGCAGTCACGTGATGTGACAAGCCAATTATAATGCTATTCTGACCTTGTCTTTAGAAGTTAATAAAGTTTGAACCCATCTAGGCGGCGCTGTGACCATTTACAACTAAATCCCATAGAGGTCATCTTTGGTCATTAAAGATGGTTTCCTGTTAATTTGGCATCAATCAAATGTTGCATGGGTCATCTAGAGACAAAAAGCTGTAAGTGGGCGGAGTTAAGGTGATTTGAACAAGTGAACTCATACATGTGTTGATTGCAGGTCCGTGATGACTCCCACCAAGTTTGATATAGTTTGGAGTTTTTTTTGCAGAAGTTACAAAGGTTTTTTGTATCTAGGGGGCGCTGTCCCAAATTTAGGAATTATTCCATGAAGAAGTCTGTAGGTTGATAACAGTCATTTGTGTGCAGTTTGGTGTGAATTGCATCATGCATGTGTTATTCAGGGCCTAATATCTGTCAGGGGGCGGAGCTAAAGCTATATCAACAAATTACCACAGGATTGTGTTGGGTGCCTTTGTGGGATGACACATAGCAAGTTTGGTGCAGTTACGACCTCGTCTGTAGGTATTATTACAGTTTTAATGGTGTGTAGGTGGCGCTGTGGTGACATTACACAACGTTCACCAACCTTTTGTGCCTCGTTGGCTAAAGGGCATGATTGTTCATTGCCATGTTCAGTCTCAGGCAAATTGGAGGCTGTTTGTGGAAGTTACAGTCAAACGTAAGGTCACGGCGTAATCCAGAATTCGCCATGGCATCAAAGCCCCTCCCTTTCTGAAAAGTTATCAGATCTGAATGGTCATTACAACATCATGAAGAAAGTGCATGATCTTAGTGACATGTTGACTAAATTAGAGGGGACAAATATGGGCATTTCACCATAAAACAATAGACTTCCTGTAGTCAGGGGGCGGGGCTTAGGTGATGTCAGCTGTCCACATTGTCATTGTCTTGAGATATGGTCAATGATCACACTGACACAGTTTGATATAGATCTGATCAAGCACATGGGAGTTGTTAAGTCAAGTAATGTAATGGCGAAAGGTCAAAGTTTGAGGCTTAGCCACGCCCACACCTTTATACTTATTTAAAATCCGACGGTTGAATTTTTTCCCCTTTGTCTTAAGAGTATATAGCAGAAGTCTGAAGGCGATTGATGAAAAGGGCGATGGTGCAACACTCTCCAAACAACGTGTGCGAAAACAATGAAATCGAGTACTTGAACCAAAATGGCCGACTTCCTGCGCGACTTTGCACTTGGCTCCAAGAGACTTTTTTGTAGGTCCTGGGACCCCACATTAGTGTACCAAATTTCGTACTCCTCAGTCAAAGCATGGCTAGGGGCTGACAGTTTTAATGGTCCTAGGGGGCGCTATTTCAGAAAATAGGCCACGCCCACCTGATTTTCACATCAGATTTTTTGGGGGGCCGGACTAGAATCACTCACAAGAAGTGTCGTGGTGATATCTTTAGAAATGACAAAATGGGAGGCAAACGTAAGGCCACGGCGGTACGCCTGACTTCGCCGCGCCGCCACAGCCCCACCTTCTGCAGAAAACTCCCATAAAGTGACGCCAAGCAACCCCAACTTGTCTTCAGTTACCTGTTACAAATTTCGGGTGATTATTTGAAAGGGCGAATTTTGGAAAATTTCCCAGTAAAACTTGACCTTTTAAGTCCTGAGGGGGCGGGGCTTATGTGACATCATCAATCGACCATTCATTTGTCTTCGGAGCGCGATGACGATTGTCCATAGAACATTTCTTTAACTGTGATTCTTTCATTTATGACATTATAGCAATTTGAATTTTTTTGGCGATTGCTCGAACTTTGAGGCCTGGCCCCGCCCCTTCATTATTTACGAAAAGTCAATTTTATTTTCTCATTTGAATCATCCATCGCTTCTGTTCGATGGCACACCATTTTTGAGATGATCGTGCGAAAAATGACCAAACTGTTCAACCAAATATAGACCGTAGAAATGGCCAAAATGGCTAAAATTCGCCATTTCAACCCAAAATGGCCGACTTCCTGTTTGATATTGACCATGGTTGCAAGAGACTTTTCTGTGCGGACTGTTGAGTACTACAACTGTACCAAATTTCATAATTGTACGATAAACTAAGCTTTATGGAGAGGTGTATTTTTCACTTTCTAGGGGGCGCTGTTCAGCCATTTTTTTATGAACTTTCACATCGCCAGTGAAATACGTAAATTTCACGCACTTTCTATATTGGGCCAGAATTTG
Source organism: Nothobranchius furzeri (assembly GCF_043380555.1). Lineage (NCBI taxonomy): Eukaryota > Metazoa > Chordata > Actinopteri > Cyprinodontiformes > Nothobranchiidae > Nothobranchius > Nothobranchius furzeri. The sequence continues at coordinate 20,529,222 of NC_091744.1, read as the reverse complement.
GTGACTTTTTGGATATGCTAAGACCCCCTAAAGGCCAGTCAAAGACGCGGAAGAAAAAAGAAAGAAAGAAAGAAAGCGTAATAATAATTAAAGCTGCAAGCAGCGTCGTTCGGCCCTCGCAGCGAAGCTGCTCGCCCTCCTTCCGCACCCCCTCCGCTCCATCCCCGACGCTTTCCAAACCCAGCTCCGCGCCGCTCCGTCCTGGCCGGCAGCCGTGGGCACCAGGGCACGTCTGGCAGAACAGAAAGTCAACCACCCCGACACCAGAAACCTTGAACGGCCTCCTCGTCCACACCTCACCCTGACTCAGCATGCCCTCTGAGCCCAGCATTACACGTCTCACCACTAGGAGATACTCTATCTTTACCACACTGGTGATGTGATGTTCAGTCTCGGGCAAATCGGAGGCTGTTTGTGGAAGTTACAGTCAAACGTAAGGTCACAGCGTCACGCCAGAAATCGCCATGGCATCAAAGCCCCTCCCTTTCTGAAAAGCTATCAGATCTGAATGGTCATTACAACATCATGAAGACAGTGCATGACCTTAGTGTCATGTTCACTAATTTAGAGGGGACAAATATGGGCATTTCACCATAAAACAGTAGACTTCCTGTAGTCAGGGGGCGGGGCTTAGGTGATGTCAGCTGTCCACATAGTCACTGTCTTCAGATGTGGTCAGTGATCACACAGACAATGTTTGAAATTGATCTGATCATGCACATGGGAGTTATTAAGTCAAGTAACGTAATGGCGACTGGTCAAAGTTTGAGGCTTAGCCACGCCCACACATTTATACTTACTTAAAATCCGACGGTTGAATTTTTTCCTCTATGTCTTAAGAGTATATAGCAGGAGTTTGAAGGTGATCGGTGGAAAGGACAACGAGACATCATTCTCCTAATAACGTGTGCGAAAACCACTAAATCGAGTACTTGGACCAAAATGGCCGACCTCCTGTGCGACATTGTGCTTGGCTCCAAGAGACTTTTTTGTAGGTCCTGAGACACTACATTAGTGTGCCAAACTTTGTGATCCTCAGTCAAAGCATTGCTTGGGGCTCATAGTTTTAATGGTCCTAGGGGGAGCTATTTCAGAAAATAGGCCACGCCCACAAACTTCAGCTGTCCAATTCTATTAGGGGTCAGAGTAAGATCACTCATCAGAAATTGTGAGGCGATGTCACAATGATTGAAGAAATGAGAGACAAATGTATTTCCATGGCGTGATGGCGAATTTCGCCATGCTCCCAAAGCCCCGCCTTTATTCGAAACCTTCCAGTACTATAGACCAAGTGACCTCAACTTGTCTGCTGCTATTTGCCAGTGATTGCTGGTGATTGGTTAAAAGGAGTCCAATAGGGAGCTGTGAAAAAAAGAGTGGCGTGGCGACAGGTCAAAGTTTGAGGCTTAGCCACGCCCACACCTTTATACTTATTTAAAATCCGACGGTTGAATTTTTTCATCTATGTCTTAAGAGTGTATAGCAGATGTTTGAAGGTGATTGTTGAAAAGGGTGATGGAGAATACTTCTCCAAACAACGTGTGCGAAAACCACTAAATGGAGTACTTGGACCAAAATGGCCGACTTCCTGTGCGACTTTGCACTTGGCTCCAAGAGACTTTTTTGTAGGTCCTGAGACACCACATTAGTGCACCAAATTTCGTACTCCTCAGTCAAAGCATGGCTTGGGGCTGACAGTTTTAATGGTCCTAGGGGGCGCTATTTCAGAAAATAGGCCACGCCCACCGGATGTTCACATCACATTTTTGGGGGGGCCGGACTAGGATCACCCCCAAGAAGTTTCGTGGCGATATCTCTAGAAATGATGAAATGGGAGGCAAACGTATGGCCACGTCGGTACGCCTGACTTCGCCGCGCCGCCACAGCCCCGCCTTCTGCAGAAAACTCCCATAAAGTGACGCCAAGCAAACCCAACTTGTCTTCAGTTACTTGCTACAAATTTGGGGTGATTATTAAAAAGGGCGAATTTTGAAAAATTTCCCAGTAAAACTTGACCTTTTAAGTCCTGAGGGGGCGGGGCTTATGTGACATCATCAATCAACCATTCATTTTTCTTCAGGGGGCGATGTCGATTGTCCATAGATTGTTACTTTAACTGTAATTCTTTCATTTATGAAATTATAGCAATTTGAATTTTCTTGGCGAGTGCTCGAACTTTGAGGCCTGGCCCCGCCCCTCCAGTATTTACGAAAAGTCAATTTTAGTGTCTCATTTGAATCGTCCATCGCTTCTGTTCGATCGCACACTATTTTTGAGACGATCGTGCGACAAATGACCAAACTGTTCAACCAAATGTAGACCCTAGAAATGGCCAAAATGATTAAAAATCGCCATTTCAACCCAAAATGGCTGACTTCCTGTTTGATATTGACCAGGGTTGCAAGAGACTTTTCTGTGCGGACTGTTGAGTACTACAAGTATACCAAATTTCATCACTGTACGATAAACTAAGCTTTATGGAGAGGGGTATTTTTCACTTTCTAGGGGGCGCTGTTCAGCCACTTTTTTACGAACTTTCACATCGCCAGTGAAATACGTAAATTTCACGCACTTTCTATATTGAGCCAGAATTTGGTGACTTTTTGGATATGCTAAGACCCCCTAAAGGCCATTCAAAGACGCGGAAGAAAAAAGAAAGAAAGCGTAATTAAAGCTGCAAGCAGCGTCGTTCGGCCCTCGCAGCTCCGCGCCGCTCCGGCCTGGCCGGCAGCCCGGGGCACCAGGGCATGTCTGGCAGAACAGAAACGTCAATCATCCCGTCACCGGAAACAGCAAATGGCCTCCTAGTCCGCACCTCACCCTGACTAAGCATCCCCTCTGAGCTCACCATTAAATTGAATTGTAAGGTTACGGCATACGCAAGAATTCGCCATGGCATCAAAGCCCCTCCCTTTCTGGAAAGCTATCAGATTTGAATGGCCATTACAGCATCATGAAGACAGTGCATGACCTAGGTGTCATGTTGACTAAATTAGAGGGGACAAATATGGGCATTTCAGCATAAAATAATAACTTCCTTTAGTCAGGGGGCGGGGCTTAGATGATGTCAGCTGTCCACATTGTCATTGTTTACAGATATGGTCAATGATCACACAGACAAAGTTCGAAAAAGATCTGATCATGCACATGGGAGTTATTAAGTCAAGTAATGGCGAAAGGTCAAAGTTTGAGGCTTAGCCACGCCCACACCTTTCAACTTTTGAAAAATCCGACTGTTGAATTTTTTCCCCTATGCCTTAAGAGTATATAGCAGAAGTTTGAAGGCGATTGGTGAAAAGGGCGACGGAGCATCACTCTCCAAACAACGTGTGCGAAAACCACTAAATCGCGTACTTGGACCAAAATGGCCGACTTCCTGTGCAATTTTGTGCTTGGCTCCAAGAGACTTTTTTGTAGGTCCTGGGACACCACATTAGTGTACCAAATTTCGTAATCCTCAGTGAAAGCATGGCTTGGGGCTATTAGTTTAAATGGTCCTAGGGGGCGCTATTTCAGAAATTAGGCCACGCCCACATATTTCAGCTGTCTATGTCTCTTTGGGGTCAGACTAGGATCACTCACCAGAAGTTTCGTAACGATATCACGATAAATGAAGAAATGAGAGGCAAACGTATGTCCATGGCGTGATGGCGATTTTCGCCATGCTCCCAAAGCCCCGCCTTTTTTTGAAACCTTCCAGTACTGGATACCAAGTGACCTCAAGTTGTCTACTGCTATTTGCCAGAGACTCCTGCTGATTGGGTAAAAGGAGTCCAGTAGGGAGCTGTGAAAAAAAGAGTGGCGCGGCGACAGGTCAAAGTTTGAGGCTTAGCCACGCCCACACCTTTCAACTTTTGAAAAATCCGACGGTTGAATTTTTTCCCCTATGCCTTAAGAGTATATAGCAGAAGTTTGAAGGCGATTGGTGAAAAGGGCGACGGAGCATCACTCTCCAAACAACGTGTGCGAAAACCACTAAATCGCGTACTTGGACCAAAATGGCCGACTTCCTGTGCAATTTTGTGCTTGGCTCCAAGAGACTTTTTTGTAGGCCCTGGGACACCACATTAGTGTACCAAATTTCGTAATCCTCAGTCAAAGCATGGCTTGGGGCTATTAGTTTAAATGGTCCTAGGGGGCGCTATTTCAGAAATTAGGCCACGCCCACATATTTCAGCTGTCTATGTCTCTTTGGGGTCAGACTAGGATCACTCACCAGAAGTTTCGTAATGATATCACGATAAATGAAGAAATGAGAGGCAAACGTATTTCCATGGCGTGATGGCGATTTTCGCCATGCTCCCAAAGCCCTGCCTTTTTTTGAAACCTTCCAGTACTGGAGACCAAGTGACCTCAAGTTGTCTACTGCTATTTGCCAGAGACTCCTGCTGATTGGGTAAAAGGAGTCCAGTAGGGAGCTGTGAAAAAAAGAGTGGCGCGGCGACAGGTCAAAGTTTGAGGCTTAGCCACGCCCACACCTTTCAACTTTTGAAAAATCCGACGGTTGAATTTTTTCCTCTATGTCTTAAGAGCAGATGGCAGAAGTTTGAAGGAGATTGGTGAAAATGGCGACGGAGCATCACTCTCCAAACAACGTGTGCGAAAACCACTAAATTGCGTACTTGGACCAAAATGGCCGACTTCCTGTGCAACTTTGCACTTGGCTCCAAGAGACTTTTTTGTAGGTCCTGAGACACCACATTAGTGTACCAAATTTCGTACTCCTCAGTCAAAGCATGGCTTGGGGCTGACAGTTTTAATGGTCCTAGGGGGCGCTATTTCAGAAAATAGGCCACGCCCACCGGATGTTCACATCAGATCTTTTGAGGGGCCGGACTAGGATCACTCACAACAAGTTTCGTGACGATATCTTTAGAAATGACGAAATGGAAGGCAAACGTAAGGCCATGGCGGTACGCCTGATTTCGCCGCGCCGCCACAGCCCCACCTTCTGCCGAAAACTCCCATAAGGTGACGCCAAGCAACCTCCACTTGTCTTGAGTTAACAGCTACAAGTTTGTGGTGATTAAGTGAAATGGGGCAATTTGGGACCTTTCACAGTAAAACTTGACCTTTTTGGTCCTGAGGGGGCGGGGCTTGTGTGATGTCATCATCCGACCATTCAATTTACTTTGTGGCTGGATGACGAATGACCACAGAAAGTTTGGTAATTCTATTCCTTTCAGTTATGAAGTTATAGCAATTTAAAATTTTTTGGCGAGTAGTCAAACTTCGAGGCCTGGCCCCGCCCCTTCAACATGTACGAAAAGTCAGAATCTTTGTCTCATTTTGTTCGCCCATCCCTTCTGAGCAATTTTACACAATTTTTGAGACGATCGTGCAAAAAATGATCGAGCAATCCAATCAGAAACGGACCCTAAAAAGGGCCAAAACGGCAAAAAAACGCCATTTCAACCCAAAATGGCCGACTTCCTGTTTGATATTGACCATGCATGCAAGAGACTTTTCTGTGCGGACTGTTTAGTACTATAAATGTACCAAATTTCATAACTGTACGATAAACTAAGCTTTATGGAGAGGGGTTTTTTTCACTTTGTAGGGGGCGCTGTTCAGCCATTTTCTTTGCGATTTTTTTGTGACCTTTAAAATATCAAATTTTTCACCAGGCCTGACAAGTTTGCAAAATATTGTGAGTTTTGGGGTATGTTAAGGTCCCCAAAAAGCTGTTCAAAGGGGGCACGGAATAACAAAAAATAATCAGAGCAAAAACAAGAGGCCTTCGCAGCGCTTTCGCTGCTCGGGCCTAATAATTAAAGCTGCAAGCAGCGTCTTTCGGCCCTCGCAGTGAAGCTGCTCGCCCTCTGTCCGCCCCCCCTCCGCTCCATCCCAGACGCTCTCCAAACCCAGCTCCGCGCTTCTCCATCCTGGCCGGCAGCCGGGGGCACCAGGGCACGTCTGGCAGAACAGAAAGTCAACCACCCCGACACCAGAAACCGTGAACGGCCTCCTCGTCCACACCTCACCCTGACTCAGCATCCCCTCTGAGACCACCATTACACGTCTCACCACTAGGAGATACTCTATCTTTACCACACTGGTGATGTGATGTTCAGTTTCGGGCAAATCAAAGGCTGTTTGTGGAAGTTACAGTCAAACGTAAGGTCACAGCGTCACGCCAGAAATCGCCATGGCATCAAAGCAGCCTCCCTTTCTGAAAAGCTATCAGATCTGAATGGTCATTACAACATCATGAAGACAGTGCATGACCTTAGTGTCATGTTGACTAAATTAGAGGGGACAAATATGGGCATTTCACCATAAAACAGTAGACTTCCTGTAGTCAGGGGGCAGGGCTTAGGTGATGTCAGCTTTCCACATTGTCACTGTCTTCAGATGTGGTCAGTGATCACACAGACAAAGTTTGAAATTGATCTGATCATGCACATGGAAGTGATTAAGTCAAGTAACGTAATGGCGACTGGTCAAAGTTTGAGGCTTAGCCACGCCCACACCTTTATACTTATTTAAAATCCGACGGTTGAATTTTTCCCTCTATGTCTTAAGAGTATATAGCAGGAGTTTGAAGGTGATCGGTGCAAAGGATGACGAGACATCATTCTCCTAATTACGTGTGCGAAAACCACTAAATCGAGTACTTGGACCAAAATGGCCGACCTCCTGTGCGACATTGCGCTTGGCTCCAAGAGACTTTTTTGTAGGTCCTGAGACACTACATTAGTGTGCCAAATTTCGTGATCCTCACTCAGAGCATGGCTTGGGGCTGATAGTTTTAGTGGTCCTAGGGGGCGCTATTTCAGAAAATAGGCCACGCCCACAAACTTCAACTGTCCAGTTCTATTAGGGGTCAGAGTAAGATCACTCATCAGAAATTGTGTGGCGATGTAACAATGATTGAAGAAATGAGACACAAACGTATTTCCATGGCGTGATGGCGAATTTCGCCATGCTCCCAAAGCCCCGCCTTTTTTCTAAACCTGCCAGTACTATAGACCAAGTGACCTCAACTTGTCTGCTGCTATTTGCCAGTGATTGCTGGTGATTGGTTAAAAGGAGTCCAATAGGGAGCTGTGAAAATAAGAGTGTCATGGCAACAGGTCAAAGTTTGAGGCTTAGCCACGCCCACACCTTTATACTTATTTAAAATCCGACGGTTGAATTTTTTCATCTATGTCTTAAGAGTGTATAGCAGATGTTTGAAGGTGATTGGTGAAAAGGGTGATGGAGCATCCTTCTCCAAACAACGTGTGCGAACACCACTAAATCGAGTACTTGGACCAAAATGGCCGACTTCCTGTGCGACTTTGCACTTGGCACCAAGAGACTTTTTTGTAGGTCCTGAGACACTACATTGGTGTAGCAAATTTTGTACTCCTCAGTCAAAGCATGGCGTGGGGCTGACAGTTTTAATGGTCCTAGGGGGCGCTATTTCAGAAAATAGGCCACGCCCACCAGATGTTCACATCAGATTCTTTTTGGGGCTGGACTAGGATCACTCCCAAGAAGTATCGTGGCAATATCTCTAGAAATGACGAAATGGGAGACAAGCGTAAGGCCACGTCGGTACGCCTGACTTCGCCGCACCGCCACAGCCCCGCCTTCTAAAGAAAACTCCCATAAAGTGACGCCAAGCAACCCCAACTTTTCTTCAGTTACCTGCTACAAATTTGGGCTGATTATTTGAAAGGGCGAATTTTGGAAAATTTCCCAGTAAAACTTGACCTTTTAAGTCCTGAGGGGGCGGGGCTTGTGTGACATCATCAATCGACCATTCATTTGTCTTCGGGGGGCGAGGACGATTGTCCTTAGAAATTGTTTTAACTGTAATTCTTTCATTTGTGAAATTATAGCAATTTGAATTTTTTTGGCGAGTGCTCGAACTTTGAGGCCTGGCCCCGCCCCATCAGTATTTACAAAAAGTCAATTTTATTGTCTCATTTGAATCGTCCATCGCTTCTGTTCGATCTCGCACTATTTTTGAGACGATGGTGCGAAAAATGACCAAACTGTTCAACCAAATATAGACCCTAGAAATGGCCAAAACGGCTAAAAATCGCCATTTCAACCCAAAATGGCCGACTTCCTGTTTTATATTGACCATGGTTGCAAGACGCTTTTCTGTGCCGACTGTTGAGTATTACCAGTATACCAAATTTCATAACTGTACGATAAACTAAGCTTTATGGAGAGGGGTATTTTTCACTTTCTAGGGGGCGCTGTCGAGCCACTTTTTTATGAACTTTCACATCGCCAGTGCAATACGTAAATTTCACGCACTTTCTATATTGAGCCAGAATTTGGTGACTTTTTGGATATGCTAAGACCCCCTAAAGGCCACCCAAAGACGCGGAAGAAAAAAAATAATAATAATAAATTAAAGCTGCAAGCAGCGTCGTTCGGCCCTCGCAGCTCCGCGCCGCTCCGGCCTGGCCGGCAGCCCGGGGCACCAGGGCACCTCTGCAGAACACAAACGTCGACCACCCCAACACCAGAAACTGCTAACGGCCACCTTTTCCGCACCTCACCCTGACTCAGCATCCCCTTTGAGCCCACCATTATATTTTATGTCTCACCACTAGGGAATCCTCTATCTTTACCACACTGGTTGTGTGATGACAGTGACCAACTTTAATGCTATTCTGACCATGTTTTTTAAAGTTATCGAAGGATAACGTTATCTAGGTGGCTCTGTGACCAACTACAGAAAAGTCCCATTGAGGTCAGCTTTGGTGACATTATATAACATTCACCAACCGTTTGTGCCTCATTGGCTAAAGGGCATGATTGTTCATTGCCATATTCAGTTTCGGGCAAATCGGAGGCCGTTTGTGGAAGTTACAGTCAAATGTAAGGTCATGGCGTCACGTCAGCATTCACCATGGCATCAAAGCCCCTCCCTTTCTGGAAAGCTATCAGATCTGAATGGTCATTAAAACATCATGAAGACACTGTATGACCTGAGTGTCATTTTCACTAAATTAGAGGGGACAAATATGGGCATTTCACCATAAAACAATAGACTTCCTGTTGTCAGGGGGCGGGGCTTAGGTGATGTAAGCTGTCCACATTGTCGTTGTCTTGAGATGTGGTCAGTGATCACACAGACAAAGTTTGAATTAGATCTGATCATGCACATGGGAGTTATTAAGTCAAGTAATGTCATGGCGAAAGGTTAAAGTTTGAGGCTTAGCCACGCCCACATCTTTATACTTATTTAAAATCCGACGGTTGAATTTTTTCATCTATGTCTTAAGAGTGTATAGCAGATGTTTGAAGGTGATTGTTGAAAAGGGTGATGGAGAATCCTTATCCAAACAATGTGTGCGAAAACCACTAAATCGAGTACTTGGACCAAAATGGCCGACTTCCTGTGCGACTTTGCTCTTGGCTCCAAGAGACTTTTTTGTAGGGCCTGAGACACCACATTAGTGTACCAATTTTCGTACTCCTCAGTCAAAGCATGGCTTGTGGCTGGCAGTTTTATTGTTCCTAGGGGGCGCTATTTCAGAAAATAGGCCACGCCCACAAATTACAGCTGTCCAGTTCTATTGGGGGTCAGACTAGGATCACTCACCAGACATTTTGTGGCAATGGCACGATAATTGAAGAAATGAGAGGCAAACGTATAGCCATGGCGTGATGGCGAATTTCGCCATGCTCCCAAAGCCCCGCCTTTATTCGAAACCTGCCAGGACTAAAGACCAAGTGTCCTCAACTTGTCTGCTGCTATTTGCCAGTGATTGCTGGCGATTGGTTAAAAGGAGTCCAATAGGGAGCTGTGAAAAAAAGAGTGGCGTGGCGACAGGTCAAAGTTTGAGGCTTAGCCACGCCCACACCTTTATACTTATTTAAAATCCGACGGTTGAATTTTTTCCTTTATGTCTTAAGAGTGTATAGCAGAAGTTTGAAGGCGATTGGTGAAAAGGGCGATGGAGCATCACTCTCCAAACAACGTGTGCGAAAACCACTAAATCGAGTACTTGGACCAAAATGGCAAACTTCCTGTGCGACTTTGCACTTGGCTCCAAGAGACTTTTTTGTAGGTCCTGAGACACCACATTAGGAAACCAAATTTCGTACTCCTCAGTCAAAGCATGACTTGGGGCTGACAGTTTTAATGGTCCTAGGGGGCGCTATTTCAGAAAATAGGCCACGCCCACTGGATGTTCACATCACATTTTGTGGGGGGCCGAACTAGGATCACTCCCAAGAGGTTTTGTGGCGATATCGCTAGAAATGACGAAATGGGAGGCAAACGTAAGGCCACATCGGTACGCCTGACTTCGCCGCGCCGCCACAGCCCCGCCTTCTGCAGAAAACTTCCATAAAGTGACGCCAAGCAACCCCAACTTGTCTTCAGTTACCTGCTACAAATTTGGGG